>NC_088241.1:15957846-16557846 GCF_036934945.1 Oncorhynchus masou masou | reverse complement strand
ACTAAGTCATGTTTTGCAGAGGGGTCAAATACTTATTTCCCTCATTAAAATGCAAAGAAATGTATAACATTTTTAACATGTTTTTCTGGATTTTTTGTTGTTATTCTGTCTCTCACTGTTCAAATAAACCTACCATTAAAATTATAGACTGATCATTTCTTTGTCAGTGGGCAAACGTACAAGATCAGCAGAGGATCAAATACTTTTTTCCCTCACTGTGTAATATTAATAGTCAAGTTTGGACACACCTACTCATTTCATTTTTACTATTTTGTATATTGTAGAATAATAGTGAAGACATCAGAATTATGGAATCATGTAGTAACCAAACAAGTGTTAAACTGCTCCCGAGTGGAGCAGCGGTCTAAGGCACTGCATCTCAGTGGAAGAGGTGTCACGACAGTCCCTGGTTTTGATTCCACATAACGATAAGGAGTAGAGACTGGCTTGTGTGAAGAAACACGAGCAATGGACATTAGACCGGTGGAAATCTGTCCTTTGGTCCAAATTTGAGATTTTTGGTTCCAACCGCGATGTCTTTGTGAGACGCATAGTAGGTGAATGGATGATCTCTGCATGTGTGGTTCCCACCGTGAAGCATGGAGGAGGTGTGGGGGTGCTTTGCTGGTGACTGATTTATTTAGAATTCAAGGCACACTTAACCAGCATGGCTACCACCGCATTCTGCAGCGATACGCCATCCCATCTGGTTTGCGCTTAGTGGGACTATCATTTGTTTTTCGACAGGACAATGACCCAACACACCTCCAAGCTGTGTAAGGGCTATTTGACCAAGAAGGAGAGTGCTACATCAGATGACCTGGCCTCCACAATCACCCGGCCACAACCCAGTTAAGATGGTTTGGGATGAGTTGGACCGCAGAGTGAAGGAAAAGCATCCAAAAAGTGCTCACCGTATGTGGGAACTATGTATAGTCAGTATGAGATCATCATATCCTGCATAAGCTTAGGTAGCGGTGTCATCGTACAGTAAAGCGGTGTCATCGTACAGTAAAGCGCTGTCTGATCTACATTGTACAGTAGTTGCAACAGCCCAGTGGGGTATACATTCCAAACCAATTCATCTGGTCCAGTTGCCATGGACCTTTTTATTCCACAGTCAGTATAAGTCTGTACATGACACCTTTATTTCAAGAACAATATATCAAAGTGGTCTTTTTTCCCTGGCGGTTGGGCACGAAATGTGTTGGGGTTGTTTTGCCCCTGTTTTTTTGTTCTTCTTTATACGCCTCAGCTTGTTTATTTTCTGACGACGTAGTATTCCATGAAATGGAATGTAGTTTCTGGTACATTGTGTAGTCAAGGACAAGTCTGCTGCAGGAAACAGTGTTTTTCTCAAATGTAAACAGGGAAAAGACAAAAGGTGGGGAAGCAAATAATCTTCATCTTTATCTCTACTCCTCTCCGTCCTATTTCCTCCATGACCACAAGCCTTGTAGAGAGGAATGGTGTAAAAATGTGAGCCGTATGCATGCAGTGAGAGGAGGTCTTGCCAGGCCAGCTCAGATTAGACCACTGTGATCGTCTCTATGTGAAACCCTAAACCCCATTATGTGGCTAATAGGATAAAGCTTCGCTACTGCTGGGCGGACAATGAGCAACAAAGGGTTCTCAATACAGCCATGCTTACTACTCACTGTTTAACCACAGAGGCCTGGGAATAACACTATTAGTCTCTGTATGCATACTATAGAGGATAAGATTCACATTTGAATGTTGAATCCTAAGTAACTTCTTTCTGAAGCGCTGAATTTCGCTGAATTTCTTTAATTTGTGATAACATATACAGAAGTGTATGTGCTACAAAATATGAATTTGACCAATTTCAGTAATATATGAGGTTAGGTGTTTTGTTCTTAAACTAACTGCATCATACAGAGGTTTATTGTCAATGAGGAATATTTGAGTGATGTTGCACAGTATAGCCTGATCGGCTTTACTACAAGTCTACAAAACATTATGTACACATTGACACCATATGATACTTGCAGTATGTATATTTAAACATACTGGGCTCAGCAGATGAAGGTACATTTTCAGTAAGATTTGATTTAATGGTGGTGAGAAGAACCAGGGTGATTATGAGAAATCACAAAAGCTGCTTTTAGACAGGCAGCTCAATTCTGATATTTATTTTCCACTAATTGGTATTTTGACCAATCAGATCAGCTCTGAAAAAGAGCTGTGTGAAAGATCTGATGTGATTGGTCAAAGACCATTTAGTGGGGGAAAAATATCAGAATTGGGCTGCCTAATGAGTTAGCTATGAAAATCACAAGGGCGGGGGCGGGGGGGGGGGCTGAGGGAGGACTATGTCTATACTCTTTCAAAGAACCTGGAATGGGTAGACATGTTTTGTCTCTTTCTCTCTGACTCTGCATGTATATATCTCAGGACATTCCCAGTTGGACCAGACCCCTGATTATATATTTTTTTAATGTCCTCTAACATTTCTATCTCCCTAGCAACTTTAATGGCCAGATTAGGAGAATGTATGATATGAGATGCTGATACAGCTGTAGTACAGTTTTAACGAGCCCATGGGGGACAGTTGATTGATGCTGTCCAGTATAATTGGCAAGCATGACCACCTTCACTCCCTTACCAGACTGTGTAAGACATTATATTTGGTGTTCAAGATGTGTAAAAAATGAAAATAAATGGGGACTACATTGTATGGTGAGTTTAATAATGTTGTACTGTGGGTGGGGAGCATGGGAACATAAACTTGATTATAGAGTAGGATGAGTGACCAGATGATCAGATCATTTTTGATGGTTTAATGATGGTGAGAACCAGGGGGATTAGGATAGGAACAGCCACTGAGCTACTTACTAATGAGCTAGTTAAGAAGATAACAAAAACTGTGTGTGTAGGTAGGATCTATGCCTCTTCCCTCAGATGGCTAAAAAACATGCATCTCATTCTCCTCCCAGATCCTTGTTTTGCATGTTGATATCTCCCTCATAATAGACCAGGCCATTCCCACTTGGAACGATCCCCAATTAGATCCCTTTATATGAACAGAAAACCACCTAATGAATAGCACGCTGCTACTAGCCTGTTGTTCTCTGTTAAGAGGGGTGCGTATTGTGTGTGTTAGGGGGGCTGATGCCTGTTAATTGGCTGGTCTGTCCTGCTGTGAGCCGCACCGCATTCCAACAGCTTGGGTAATGGAGCCCCTTCCTTTACAACTCCATAGTGAGGACCGTTGGGGCAGAGGGTGGCTGAATGTGTTTTTCTATTTAAACATTCGTTATTGTACCCAAGGTTGAGAACTTCTTTGAGGCTGGTGGAGTTGAGACGATGAGATGATTTGAGTTGGTGAATGGTCTTCATTGAACAGACCTTCAACTTGCTTGTAGCTACTATGACTGTGTTTTTAGTAAAGCTGCAGTACAATATTTTTTATGTTTTATTTTTATTTCACCTTTATTTAATAACCAGGTAGGCTAGTTGAGAACAAGTTCTCATTTACAACTGAGACCTGGCCAAGATAAAGCATAGCAGTATATGCTTCCCCTTCTCATCATCAAGAATCCATTTTTTTAGGGGAGAAAAAAAACACCAAACATGATGACATTCCCTATGTTGTAATTTCATGTTAAATGTTCTTACTTCACAACCTGTATGGGTGACACTTTACTTGACACCCAGTGCCATAACACTGTCATGACCCATATATTTACACCTGTTGTGATAGGTATACATATATACAGTGCATTTGGAAAGTATTCAGACACCTTCACTTTTCCACATTTTGTTATGTCACAGCATTATTCTAAAATGTATGAAATTGTTTTATTTTCCTCATCAATCTACACATAATAGCCCATAATTACAAAGCAAAAACAGGTTCTTAGAAATGTTTGCTAATGTATTCAAAAATAAAAAACTGAAATATCACATTTACATAAGTATTCAGAGCCTTTATTCATACTTTGTTGAAGCATCTTAGGCAGCGATTACAGCCTCGAGTCCCTTGGGTATGACGCTACAAGCTGGGCACACCTGTATTTGGGGAGTTTCTCCCATTATTCTCTGCAGATCCACTCCTACATTGTCTTGGCTGTGTGCTTAGGGTCGTTGTCCTGTTGGAAGGTGAACCTTCACCCCAGTCTGAGGTCCTGAGCGCTCTGGAGCAGGTTTTAATCAAGGATCTCTGTACTTTCCATCTTGCCCTTGATCCTGACTAGTCTCCCAGTCCCTGCCTCTGAAAAACATCCACACAGCATTATTCTACCAACACCATGCTTCACCGTAGGGATGGTTCCAGGTTTCCTCCAGATGTGACGCTTGGCATTCAGGCCAAAGAGTTCAATCTTGGGTTCATCAGACCAGAGAATCTTGTTTCTCATGGTCTGAGAGTCCTTTAGGTGACTTTCGTCAAACTCCAGGCAGGCTGTCATGTGCCTTTTACTTAGGAGTGGCTTCAGTCTGGCCACTCTACCATAAAGGCCTGATTGGTGGAGTGCTGGAGAGATGGTTGTCCTTCTGGAAGTTTCTCCCATCTCCACTCTGTCAGAGTGGCCATCGGGTTCTTCCTGACCAAGGTCCTTCTCCCCCGATTGCTCAGTTTGGCCGGGCGGCCTGCTCTATGAAGAGTTTTGGTGGTTCCAAACTTCTTCCATTGAAGAATGATGGAAGCCACTGTGTTCTTGGGGTCCTTCAAGGCTGCAGAAATGTGCTGGTACCTTTACCCAGATTGATGCCTCGACACAATCCTGTCTCGGCGCTCTACCGACAATTCCTTTGATTGCTCTGACATACTCTGTCAACTGTGGAACCTTAAATAGACAGGTGTATGCCTTTCCAAATCATGTATAATTAATTGAATTTACCACAGGTGGACTCCAATCAAGTTGTAGAAACATCTCAAGGATGATCCATGGAAACAGGCTGCACCTGAGCTCAATTTTGAGCTCAATCTCATAGCAAGGGTCTGAATACTTATGTAAATAAGGTATTTCTGTTTTTTAAATTTTTAATACATTTGCATACATTTCTAAACCTGTTTTCGCTTTCTCATTATTGAGTATTGTGTGGAAATTGATGAGGAACATTTTTTATTTAATCAATTTTAGAATAAAGCTGTAACGTAATAAAATGTGGAAAAGTCAAGGGGTCTAAATACTTTCTGAATGCACTGTACATATATATATATATATACATACATTTTTTGTGTTTTACAGATCACAATGTAATTTGGAAAGTGGTTACTGGAGTAGCAGTAACATTGTCATTGCCAGTAATCATCAGCACCTCCACAACTGACAGCAATAACCACTTTAACAGCATTAAAGTGTATGTATAGAGTTGTAGGTTGACAATATAATGACGATGACCTGCATATTAAGACAACATTTGGATTTTGAGGCTTCTATATAGCAGGTCCCCTCAAGTGATGCTTTGGGGTGCAGAAGGGGCCACCCCTTTTGAGTGGCCCCCATCCTGCCATTGGCTCGTTTACATGCCCCAGTCTCCGCTGGCCAGTTCTATTGTTGTATCAGTGTCCATTCATTGACCGGGATGTCAGCCGGGACAACAATACCTTACGCATAACTAATAGCCCCAGAACCCCGCGAGGGCCCTTCTACAATAGCAAACGGGACATTCTCAAAGCAGCCTTGAACGCGTCCAGAAGCCAGCCGTTCGCCGGACAGTGGAACTTAAACTGCGGAAATGATTTTTTGAGATTTTGTTGGGATTTTTATTTAATACATTTTAAGGAGTGAAGCTCGCTATTAAAAAAACGTTGCTATAATAGTTAGACCTCAAACTAAAAGGGATTAATACTAAAACATGAACCAGACGAGGATTTTTCTGCTTTCTCTATTGGTGGTCATATCTTCAGGTAATGCTTTGCATATTTAAACGGATGAGTGTTCGAGCTTTGAATGGGTAACGGTAGTAAACGTCAAGTAAATGTACTCCATGCAGAACCCACTGAATGTCTTGCTACTTGCATGTGACTTTGAAATGATTTTAGCATGCAGCCTCACTATCTCCTGTATTTGAGGTGAACGTGAAGCCATGCGTCTTTAGTGTGCACCCGACTCTCTAGCCTATTGCAGTGCGTAAAAGCTATTTTTCCTTTCCTGTCGACTCCATCTCGTCTGTGTATGTCTTCCATAAAGTAATTGTTGTCGATTAGGGGACATGTGTAGTTTGCAGCCTCTGGGATACCATGGGTGTAATGAGAGAAATCAATGGGGGCTGTTAAGGCGCGCGTAAAGATGAATGGCCAAGTTGGAACCGTTAGGATATTTACAACTGTGTCTTTGGAGGGAAGCTTTTGAACTTCAACATTCATGTCTATAGTGTTAATATTTATATTATGCGTGGAAATCAGAATGGAGAGCCTTCAAAAAAATAAAAAAATAAACGTTGTTATTGATTCGGGTAAGGTGAAATACAAGAGCATTAGATACTTCTTTTAAACGTTTTTCATTCCAATTTGTTTCATTAATTGTGTGTTATCAGCACAAAAGTTGACATATGTTTGATCAGAGATTTCAACGGTGTGCTAGCGTGATGCACCATTCAGCCGATGCGTAAAGATACTAGCCTTTTCTCTCTCCTTTTACGCACAAGTTTACTTCTCTATAAGGCAATTTGGGGACAGGAACTCACGGTGCTTTATCATGTCAATCTTCATGTTATTAACTTTAGTCAGCTCCCACATTATTTTCTCTGATTACACCACTTAATACCAATTAATGACCCGGAAGGTTGCAAGTTCAAACCCCCGAGCTGACAAGGTACAAATCTGTCGTTCTGCCCCTGAACAGGCAGTTAACCCACTGTTCCTAGGCCGTCATTGAAAATAAGAATTTGTTCTTAACTGACTTGCCTAGTTAAGTAAAGTTTAAAAAATAAAAAATAAAATAAAAATGGCTATCCATCAAACAAACTTCACATAATCATCACAACAATAATCCAATACAACCTTTCAATACTAATCTTGAACATGCTAGTAAATTTGACTCATCCTCTGAACCTGACTATTGCCTCTCATGCATTTATTCCTTAATCAGGTATTGGCTGTTCAAGTCTCCATCTGATTCAAAACACTGTATCATCTTTAACCAAGATGTGCAGTTTGTAACTGTTTCCATAAGAACCATGTTTTCACTTCTCATAAAATAGTGTTAAACTGAGGCAAGGAACATATCTGTAAATCCAATAACTATAGGATGGGAAATGGCATTGTTTTGGCTACCTCTTGTGTATTGAAATCTCAGGGATATTTGGTCAGGGATATTTGGTCAGATCAGACTCATCTACCCTTCATGGCCATGGTCAGACACAGGGCAGCCAGGTGGACTGAACATTGGGGTCAAACAATGATTGACGACCTCACACCTTCATTTACATAAAACAGACAGACCCTCTCTGTCTGCCTCCCACCCCACACCTCATTTGGGGGTATGGTGGTGTGTGGGATTGGGTGTTCAGTAATCCCCCTGCAGCCGCCTTACTAGACATCCCCTAAAACCCAGGCAAACATACACACACAAACACTCTCCCCCAGCCTGCACAGACAGTGTTCTCCTACTCTCAACCAGACACCCTTCTGACTGGGGGTGTTAATCCCAAAGATCTACAATGAGGTAGAATCAGGGCCAAGGCGCTACTCTGCCATGAGGCTCAAAAGCTTGGCCTTAGTTCCTTCAGACATATTTGCTCTCTGTGCCATAGCCTCATAGCCTTCCCTGTTGGCCTCCCCACTTCTTCACCTCTTATGTGGCTGGACCCACCCTGGGTTCATATATAACAAATAAGACTGACGTTGGTGCATAGAAACAGTGCTGCTGGCTGTTATTGCTGTGTGTATGAGGGATAAGAAAGTGGGTTAATTACAAGCATAGACCAAATAAAAAATGCAGGTATTCAACCCTTTTTGACAGCAGTTATGAATGACATATAGTTTTTAGGTATGTGCTTCAATATGTATTACATTTTATAAGACTTAAGCAAGACCTAAAGGCAACACTGGCCATTGTTTTGATGCAATATTGCAGAGCAATGTTGCCAGTAATGGTTACCGAAACTTTTTCCATTGTAAATGAGAATCGTTTTATTATCTGGGGAAATTTAATCGGCAGGGCCACCTAGTCAATAAGATGAATATTGCCAAAACAAATTGCCTGTGTATCATGGGCTTGGTGAAAGAACAATTTACACCACAAGTCTCATACATTGAGAGCATAATTCTCCCAAGGCCCTTTGAGGTGGGATGTATAGAGACTGAAAATAACATTGTGTTCACTATACAATGAAACCTTTTATAAGAGAAAGACACACTGAGGTTTATTAACCTTAAGAAAGAAAGTTATCAAGAAAGTGTGTGAAAGTGAATTTTAAGGACAGTATTGGAAAACATGTCCATCTCTATCTCTCAGTTTAATTGAAACAATACCGAAACATGGAACAACCTTCGTTCTGGCATTGTTTTCCATTAAAGATAAACTAGACTTCCTGTTCTTAAAAGTGAAATCCATTCAATCAACTGCTGGTGGTCAATGAGACCTGATGTTGACTTCTTGACAGAAGCCACTTTCACAAGCAGCAGTACAAGATGACAGAGGCCATTTCTGTCCAACAATGTCAATACATTTTGGTCATCCTGATTCGGTGTTGCAATTACTTTGACAAAATGCGCTCCACTGCATCTCTCAAACATGTTTCTGAGGAACTCAGGCAGAGGCAAAGGGAAAGCAAAGTTGGTTAGTTTAGGATCTGTCTTATTTTGATTGTGCTGTTTTTACATGGCCACAGAGTGCTGAACAAAGTATAGGCCTATCCCACTTACAGAGAACTGGGGGTGAGAAAAATTGAGGAAAGTGATTTTCGCTTTAATACAGACTCTGGCCAAAATAAATAAAAAATATGCTTGGAGCATAGTCTAAGTAGTTAGAACAAGTGTTAAAATACTGATGAATTCATTATCACAGTGTGTTGTCATTAGAATGTATTGTCATTAACTAGGCCATTAATGGTTGTTGAATGATGAATGACAGACAAGCTAAATATGTTATCTCAAAACGTTGCATAATGGATGCTTGGTCTGTTGCCAACATTGCCCACATTTCTACAATGCCACCCCTTGTAATTGGTCCTTAAATGCCCCCTACACTTGCTGAACGAACCCATGGGTGTGTAAGGAAGTGCTTGTAGGCGGAAGTGAATTAATTAGCACAATGGGAAAAGGGTCTCGTGTTCACACACACACTAATGCCAAATTGGCTGGCAATTAATGAAGAAGTGGCTGTTTAAACAATAGGAGAGGAGCTATGCTGGGAGCAGATCTGCTGGTGCACCATCACCAGCCATAAAGAAAAGCGTGCCACGCAGCTAGTCAAGGTTGGGGCTAGGAGAGGGGTAGAGAGGGGAGTTTAACTCCTATTAGTGGGACAATAGGCCCAGCCCTGCAACGTCAGTCCCCAAATCCACAGCCCCCTGCCCCAGCACCCCCAATCCTCAATCCCAGCTGGGCCTAGGAGTCAGACCCCAATACTTATACAGGCCTTTCTACCCCCCTCCCCTCCATCCGTTATGCCTGCATGGGCCTAATTCAGTAGACATCATCTGTGCCTATCCCTCTGCTATGATGAAGAGTGAAGGAGGCTAGTGAAGGAAAAGGTGAAAGGAGAGAGGGAGAGCTGCTGGCTATAGCAATATCCACTGATAATAAGACATGTTTAAGCCAATACCAGAGGGTCTGTCTGTGGTGTGACTTGAGCTGATAATACAACTAAGCCTGTAGAATTCTATGCTTATTATAGCATGGTCATTGATCTTATCCATTTCACCTAGTGGAGCTTATCAACACTGTAAACATTCAGGAAAGCACATAAAGTGAAGAGCACATAAAAGACGTTCATTTTCACGATGGCATCCTTCTATCTCCAAAGTCGGCCTCTCCCCTTCATGCAGGGGTTCCCAGGGTCAGGGAGAGGGGATAGTATGGGACGAGTCAATTAAGGATTCAGCAACAGACTTGCAACTTACTAGCAGCCCCCCCCCCCACCACCACACACACAAACACACACTCACACACAAACAACATACAAACCCACACAGGGAAAAATATAGAGGACGCAACCAATGAAGGGATTTACTTGTGTTTGCCTTCTCTGCCTCGACCCTGAACCCCCTTTTCATCATCCTGGGGGGCTTAGCCACCTTCACGCCACATTCACAATGGAAACTGTGAAGTTCACTGCCAAGTCTGAGGCGACAATAAACAATGAAGGGACTGGGGTAGGGGGGTGCTTTGGTGACCGAATGCAAGCTGTCCTCCACCCCAGCCCCCTCAGTCCCCTCAGCCAACTCTCTCATGACCTTTTAGGGTTTTGGGGTCACAGTCTGGGGCTGAGGGGTGGAGATTTGGGATTTTGGTGGGGTGGAGTGTGAGGGAAAGCTGGGGGATGGGGCCGGGGGACCCTGTCCTCAGTGTTCAGGATAGCCCCCCTTCTGCTTATTATGAGCACCCAGATGGGTGGCGAATTTATCCCTAAACTTAACACTTAATCACACTCCGTGGCACAGGGGTGAATGCAGGGCTGCAGTGGTAAAGATGGGCTTTGCATTTTGACTGTGTGGAATACGGCTGGGAATTGATAAGGCAGCTTGGCTGCTTTTAAATGGCATACATACATGTAGATGATAAATAATATCATCATTTGCTTTATGATGAAGGTTTCCTTATTGAGCAACCCAAAAATAAAGTACTGATTACAGCGCTCTCACCCCTCAAAGCCTCAATCAACACAATTTGACATCAGTCTTAACTGTGCACTGTTTCCCTCATAGTCCCTTCTTACATTGCACTCTCCCTCTCTCCCCAGCATGGAAGTCCCCAGATATCTCTAATCCAATATGTCCCCACAGAAGGTCTGACATGCAGCTAATCCTTAGTTACCGTGACCGACATCTCACTCTCTTTACATCCCCAGCATAGCATCCCAGGTATTCCATTATCCACTGCTACCCCTTACATCAGATGTTAAGCTTGACTGAGTGTCTCTGGGTAGTGCAAGCAGTCGTTCTGAACTACAAAGACCTGGGGCCCAAGCTTCCCAGCTGTGTCAGGCAGTGTGACTTGGGGCCTGTTCTAAGACGCCAGGCCAGAGTGACTTAAGCTTCGACCTGGTCCTGGGTCATAGTATTGAAATCCAGAATTTATATATTTTGCAGAGCAGATATGAAGGAGATTGTAAAATAAGTTTGAAGGGTTAAAGATTCCTTGTACGGTGGCTGCTTGTTTGGCATGCATCCATGTGTGCATTGATTGTGTAAATGATGGAGTTTTACCCTGAATGGCCCAAGCACTCATATAATATATAGTTGTTGGAAGGTGCAGGGGATTGAGCATAATTGTATGTCAGTGATTAAAAGGTGTATAACCCGAATCTAAATGTAATGATCAGGTATCTACTGGAGCGAGAAGATATCTTCATTTAGATTAAGATGCTTTAAGGATCAGTCCTGTGGATGCGCAGCTATACTGTAGATTGTAGTTTCTGGTTAGTTGTTATTTGTTACAGAGAAAGTCAATGGAGGTGGATTAATGGGAAAAGGGGGAGTGATTAAATGGAGTAAAGGGAGGCTAATTGGACAAACAAAAAAACAACTGCAGGCAGTGGAGATTACACAGCATGTGTTGGAGCAGAGCCAAGAGCTGGAGTTTAGATTGGATCTCCCAGAATGGGCTGATGTGGGAGAGGGGGCTATGGGAGATGACTATGGCGAGGATGGGAAGACTATGGATGGATGGGGGGAAGGAGTTGGGAAAGAAAGAGCAGCTGTCTGGCGTGTTTTGCTGGGATGTTTGACGGTTGCACAGTTTGCTGTGGTCGGCCGTGTTGATGTAGGCGGGGGTTTGTTGTGTCTGGGTAGTGTGTATTGTTGTTCTTCAGAAGGGTCACAGGGTCAGGGGTTCCAGACATCACACGCTACAATTCCACAGCTCGCCATATAAACATAAGAGACCGAAAATGAATTGAACCTTTTCTTCTTCTCAGCATCTCTCCTTTTTTAAAATCTTGAACATCTGGGAAAGGTGGATTGGTCTTTAGAATGGGTCAGGGGAAAGGGAGAGGGTTACAAATCAGGGGGAACAGAAGGGGTATCGCCAAATGGTGCGTATAATGGGGCGACGGGCGTGTCGACGGAATCGGTGACGGGGTTCGGCGAAGTGTGAGCGATGGGGGTGGCATGGGAAAGTCACCTCCAAGTTCAAGTTAAAAAGGGGAGAGGGGGACAGGGGGTGCAGTAGAGTGGCTGGCGAGAGGGGGGCAGATGTTCTCATCTGAGTGGGCGATGACTAAAGGGGACAGAGGGGAAAAGGGGAAAGGGGGTGTGTGGGGGGGCTCTCACTAGTCATCCACCCAGACTTTATTGAAGTCATCCAAACTTGACCCCTAACCCCTCTCCCTCTCCCCCCTTCTTCCCCACTTCTTGCATTGTTCAGGCCCTCTCTTGCTTCAATGGCTCCATGGCATTCGGCACTATTGTAAGGCAGTTTTGGGAATGAATTGTGTTTGCGTGTGGGGGAAGGAGGGGGGGCACTGTGAAAGGCAGAATAGGATGGGGGGTGGAGGTGACTAACAGAGCTATCAATCAGGCTGGAGGAAAGTCAAGTGCAAGTTCACCCTTCTGAAAACTACCCAAACAGACTCCTCTGAAGACATTATCTTTGCTCCCCTCCCTCTGCGCTGTTGTTTCTCACTTTTTCAGTCCAATACCCCCCCTTCTCTCTCTCTCTCTCTCTCTCTCTCTCTCTCTCTCTCTCTCTCTCTCTCTCTCACACACTCACACTCACACTCACACTCACACTCACACTCACACTCACACACCCCCGCCTGGAGAATGAAGCTGTCACCAGTGCACACTGTGTGTGGGGCACACCACTGAGAGAGGCAGTCTCACTTTTCACAGGGTCTCATTGTGGGGAAAGAGTTAGGGCTTCAGGCTGTCTGCTCTTGCTCAATGAAACTGGCCATTTATCAGTGTGTGATTCCCAGCCTAGCGCTACAAACCCAGCCAAGGAGTCATCCAGCGTCCTCTTTTTCCCCTATTAATCTCTCATTAACAACCCTGTTATTCAGTGGTAATTAAGGTGTTATTAAGAACACAAGGGCCTGGATTATGTCCAACATCTAGTTGGGCAGAGATTGGTTTACATAGAGCCCTGGAAAAGTTTAAACAGACACACGGTTTATTTGTTATAAATCAATCCACCAAGAAAGGTGCTTCAATATATTTCCCCAGAACCACATGGCCATATATTGTCGGTATTGGAAGCTCCTAAACTTGCTAACTATATAGGAGCTATATTTTACAATGGTGATATAACACAGTGTGATATGTGCTTAAGGCACTACACGAAACCAATAGATAGGTCGTTAACAGAGAATAATTTACGAAAAAAGTCCACTTAGATCGATGACATCAGCACTTGGATGGCTTCATCAGCCATCTTTCAGTGGAGAGTTTCAACCTCTGGCCCTCTGATGGCTCTGTACTGGAATCACTGATTGATTGGTGTAGTAGTGTAATAGTAGGTGATAGGTCATATTCCTGATGTCAGTTCAGCTTTAATAGTCTTTTGCGTGTGTGTGTGTGTCATCATTATTATCATCCTCATTCTCATCTTCATCATTGTCATTTTTCAACAGCCCTCTTACTGCCATCATTGTCCTCTTCTTCATCATCAACTCCACCACCACCATCATCGTCATCAGATGCTCCATTCTGTCCTGAGGATGTCCCTTGTCATCTACATCAGCCCTCTTACCTCCATCATCATCATCCTTATCATCATCTGAATGGAGGAGAACTTCAGCAGTACCTGACCTCCCATGCTCCTCTTCTCTCAACCAGTGTTGGGCAGAGCCTCTGAGCTGGCCTTCTTGAAGGAGCCCAATGATGTCATCGCCGTGCGTGATCGGCCCCTGATGCTGGACTGCCAGGTGGAAGGGGAGGGGCCTATCTCTGTGATGTGGCGGCGCAACGGAGTGCCCGTTCCCACCGGGCCGAAGGCTAGCGTGTTGGCCAACGGAACTCTCCTGATCAAGAGCTTCCAGAAGAGGAAAGAGAGCAATGAGACGGACGCTGGGGTTTATGACTGTGCTGCCCAGAACCACTATGGCATGTTGATCAGCCGCAAGGCCAGGGTTCAGCTGGCATGTAAGTTATACACACCACAGACACGCGCAGTTACATATACATATTGGAGTGCTCACACACACATTAGTAGTCATACATAAGACAGCTGATACACATACTGTATACTGTAAGAGTCACGTGTGACACATTACATGGCATGCAGAAGTTATATGTAAACTCTTTGAAATGTCTTGCAAGCCATTGAAGTGAACACAGCATCTCACATAAACCGGCTCCCATGCTGGTCAAGACATTCTTTATGTGTGTTCATTCATTTGATACTGCACATTGTGCCTTTAAATCATACCTGTCTGCTTTAATCCTCCCTTCCCACCCCTTCCTCCATTATCTGTCCCCAGTTGGGACTGAACATTAATAACCACAGCACCTCCCCCCACTCTAAACGCCCCACTGAGTGGACAACCTTTCATTCACTCAATCCCCTGACCCCTCCCTCTGGTCAAATAAAACCAGAAGTGGGCAGTTGGGGGTTGGGAGGTGCAGGGGATTTTGGGGAAACCAGCAGAATTATGGCTATTGGAAGGATTGGTGGTTCTCCCCTTAGGGAAAGGGGTTACCATGGTGATTCACTTTCATTTAAGAAAAACGCAGTTGCTCTAAGCCTATCAGAAAGACCTGTCTCCAGGGACTTTGTTGTTTTACGGGTTCATTGAAAACCGTCTTGGACATGACTATTTTCTCTCACACACAGCTCTCCCTAAGTTCCACACACACCCAGAGTCCAAGACGGTGGATGAGGGTGGCGTTGCCAGACTGACCTGCCAGGTGAACGGAATCCCAGAGGCCAGCATCTCCTGGGAGAAAAACAGAACCTCTGTGAATACTGATGACAACAGGTAACGCACGGGTACACACACACACACACACACACACACACACACACACACACACACACACACACACACACACACACACACACACACACACACACACAGACACACACACACACACACACACACACACACACACACACACACACACACACACACACACACACACACACACACACACACACACACACACACACACACACACACACACACACACACACACACACACACACACACACACACACTATAATTCTCCTTTCCTGCATTCAGGTACACCATCCTGCCCACAGGGATCCTGCAGATAACCGGTGTAAGGTGGGCTGACAGTGGTGTGTATCGCTGCGTAGCCACCAACATCGCTAACACTCGCTACAGTCACGAGGCCCAGCTCACTGTCACTGGTAAGAGAAGCTGTCTTCTCTGAGTATGTATGTGTCAGAGATCATATCTTCTAATAACAAATATCTGTTTGTGTATTTACTGATATCTGTATTTTTACTTTGTCACCATTTCCTATCTTCTCTCTCTCTCTCTTTTTGTCTCTACAGTGGCAGCTCCACGGATCTACAAGGAGCCAGTGATTCTGTCAGGTCCTCAGAACCTGACCATCACTGTGCATCAGACTGCCATCTTGGAGTGCATCGCCACTGGCAACCCTCGACCCATCGTGTCCTGGAGTCGGCTGGGTAGGGTTCTGCTCCCTCTCACTCTACATCACTGTTCCCTCTCACACAACCTACATCACTGTCCAAACCCAAGACCAAATGTTTCTACCACAGAGAGTATTGTCTCGTAACATCAATTTGTTATCGCTAACCGTTACAATCTATTTGTTATTGTCACTTTTCTGACACCTATTCGGGTTACAGAAGTGACAGCAAACATACACATGATATAAGACGTCAATGTGGCCTTGGTAGTTGAACATTGACTGAATGCTGCCTTAATATTGTTGAGTAGTTCTGTGCTAAATAGATCATCCATGTTTGCTACAGATGAGACCTTCAGCTCTCTAACTCTCCCCCTTTTGCATTATCTCTCTCTTCTCCTCCAGACGGGCGCTCCATCGGGGTGGAGGGTATCCAGGTGCTGGGTACGGGGAACCTGATGATCTCAGATGCCAACCTGCAACACTCTGGGGTGTACGTGTGCTCTGCCAACCGCCCTGGGACCAGAATGAGGCGTACTGCACTGGGCAGACTGGTGGTGCAGGGTGAGTCGTGGTACCCATCAATCTCACACCAAACACACTATACTGTATTAACCCTCAAACCCCAAATACACACAATGCAATATTGGCTCTGTTGATACAGCACTTTTCAGATCTCCCACCCACCATTACCAGCCTCCAGGAAACCACTCAACCATCACCTCAATAGACCGGTGCCTCCCAGGCCTATGCTAAATGTCCCCTAAGCCCCTACCCAGAAAACACTTCTGTAGATCTGAAATGAGTGGATAGGTAGAAAAAACATGTCAGACATTCCACCCAGCCACTCAAGAGACAAGGTGATGCTATTAGCATATTTTTGAAACCTATGTGGTCTTTCCAGATCTACAGAAGAGCCTCAGGGAGTTGGGTCTGGGGGTCCATTTGGAAATTCATCTCAAGTCTCCCTCAGGGGAGCACCTGGCTCTCCCATGGCTCTGTTTTGGGGGGTAAAGATAGAGGGATGTGGGGGAGGGATGGGGAGATGGAGGGAGAGAGGTAATAAGCAGGATGGAGGATGGTGGGGATGCTGGGGTTATTTTAGGAAGGTCAGAATATATTAACCTTTGGTAGATTTGACCATGACCTTAAGGGTGAACTGACATCCCCCAACTCTTCTGGTCACCTTTGACCTCCTGGCACGGGGCCTTAGTGTTCTGCTGTTGGCCAACATGTTCTATTGGCATTGGGCTCCAACTGGACAAAGATGAAGGAGGAGATACCGTTTATTGCTGAAATGACCTTCACCCTACTTCAACGAGGCTTTACGTGTAATTCTACCTCTCTGCTCTACCTATTTTAGCTCATAATACCTTGTTTTATACTATAGAATCTTAATGGTGGTTCATCCCATGGATTCAACTCACAATTATGCCTACATAAATATAAACTCAGAGTAAGACTCAAACACAAACACACTCAAATTTGAGTTTCAGAGTGAGTGTGTGTATGTGTTCATAGTTGGAGTGTTTAGTCAGGTGATACTTTCCTGTACGTCAGTAATACACTGCCAAATGGCACTGGTAGCTGGTGTTAATGGCTGAGTTTGTCTGCTTGTCCTCGCCACCCAACTCAATCAATCTATATCTGCTTTCTGTGTCTTTCAAAATCAGGATCTGGCTAGCACCCTTATTGTGCTTGGTGAATGTATTCATTCATTTATTGATTGACGTTAGAAAAGGCACAAAGAGCATAGCTTCATTTGAAAACAAAGAGGTCAAACCATCAATAGGTTTGGAGGAGTACAACTGCAGTCAGCGTTCATATACAGATATGAATTGGTTTAGTTTCCCTTGCTTTTTCATAACTTGATCAACACATGTGTGTATGTTACAGTGTGGATAAAATTGCTGCTCTTTCTAAAACCACTCATACAGTTAATGTGGGGGTAGATAACAAAAATCCAGTCCATAATGTTAACACCATCTATATCAGGGACTCAGGCTATACCCAAATCTAACATCAATAAAACATACCATATTGATTCTAGTTTACTCAATCCCTTGATATCTCATGTCAAATACCATATGCCTCAATGTGCCTGAAAATCTCCTAAGTTCACTGATTCTACTTGAACTTGACCAGCCTTTACCTTCTGCAGACCTTTTCGGTCTTATGAAGTCTGGTCTGGCTTTGCATATTATGGGATGCCTTTTCAGACCTCATCTCCCTGGTTGCGTCTGCCTCCTGCTCCCCACCCCCAAACTAATTTGGAGTGCTGACTGCTGGGGGTCATAAATTGGCTGCACCAGGGGACCACCTGACCAGGACAGATGCAGGCCACAGTCAGACAATGGCTGCATAATCACCATCTGTGGGGAAGAGAAAGAGACAGAGAGAGAGAGAAAGATGGAAAAATAGAGATAGTGGGACATGTACACTAAACACAAGAGAGAAGGGAAACAAAGGTATACAGAAATGGAGTATTGCAGTATACTGTACACACTCATAGACAGCAAAGAGAGATGTACTGTACACACTCATAGACAGCAAAGAGAGATATACTGTACACACTCATAGACAGCAAGGGAGATATACTGTACACACTCATAGACAGCAAAGAGAGATATACTGTACACACTCATAGACAGCAAGGGGAGATATACTGTACACACTCATAGACAGCAAGGGGAGATATACTGTACACACTCATAGACAGCAAGGGGAGATATACTGTACACACTCATAGACAGCAAGGGGAGATATACTGTACACACTCATAGACAGCAAGGGGAGATATACTGTACACACTCATAGACAGCAAGGAGAGATATACTGTACACACTCATAGACAGCAAAGAGAGATATACTGTACACACTCATAGACAGCAAGGGGAGATATACTGTACACACTCATAGACAGCAAAGAGAGATATACTGTACACACTCATAGACAGCAAGGGGAGATATGCTGTACACACTCATAGACAGCAAGTAGAGATATACTGTACACACTCATAGACAGCAAATAGAGATATACTGTACACACTCATAGACAGCAAAGAGAGATATACTGTACACACTCATAGACAGCAAAGAGAGATATACTGTACACACTCATAGACAGCAAATAGAGATATACTGTACACACTCATAGACAGCAAATAGAGATATACTGTACACACTCATAGACAGCAAGGAGAGATATACTGTACACACTCATAGACAGCAAGGGGAGATATACTGTACACACTCATAGACAGCAAAGAGAGATATACTGTACACACTCATAGACAGCACAGAGATATACAACACTCATAGACAGCAAAGAGATATACTGTACACACTCATAGACAGCAAGGGGAGATATACTGTACACACTCATAGACAGCAAGGGGAGATATACTGTACACACTCATAGACAGCAAGGGGAGATATACTGTACACACTCATAGACAGCAAAGAGAGATATACTGTACACACTCATAGACAGCAAAGAGAGATATACTGTACACACTCATAGACAGCAAGGTAAGATATACTGTACACACTCATAGACAGCAAGGGGAGATATACCGTACACACTCATAGACAGCAAGGGGAGATATACTGTACACACTCATAGACAGCAAAGAGAGATGTACTGTACACACTCATAGACAGCAAGGGAGATATACTGACAGCAAAGAGAGATACACACTCATAGACAGCAAAGAGAGATATACTGTACACACTCATAGACAGCAAGGAGAGATATACTGTACACACTCATAGACAGCAAAGGAGATATACTGTACACACTCATAGACAGCAAGGGGAGATATACTGTACACACTCATAGACAGCAAAGAGAGATATACTCATAGACAGCAAGGGAGATACACACTCATAGACAGCAAAGAGAGATATACTGTACACACTCATAGACAGCAAAGAGAGATATACTGTACACACTCATAGACAGCAAGGGGAGATATACTGTACACACTCATAGACAGCAAGGGGAGATATACTGTACACACTCATAGACAGCAAAGAGAGATATACTGTACACACTCATAGACAGCAAAGAGAGATATACTGTACACACTCATAGACAGCAAGGGGAGATATACTGTACACACTCATAGACAGCAATGTAGAGATATACTGTACACACTCATAGACAGCAAGGGGAGATATACTGTACACACTCATAGACAGCAAGGAGAGATATACTGTACACACTCATAGACAGCAAAGAGAGATATACTGTACACACTCATAGACAGCAAGGAGAGATATACTGTACACACTCATAGACAGCAAATAGAGATATACTGTACACACTCATAGACAGCAAGGGGAGATATACTGTACACACTCATAGACAGCAAGGGGAGATATACTGTACACACTCATAGACAGCAAAGAGAGATATACTGTACACACTCATAGACAGCAAGGGGAGATATACTGTACACACTCATAGACAGCAAGGAGAGATATACTGTACACACTCATAGACAGCAAATAGAGATATACTGTACACACTCATAGACAGCAAATAGAGATATACTGTACACACTCATAGACAGCAAAGAGAGATATACTGTACACACTCATAGACAGCAAGGGGAGATATACTGTACACACTCATAGACAGCAAAGAGAGATATACTGTACACACTCATAGACAGCAAGGAGATATACTGTACACACTCATAGACAGCAAAGAGAGATATACTGTACACACTCATAGACAGCAAGGGAGATATACTGTACACACTCATAGACAGCAAGGGAGATATACTGTACACACTCATAGACAGCAAGGGGAGATATACTGTACACACTCATAGACAGCAAAGAGAGATATACTGTACACACTCATAGACAGCAAAGAGAGATATACTGTACACACTCATAGACAGCAAAGGAGATATACTGTACACACTCATAGACAGCAAGGGATATACTGTAGATATACTGTACACACTCATAGACAGCAAGGTAAGATATACTGTACACACTCATAGACAGCAAGGGAGATATACTGTACACACTCATAGACAGCAAGGAGAGATATACTGTACACACTCATAGACAGCAAGGGGAGATATACTGTACACACTCATAGACAGCAAAGAGATATACTGTACACACTCATAGACAGCAAGGGGAGATATACTGTACACACTCATAGACAGCAAAGAGAGATATACTGTACACACTCATAGACAGCAAGGGAGATATACTGTACACACTCATAGACAGCAAAGAGAGATATACTGTACACACTCATAGACAGCAAGGGAGATATACTGTACACACTCATAGACAGCAAAGAGAGATATACTGTACACACTCATAGACAGCAAGGAGAGATATACTGTACACACTCATAGACAGCAAATAGAGATATACTGTACACACTCATAGACAGCAAGGGGAGATATACTGTACACACTCATAGACAGCAAGGGGAGATATACTGTACACACTCATAGACAGCAAAGAGAGATATACTGTACACACTCATAGACAGCAAGGAGAGATATACTGTACACACTCATAGACAGCAAAGAGAGATATACTGTACACACTCATAGACAGCAAGGAGAGATATACTGTACACACTCATAGACAGCAAAGAGAGATATACTGTACACACTCATAGACAGCAAAGGAGATATACTGTACACACTCATAGACAGCAATATACTGTACACACTCATAGACAGCAAGGGGAGATATACTGTACACACTCATAGACAGCAAGGGGAGATATACTGTACACACTCATAGACAGCAAGGGGAGATATACTGTACACACTCATAGACAGCAAGGAGAGATATACTGTACACACTCATAGACAGCAAGGAGAGATATACTGTACACACTCATAGACAGCAAGGGGAGATATACTGTACTCACTCATAGACAGCAAGGAGAGATATACTGTACACACTCATAGACAGCAAAGAGAGATATACTGTACACACTCATAGACAGCAAGGGGAGATATACTGTACACACTCATAGACAGCAAGGGGAGATATACTGTACACACTCATAGACAGCAAAGAGAGATATACTGTACACACTCATAGACAGCAAGGAGAGATATACTGTACACACTCATAGACAGCAAAGAGAGATATACTGTACACACTCATAGACAGCAAGGGGAGATATACTGTACACACTCATAGACAGCAAGGAGAGATATACTGTACACACTCATAGACAGCAAAGAGAGATATACTGTACACACTCATAGACAGCAAAGATATACTGAGATATACTGTACACACTCATAGACAGCAAGGGAGATATACTGTACACACTCATAGACAGCAAAGAGAGATATACTGTACACACTCATAGACAGCAAGGAGAGATATACTGTACACACTCATAGACAGCAAAGAGAGATATACTGTACACACTCATAGACAGCAAGGAGAGATATACTGTACACACTCATAGACAGCAAGGGAGATATACTGTACACACTCATAGACAGGAGAGATATACAAAGAGAGATATACTGTACACACTCATAGACAGCAAGGGGAGATATACTGTACACACTCATAGACAGCAAAGAGATATACTGTACACACTCATAGACAGCAAGGAGAGATATACTGTACACACTCATAGACAGCAAGGGAGATATACTGTACACACTCATAGACAGCAAATAGAGATATACTGTACACACTCATAGACAGCAAAGGGAGATATACTGTACACACTCATAGACAGCAAGGGGAGATATACTGTACACACTCATAGACAGCAAGGGAGATATACTGTACACACTCATAGACAGCAAGGGGAGATATACTGTACACACTCATAGACAGCAAGGGGAGATATACTGTACACACTCATAGACAGCAAAGAGAGATATACTGTACACACTCATAGACAGCAAGGGAGATATACTGTAGAGATATACTGTACACACTCATAGACAGCAAAGAGAGATATACTGTACACACTCATAGACAGCAAAGGGAGATATACACACTCATAGACAGCAAGGGGAGATATACTGTACACACTCATAGACAGCAAGGAGAGATGTACTGTACACACTCATAGACAGCAAGGGGAGATATACTGTACACACTCATAGACAGCAAGGGGAGATATACTGTACACACTCATAGACAGCAAAGAGAGATATACTGTACACACTCATAGACAGCAAAGAGAGATATACTGTACACACTCATAGACAGCAAGGGAGATATACTGTACACACTCATAGACAGCAAAGAGAGATATACAGCAAAGAGTATACTGTACACTCATAGACAGCAAGGGGAGATATACTGTACACACTCATAGACAGCAAGGGGAGATATACTGTACACACTCATAGACAGCAAAGGAGAGATATACTGTACACACTCATAGACAGCAAAGAGAGATATACTGTACACACTCATAGACAGCAAACTCATAGAGAGATATACTGTACACACTCATAGACAGCAAATAGAGATATACTGTACACACTCATAGACAGCAAGGGAGATATACTGTACACACTCATAGACAGCAAGGGAGATATACTGTACACACTCATAGACAGCAAGGAGAGATATACTGTACACACTCATAGACAGCAAGGGATATACTGTACACACTCATAGACAGCAAGGAGAGATATACTGTACACACTCATAGACAGCAAAGGGGAGATATACTGTACACACTCATAGACAGCAAGGGGAGATATACTGTACACACTCATAGACAGCAAGGAGAGATATACTGTACACACTCATAGACAGCAAAGAGAGATATACTGTACACACTCATAGACAGCAAAGAGAGATATACTGTACACACTCATAGACAGCAAGGGGAGATATACTGTACACACTCATAGACAGCAAAGAGAGATATACTGTACACACTCATAGACAGCAAAGGGAGATATACTGTACACACTCATAGACAGCAAGAGAGATATACTGTACACACTCATAGACAGCAAGGAGAGATATACTGTACACACTCATAGACAGCAAAGAGAGATATACTGTACACACTCATAGACAGCAAAGAGAGATATACTGTACACACTCATAGACAGCAAAGAGAGATATACTGTACACACTCATAGACAGCAAGGAGAGATATACTGTACACACTCATAGACAGCAAGGAGAGATATACTGTACACACTCATAGACAGCAAAGAGAGATATACTGTACACACTCATAGACAGCAAAGAGATATACTGTACACACTCATAGACAGCAAGGGGAGATATACTGTACACACTCATAGACAGCAAGGGGAGATATACTGTACACACTCATAGACAGCAAAGGAGATATACTGTACACACTCATAGACAGCAAGGAGAGATATACTGTACACACTCATAGACAGCAAAGAGAGATATACTGTACACACTCATAGACAGCAAGGAGAGATATACTGTACACACTCATAGACAGCAAATAGAGATATACTGTACACACTCATAGACAGCAAGGGAGATATACTGTACACACTCATAGACAGCAAGGGAGATATACTGTACACTCATAGACAGCAAAGAGAGATATACTGTACACACTCATAGACAGCAAGGGGAGATATACTGTACACACTCATAGACAGCAAGGGGAGATATACTGTACACACTCATAGACAGCAAAGAGAGATATACTGTACACACTCATAGACATACTGCAAGACAGAAGAGATATACTGTACACACTCATAGACAGCAAGGGAGATATACTGTACACACTCATAGACAGCAAAGAGAGATATACTGTACACACTCATAGACAGCAAATAGAGATATACTGTACACACTCATAGACAGCAAAGAGAGATATACTGTACACACTCATAGACAGCAAAGAGAGATATACTGTACACACTCATAGACAGCAAAGAGAGATATACTGTACACACTCATAGACAGCAAGGAGAGATATACTGTACACACTCATAGACAGCAAGGAGATATACTGTACACACTCATAGACAGCAAAGACTGTACACACTCATAGACAGCAAAGAGAGATATACTGTACACACTCATAGACAGCAAGGAGAGATATACTGTACACACTCATAGACAGCAAAGAGAGATATACTGTACACACTCATAGACAGCAAGGGGAGATATACTGTACACACTCATAGACAGCAAGGGGAGATATACTGTACACACTCATAGACAGCAAAGAGAGATATACTGTACACACTCATAGACAGCAAGGGGAGATATACTGTACACACTCATAGACAGCAAAGAGAGATATACTGTACACACTCATAGACAGCAAGGGGAGATATACTGTACACACTCATAGACAGCAAAGAGAGATATACTGTACACACTCATAGACAGCAAGGGAGATATACTGTACACACTCATAGACAGCAAGGAGAGATATACTGTACACACTCATAGACAGCAAGGGGGAGATATACTGTACACACTCATAGACAGCAAGGGGAGATATACTGTACACACTCATAGACAGCAAAGAGAGATATACTGTACACACTCATAGACAGCAAGGGGAGATATACTGTACACACTCATAGACAGCAAGGAGAGATATACTGTACACACTCATAGACAGCAAGGGAGATATACTGTACACACTCATAGACAGCAAGGGGAGATATACTGTACACACTCATAGACAGCAAAGAGAGATATACTGTACACACTCATAGACAGCAAAGAGAGATATACTGTACACACTCATAGACAGCAAAGAGAGATATACTGTACACACTCATAGACAGCAAGGAGAGATATACTGTACACACTCATAGACAGCAAGGAGAGATATACTGTACACACTCATAGACAGCAAGGAGAGATATACTGTACACACTCATAGACAGCAAGGGGAGATATACTGTACACACTCATAGACAGCAAGGGGAGATATACTGTACACACTCATAGACAGCAAGGAGAGATATACTGTACACACTCATAGACAGCAAAGAGAGATATACTGTACACACTCATAGACAGCAAGGGGAGATATACTGTACACACTCATAGACAGCAAAGAGAGATATACTGTACACACTCATAGACAGCAAAGAGAGATATACTGTACACACTCATAGACAGCAAGGGGAGATATACTGTACACACTCATAGACAGCAAAGAGAGATATACTGTACACACTCATAGACAGCAAAGAGAGATATACTGTACACACTCATAGACAGCAAAGAGAGATATACTGTACACACTCATAGACAGCAAGGGAGATATACTGTACACACTCATAGACAGCAAGGGGAGATATACTGTACACTCATAGACAGCAAGGGGAGATATACTGCAACTCATAGACAGCAAAGAGAGATATACTGTACACACTCATAGACAGCAAAGAGAGATATACTGTACACACTCATAGACAGCAAGGGGAGATATACTGTACACACTCATAGACAGCAAGGGGAGATATACACTGACAGCAAGGGAGATATACACACTCATAGACAGCAAGGGGAGATATACTGTACACACTCATAGACAGCAAGGGGAGATATACTGTACAAGACAGCAAAGAGATATACTGTACACACTCATAGACAGCAAAGAGAGATATACTGTACACACTCATAGACAGCAAATAGAGATATACTGTACACACTCATAGACAGCAAAGAGAGATATACTGTACACACTCATAGACAGCAAATAGAGATATACTGTACACACTCATAGACAGCAAGGAGAGATATACTGTACACACTCATAGACAGCAAAGAGAGATATACTGTACACACTCATAGACAGCAAGGGGAGATATACTGTACACACTCATAGACAGCAAAGAGAGATATACTGTACACACTCATAGACAGCAAGGGGAGATATACTGTACACACTCATAGACAGCAAAGAGAGATATACTGTACACACTCATAGACAGCAAGGGGAGATATACTGTACACACTCATAGACAGCAAGGGGAGATATACTGTACACACTCATAGACAGCAAGGGAGATATACTGTACACACTCATAGACAGCAAGGGAGATATACTGTACACACTCATAGACAGCAAGGAGAGATATACTGTACACACTCAAAGACAGCAAAGAGAGATATACTGTACACACTCATAGACAGCAAGGGGAGATATACTGTACACACTCATAGACAGCAAAGAGAGATATACTGTACACACTCATAGACAGCAAAGAGAGATATACTGTACACACTCATACTCATATAGACAGCAAGGGGAGATATACTGTACACACTCATAGACAGCAAGGGGAGAGATATACTGTACACACTCATAGACAGCAAAGGGAGATATACTGTACACACTCATAGACAGCAAGGAGAGATATACTGTACACACTCATAGACAGCAAAGAGAGATATACTGTACACACTCATAGACAGCAAGGGGAGATATACTGTACACACTCATAGACAGCAAGGGAGATATACTGTACACACTCATAGACAGCAAGGAGAGATATACTGTACACACTCATAAGACAGACAGCAAGGAGAGATATACTGTACACACTCATAGACAGCAAGGGGAGATATACTGTACACACTCATAGACAGCAAGGGAGATATACTACACACTCATAGACAGCAAGGGAGATATACACACTCATAGACAGCAAGGAGAGATATACTGTACACACTCATAGACAGCAAGGAGAGATATACTGTACACACTCATAGACAGCAAGGGAGATATACTGTACACACTCATAGACAGCAAAGGAGATATACTGTACACACTCATAGACAGCAAGGAGATATACTGTACACACTCATAGACAGCAAGGAGAGATATACTGTACACACTCATAGACAGCAAGGAGAGATATACTGTACACACTCATAGACAGCAAATAGAGATATACTGTACACACTCATAGACAGCAAAGAGAGATATACTGTACACACTCATAGACAGCAAAGAGAGATATACTGTACACACTCATAGACAGCAAAGAGAGATATACTGTACACACTCATAGACAGCAAGGGGAGATATACTGTACACACTCATAGACAGCAAAGAGAGATATACTGTACACACTCATAGACAGCAAATAGAGATATACTGTACACACTCATAGACAGGGGAGATATACTGTACACACTCATAGACAGCAAAGGAGATATACTGTACACACTCATAGACAGCAAAGGGAGATATACTGTACACACTCACTATACTGTACACACTCATAGACAGCAAGGAGATATACTGTACACACTCATAGACAGCAAGGGAGATATACTGTACACACTCATAGACAGCAAAGAGAGATATACTGTACACACTCATAGACAGCAAGGAGAGATATACTGTACACACTCATAGACAGCAAAGAGAGATATACTGTACACACTCATAGACAGCAAGGGGAGATATACTGTACACACTCATAGACAGCAAATAGAGATATACTGTACACACTCATAGACAGCAAGGAGAGATGTACTGTACACACTCATAGACAGCAAGGGTACACACTCATAGAGATATACTGTACACACTCATAGACAGCAAGGGAGATATACTGTACACACTCATAGACAGCAAGGAGAGATATACTGTACACACTCATAGACAGCAAAGAGAGATATACTGTACACACTCATAGACAGCAAGGATATACTGAGATATACTGTACACACTCATAGACAGCAAGGGGAGATATACTGTACACACTCATAGACAGCAAAGAGAGATATACTGTACACACTCATAGACAGCAAGGAGAGATATACTGTACACACTCATAGACAGCAAAGGAGATATACTGTACACACTCATAGACAGCAAGGGAGAGATATACTGTACACACTCATAGACAGCAAAGAGAGATATACTGTACACACTCATAGACAGCAAGGGAGATATACTGTACACACTCATAGACAGCAAAGAGAGATATACTGTACACACTCATAGACAGCAAGGGAGATATACTGTACACACTCATAGACAGCAAGGGGAGATATACTGTACACACTCATAGACAGCAAGAGATATACTGTACACACTCATAGACAGCAAAGGGGAGATATACTGTACACACTCATAGACAGCAAAGAGAGATATACTGTACACACTCATAGACAGCAAGGGAGATATACTGTACACACTCATAGACAGCAAGGGGAGATATACTGTACACACTCATAGACAGCAAAGGGAGATATACTGTACACACTCATAGACAGCAAAGAGAGATATACTGTACACACTCATAGACAGCAAAGAGAGATATACTGTACACACTCATAGACAGCAAGGGGAGATATACTGTACACACTCATAGACAGCAAGGGAGATATACTGTACACACTCATAGACAGCAAGGGAGATATACTGTACACACTCATAGACAGCAAGGAGAGATATACTGTACACACTCATAGACAGCAAAGAGAGATATACTGTACACACTCATAGACAGCAAGGAGAGATATACTGTACACACTCATAGACAGCAAAGAGAGATATACTGTACACACTCATAGACAGCAAGGGGAGATATACTGTACACACTCATAGACAGCAAGGGAGAGATATACTGTACACACTCATAGACAGCAAGGAGAGATATACTGTACACACTCATAGACAGCAAAGAGAGATATACTGTACACACTCATAGACAGCAAAGAGAGATATACTGTACACACTCATAGACAGCAAATAGAGATATACTGTACACACTCATAGACAGCAAGGGAGATATACTGTACACACTCATAGACAGCAAGGAGAGATATACTGTACACACTCATAGACAGCAAAGGGAGATATACTGTACACACTCATAGACAGCAAAGAGAGATATACTGTACACACTCATAGACAGCAAGGGAGATATACTGTACACACTCATAGACAGCAAAGGGATATACTGTACACACTCATAGACAGCAAGGGGAGATATACTGTACACATCATAGACAGCAAGGGGAGATATACTGTACACACTCATAGACAGCAAGGAGAGATATACTGTACACACTCATAGACAGCAAAGAGAGATATACTGTACACACTCATAGACAGCAAAGAGATATACTGTACACACTCATAGACAGCAAGGGGAGATATACTGTACACACTCATAGACAGCAAGGGGAGATATACTGTACACACTCATAGACAGCAAGGAGAGATATACTGTACACACTCATAGACAGCAAAGAGAGATATACTGTACACACTCATAGACAGCAAAGAGAGATATACTGTACACACTCATAGACAGCAAAGAGAGATATACTGTACACACTCATAGACAGCAAGGGAGATATACTGTACACACTCATAGACAGCAAGGGGAGATATACTGTACACACTCATAGACAGCAAGGGGAGATATACTGTACACACTCATAGACAGCAAAGAGAGATATACACACTCATAGACAGCAAAGGAGATATACTCACACTCATAGACAGCAAGGCAGAGATATACTGTACACACTCATAGACAGCAAAGAGAGATATACTGTACACACTCATAGACAGCAAAGAGAGATATACTGTACACACTCATAGACAGCAAAGAGAGATATACTGTACACACTCATAGACAGCAAGAGAGATATACTGTACACACTCATAGACAGCAAGGGGAGATATACTGTACACACTCATAGACAGCAAGGGGAGATATACTGTACACACTCATAGACAGCAAGGGAGATATACTGTACACACTCATAGACAGCAAAGAGAGATATACTGTACACACTCATAGACAGCAAGGGGAGATATACTGTACACACTCATAGACAGCAAAGAGAGATATACTGTACACACTCATAGACAGCAAGGGGAGATATACTGTACACACTCATAGACAGCAAGGAGAGATATACTGTACACACTCATAGACAGCAAAGAGAGATATACTGTACACACTCATAGACAGCAAGGGGAGATATACTGTACACACTCATAGACAGCAAAGAGAGATATACTGTACACACTCATAGACAGCAAGGGGAGATATACTGTACACACTCATAGACAGCAAGGGGAGATATACTGTACACACTCATAGACAGCAAAGAGAGATATACTGTACACACTCATAGACAGCAAAGAGAGATATACTGTACACACTCATAGACAGCAAGGGGAGATATACTGTACACACTCATAGACAGCAAGGTAAGATATACTGTACACACTCATAGACAGCAAGGGGAGATATACTGTACACACTCATAGACAGCAAGGAGAGATATACTGTACACACTCATAGACAGCAAAGAGAGATATACTGTACACACTCATAGACAGCAAAGGAGATATACTGTACACACTCATAGACAGAAAGAGATATACTGTACACACTCATAGACAGCAAAGAGAGATATACTGTACACACTCATAGACAGCAAGGGGAGATATACTGTACACACTCATAGACAGCAAGGATATACTGAGATATACTGTACACACTCATAGACAGCAAGGGGAGATATACTGTACACACTCATAGACAGCAAATAGAGATATACTGTACACACTCATAGACAGCAAAGAGAGATATACTGTACACACTCATAGACAGCAAAGAGAGATATACTGTACACACTCATAGACAGCAAGGGGAGATATACTGTACACACTCATAGACAGCAAGGGAGATATACTGTACACACTCATAGACAGCAAGGGAGATATACTGTACACACTCATAGACAGCAAGGGGAGATATACTGTACACACTCATAGACAGCAAAGATATACTGAGATATACTGTACACACTCATAGACAGCAAGGGGAGATATACTGTACACACTCATAGACAGCAAAGAGAGATATACTGTACACACTCATAGACAGCAAAGAGAGATATACTGTACACACTCATAGACAGCAAGGGGAGATATACTGTACACACTCATAGACAGCAAGGAGAGATATACTGTACACACTCATAGACAGCAAGGGGAGATATACTGTACACACTCATAGACAGCAAATAGAGATATACTGTACACACTCATAGACAGCAAGGGGAGATATACTGTACACACTCATAGACAGCAAGGAGAGATATACTGTACACACTCATAGACAGCAAAGAGAGATATACTGTACACACTCATAGACAGCAAAGAGATATACTGTACACACTCATAGACAGCAAGGAGAGATATACTGTACACACTCATAGACAGCAAAGAGAGATATACTGTACACACTCATAGACAGCAAAGAGAGATATACTGTACACACTCATAGACAGCAAAGAGAGATATACTGTACACACTCATAGACAGCAAGGGGAGATATACTGTACACACTCATAGACAGCAAGGGGAGATATACTGTACACACTCATAGACAGCAAGGAGAGATATACTGTACACACTCATAGACAGCAAGGGGAGATATACTGTACACACTCATAGACAGCAAAGAGAGATATACTGTACACACTCATAGACAGCAAAGAGGGAGATATACTGTACACACTCATAGACAGCAAAGAGAGATATACTGTACACACTCATAGACAGCAAAGAGAGATATACTGTACACTCACTCATAGACAGCAAAGAGAGATATACTGTACACACTCATAGACAGCAAAGAGAGATATACTGTACACACTCATAGACAGCAAGGGAGATATACTGTACACACTCATAGACAGCAAGGAGAGATATACTGTACACACTCATAGACAGCAAAGAGAGATATACTGTACACACTCATAGACAGCAAAGAGAGATATACTGTACACACTCATAGACAGCAAAGAGAGATATACTGTACACACTCATAGACAGCAAAGAGAGATATACTGTACACACTCATAGACAGCAAAGAGAGATATACTGTACACACTCATAGACAGCAAAGAGAGATATACTGTACACACTCATAGACAGCAAAGAGAGATATACTGTACACACTCATAGACAGCAAAGAGAGATATACTGTACACACTCATAGACAGCAAAGAGAGATATACTGTACACACTCATAGACAGCAAAGAGAGATATACTGTACACACTCATAGACAGCATACTGTACACACTCATAGACAGCAAAGAGATATACTGTACACACTCATAGACAGCAAGGAGAGATATACTGTACACACTCATAGACAGCAAAGAGATATACTGTACACACTCATAGACAGCAAAGAGAGATATACTGTACACACTCATAGACAGCAAAGAGAGATATACTGTACACACTCATAGACAGCAAAGAGAGATATACTGTACACACTCATAGACAGCAAGGGGAGATATACTGTACACACTCATAGACAGCAAGGAGAGATATACTGTACACACTCATAGACAGCAAAGAGAGATATACTGTACACACTCATAGACAGCAAGGAGAGATATACTGTACACACTCATAGACAGCAAAGAGAGATATACTGTACACACTCATAGACAGCAAGGGGAGATATACTGTACACACTCATAGACAGCAAGGGAGATATACTGAGATATACTGTACACACTCATAGACAGCAAGGAGAGATATACTGTACACACTCATAGACAGCAAAGAGAGATATACTGTACACACTCATAGACAGCAAAGAGAGATATACTGTACACACTCATAGACAGCAAAGAGAGATATACTGTACACACTCATAGACAGCAAGGGGAGATATACTGTACACACTCATAGACAGCAAGGGGAGATATACTGTACACACTCATAGACAGCAAGGAGAGATATACTGTACACACTCATAGACAGCAAAGAGAGATATACTGTACACACTCATAGACAGCAAAGAGAGATATACTGTACACACTCATAGACAGCAAGGAGAGATATACTGTACACACTCATAGACAGCAAAGAGAGATATACTGTACACACTCATAGACTGCAAAGAGAGATATACTGTACACACTCATAGACAGCAAAGAGAGATATACTGTACACACTCATAGACAGCAAAGAGAGATATACTGTACACACTCATAGACAGCAAAGAGAGATATACTGTACACACTCATAGACAGCAAATAGAGATATACTGTACACACTCATAGACAGCAAATAGAGATATACTGTACACACTCATAGACAGCAAAGGGAGATATACTGTACACACTCATAGACAGCAAAGAGAGATATACTGTACACACTCATAGACAGCAAAGAGAGATATACTGTACACACTCATAGACAGCAAAGAGAGATATACTGTACACACTCATAGACAGCAAATAGAGATATACTGTACACACTCATAGACAGCAAAGAGATATACTGTACACACTCATAGACAGCAAAGAGAGATATACTGTACACACTCATAGACAGCAAAGAGAGATATACTGTACACACTCATAGACAGCAAGGGGAGATATACTGTACACACTCATAGACAGCAAGGGGAGATATACTGTACACACTCATAGACAGCAAGGGAGATATACTGTACACACTCATAGACAGCAAAGAGAGATATACTGTACACACTCATAGACAGCAAGGAGAGATATACTGTACACACTCATAGACAGCAAGGGGAGATATACTGTACACACTCATAGACAGCAAAGAGAGATATACTGTACACTCATAGACAGCAAAGAGAGATATACTCATAGACAGCAAGGGGAGATATACTGTACACACTCATAGACAGCAAGGGGAGATATACTGTACACACTCATAGACAGCAAGGAGAGATATACTGTACACACTCATAGACAGCAAAGAGAGATATACTGTACACACTCATAGACAGCAAGGGGAGATATACTGTACACACTCATAGACAGCAAAGAGAGATATACTGTACACACTCATAGACAGCAAGGGGAGATATACTGTACACACTCATAGACAGCAAGGGGAGATATACTGTACACACTCATAGACAGCAAGGGGAGATATACTGTACACACTCATAGACAGCAAAGAGAGATATACTGTACACACTCATAGACAGCAAAGAGAGATATACTGTACACACTCATAGACAGCAAAGAGAGATATACTGTACACACTCATAGACAGCAAGGGGAGATATACTGTAGACACTCATAGACAGCAAGGGGAGATATACTGTACACACTCATAGACAGCAAAGAGAGATATACTGTCACACAAAGAGAGATATCATAGACAGCAAAGAGAGATATACTGTACACACTCATAGACAGCAAGGGAGATATACTGTACACACTCATAGACAGCAAGGGAGATATACTGTACACACTCATAGACAGCAAGGGGAGATATACTGTACACACTCATAGACAGCAAGGAGAGATATACTGTACACACTCATAGACAGCAAAGAGAGATATACTGTACACACTCATAGACAGCAAGACAGCAAGGAGATATACTGTACACACTCATAGACAGCAAAGAGAGATATACTGTACACACTCATAGACAGCAAGGGGAGATATACTGTACACACTCATAGACAGCAAGGGGAGATATACTGTACACACTCATAGACAGCAAGGAGAGATATACTGTACACACTCATAGACAGCAAAGAGAGATATACTGTACACACTCATAGACAGCAAATAGAGATATACTGTACACACTCATAGACAGCAAATAGAGATATACTGTACACACTCATAGACAGCAAGGGGAGATATACTGTACACACTCATAGACAGCAAGGGGAGATATACTGTACACACTCATAGACAGCAAGGAGAGATATACTGTACACACTCATAGACAGCAAGGGGAGATATACTGTACACACTCATAGACAGCAAATAGAGATATACTGTACACACTCATAGACAGCAAGGGGAGATATACTGTACACACTCATAGACAGCAAAGAGAGATATACTGTACACACTCATAGACAGCAAAAGAGAGATATACTGTACACACTCATAGACAGCAAGGGAGATATACTGTACACACTCATAGACAGCAAAGAGAGATATACTGTACACACTCATAGACAGCAAAGAGATATACTGTACACACTCATAGACAGCAAAGAGAGATATACTGTACACACTCAAAGACAGCAAGACAGCAGAGATATACTGTACACACTCATAGACAGCAAAGAGAGATATACTGTACACACTCATAGACAGCAAAGAGAGATATACTGTACACACTCATAGACAGCAAAGAGAGATATACTGTACACACTCATAGACAGCAAATAGAGATATACTGTACACACTCATAGACAGCAAAGAGAGATATACTGTACACACTCATAGACAGCAAAGAGAGATATACTGTACACACTCATAGACAGCAAATAGAGATATACTGTACACACTCATAGACAGCAAAGAGAGATATACTGTACACACTCATAGACAGCAAAGAGAGATATACTGTACACACTCATAGACAGCAAACTCATAGACAGAGATATACTGTACACACTCATAGACAGCAAAGAGAGATATACTGTACACACTCATAGACAGCAAATAGAGATATACTGTACACACTCATAGACAGCAAAGAGAGATATACTGTACACACTCATAGACAGCAAAGAGAGATATACTGTACACACTCATAGACAGCAAAGAGAGATATACTGTACACACTCATAGACAGCAAAGAGAGATATACTGTACACACTCATAGACAGCAAAGAGAGATATACTGTACACACTCATAGACAGCAAAGAGAGATATACTGTACACACTCATAGACAGCAAGGGGAGATATACTGTACACACTCATAGACAGCAAGGGGAGATATACTGTACACACTCATAGACAGCAAGGAGAGATATACTGTACACACTCATAGACAGCAAATAGAGATATACTGTACACACTCATAGACAGCAAATAGAGATATACTGTACACACTCATAGACAGTAAGGAGAGATATACTGTACACACTCATAGACAGCAAGGAGAGATATACTGTACACACTCATAGACAGCAAGGGGAGATATACTGTACACACTCATAGACAGCAAATAGAGATATACTGTACACACTCATAGACAGCAAATAGAGATATACTGTACACACTCATAGACAGCAAAGAGAGATATACTGTACACACTCATAGACAGCAAAGAGAGATATACTGTACACACTCATAGACAGCAAGGGGAGATATACTGTACACACTCATAGACAGCAAGGAGAGATATACTGTACACACTCATAGACAGCAAGGGGAGATATACTGTACACACTCATAGACAGCAAATAGAGATATACTGTACACACTCATAGACAGCAAGGGGAGATATACTGTACACACTCATAGACAGCAAAGAGAGATATACTGTACACACTCATAGACAGCAAAGAGAGATATACTGTACACACTCATAGACAGCAAAGAGATATACTGATATACTGTACACACTCATAGACAGCAAGGAGAGATATACTGTACACACTCATAGACAGCAAAGAGAGATATACTGTACACACTCATAGACAGCAAAGTGAGATATACTGTACACACTCATAGACAGCAAAGAGAGATATACTGTACACACTCATAGACAGCAAAGAGAGATATACTGTACACACTCATAGACAGCAAAGAGAGATATACTGTACACACTCATAGACAGCAAATAGAGATATACTGTACACACTCATAGACAGCAAATAGAGATATACTGTACACACTCATAGACAGCAAAGAGAGATATACTGTACACACTCATAGACAGCAAAGAGATATACTGTACACACTCATAGACAGCAAAGAGAGATATACTGTACACACTCATAGACAGCAAAGAGAGATATACTGTACACACTCATAGACAGCAAATAGAGATATACTGTACACACTCATAGACAGCAAAGAGAGATATACTGTACACACTCATAGACAGCAAGGAGAGATATACTCTACACACTCATAGACAGCAAACTCATAGAGAGATATACTGTACACACTCATAGACAGCAAAGAGATATACTGTACACACTCATAGACAGCAAAGAGAGATATACTGTACACACTCATAGACAGCAAGGAGAGATATACTGTACACACTCATAGACAGCAAGGGGAGATATACTGTACACACTCATAGACAGCAAGGGAGATATACTGTACACACTCATAGACAGCAAAGAGAGATATACTGTACACACTCATAGACAGCAAATAGAGATATACTGTACACACTCATAGACAGCAAATAGAGATATACTGTACACACTCATAGACAGCAAGGAGAGATATACTGTACACACTCATAGACAGCAAGGAGAGATATACTGTACACACTCATAGACAGCAAGGGGAGATATACTGTACACACTCATAGACAGCAAATAGAGATATACTGTACACACTCATAGACAGCAAATAGAGATATACTGTACACACTCATAGACAGCAAGGGGAGATATACTGTACACACTCATAGACAGCAAGGAGAGATATAATGTACAGGGAAGCAGAGAGATGTAGAGTAAGGGACGATTAAAATTAAGATCCTAATGTTGACTGAGAGATTGAGGTTGACTGAGAGATTGAGGTTGACTGAGAGATTGAGGTTGACTGAGAGAAAAATAAAGATATAGGGAGAACAGATTCAGAAGAAATTGTAAAACAGAGAACTGAAAAAAGATAACAAGATATAGAAACAGAATAAAACAGACAGTGCTATCAAAGCCCAAGTGCAGGAGGAGAGGGAGCAGAGTAATCGTGCCAGAGTGAGGGATCACCTCTGATCTCTCACCCCTGACCCTCTCCCTGCAGGCCCTAAGGAAATTATGCGTGAGATGGATGGGGGTGGGGTTTTAGTTTTAATAGTAGGGGGTGGGGCTTTGATGGGTTTTTTGTTGTTGTAGGCCTATGATTGCCAGGCCTTGATAGAGCAGCGAGACGGTCCTCGCTCCACCTCCCTGGCCTGTGGGGACACTTGTCTTTGTCACAGCTGCAGGCAACAGACACAGGCAAGGCCAAGTTCAGGGGACAGAGGCCACGAGTGCTAGTCAGACACACAGAAGGGCTCAGGACACAAAGGGACATGACAGACATTGTATGTTTGCAAAACAGCTTATTCTAAGGGACATCTATGTGTAGGCCTACACGCCATTCCCATGGCTTCTGGTTAGCATCCTCATGCATAGGGAAAGCTGAGAGTTACTTTTCATTCACACCTTCTGAAAATGTGCATAATATTCCAGGGAAGTTCGGACAATTCACTATTGCCATGAGGTGTTTGATTGGGACCTATGTGTCGTGAACTTTGTCCTGATGGAAGTTGTGTTCGATTTTAGCCATGGCATTGTCAACTCATTGTATTGCTCTGATGACACTGCAATCAGGTTTACAGAGAGGGAAGCACATTCAGTATATTTCTGGATAGTTCAATATATTTCAATATTGTTCTGTATGAGAAATGATGTGAAACAGTTGAAAACCAATCTATGACCGTGATTGGTTTTCATGATTGAGGACCTAAATGTGTGTGTGACCAGAATGCTGAAGTCTGCTGTATACAATAAGAGTCACAGCAACGTACAGGAACACAGAAAACTCTAGATAGTCCAGCCACACCTTTGGTAGGCAAACACCTAGACTGAGGGACAGGCAGACCCAAAGAAAAGCATTCACTGCAGGTTTCTCCTCTAGCTCACTGAAACAAAAGGAACCACTAACCCTCATTGAAATAACAGGTATTGAATGCATCTCTACTCTAAATAAATGGCCTCGCCCAAGTGTGAAGTGCACTCTAGCACAGGAAAGAGGGATGCTAGAGGGTAGATTCATTACCCGTCCTTTTCCCAAATGCAGTAGTATGGAGCAGCCCCCATTCACTCTCACAATGGGAGCCATCTTTTTTCCTCTCAAATGAGCAAACCAGCAAACCTGCACCTAACCAGAGTCTCCCTTTTCCACCTCTTCTCTACCTCCTCGGTCCCTTCTGCAGAGGGACAGGCTGGGACAGCTGGGGAGCTCTCTCTGCAAACAGAATGACAATGACCCTGACTGCCGTTCTGTCACCAGGCTCTCACACACATCCAGCATTGATCCACCATTACTCAAACTCAATTTCAGCTCTCCACACTGCTGGAGCTGAAGTGAAATACACACTTATTAAACACTTATTCTAGACTGTTTGGAGTACTCCTGTCAGTCTAGGCATAAGGAATTGGACAGTTCGTTGCTGATGGATATGTCTACAGGGCCATTTATGGCAGCTTACTGTTTCAACTTTCCTTAAACCAATATTTGGCCCTATGCTTTGCTCTCAGGTGGATTTCTGTTCGGGAGACGACGGAAGAAAAACTGTTAGGGAGACTAAACGTGTTCCTGTGGTTATATAAACATGTTTAGCACAATTTGTTGCTACCCTGGGAACCCTAACAGATATATATCTCTTCAATATCCTCAAATCTCCACAAGATTAAACCAAGCATTTATGTTTATCTTTTCGGTACACAAGCTTTAGAGGCCCAGCTTGTTTGTCATCTTTTATTTTCCTGTCCCTTGTTAATGCAAAGAGATTGAAGCCCAGCGCCCTGGTTAGAAATAAAATCCATCCCTGCCATTGATTGATGGCCGCCCCAACCCCCCATGCCCCCAGCCCCTTCAACCCTACACCCCCCATCCCACCTCCCTCTCCTCTTGGTCCGCTTTTCCCAGAGTCCTGACAATGGATTTGTGAGCAAGCTAATTTTTACGAGGGGGGTGGGGGAAGTAGTAGATCAATGAGATGCGTGTGGAGGGGGGCGAGGCCTCAGGTTTTTGCACACAGACATCATGCCATTGTGACCGAGAGACTGCTTCTGTGCCCCTCTCTGTCTCCCTCTCCACTCGGGTGTCACAAGGGGGACGGACAGGGGTGCCGCTTTAATTTGGGGACGAGATGCTGCTGTCATGGATAATGAACTTGATTTTGGACTCCTTGTTTTGGCATATGCTCAGTTGGAGTCTGAGTCTCGACCTTAATGTTCTTATCTCCTTGGAGATGTGGTGGCACTTCTTGTTTGTGGATTATTTGGGGATTTGGATTCAGAGGCAAACACTCATCCTGACCACATAAAACACAGAACAGAATGACATTTCATCCGTTTCAAGTTCTTTGAGTAACATTCGACACCTAAACTATATTAAATTGAGCACAAACAGGGCATATAAAATATTGAGTAAACCCTAGAATTTAAATCAAGATTGTATCTCTCGTACACTGTCCATTATCCAAAACATAATTTTGGCAAGTTTATCTTATTCTCATTTTAGTCTCACAACCAGAATGGTCAGAATAATATCAAGTCCACCTGTGTCAACTGCGTTGCTGAAACATCTATGCTGCCCTCTACTGTGCTTTATAGTAATTGCAAGACATAGGCAACACTGCACAGTCAAAGCAGCCACTGAGCCCTGTAATATCAAGCAGTATCTCATCCCTTATCCATCTCCCTCCCCAACCCCTCTCATTTAAATTAAATTGAAATAAACTACATAATGTAGATATTGCCAAGCAGACTTTGAGACAATAGAAGATGGTGGAACATTTCATTACATACATTAATTACAGAGCACATAGCGAAATAGGAGACGCTCACTCTCTTTCTTTTTCTTTCTCTCTATTCCCAGCTCCTCCTGAGTTTTTGCAGTGGCCGCAGTCTGTCTCCAGACCAGCAGGGAGCAGTGCAGTGTTCACCTGTCTGGCCCAGGCAGTTCCCGAGCCTCACCTCATCTGGCTGAAGAACGGCAAAATCCTGACGCCTGGTGACAATGTCAAGCTCACCAACAATAACAGGTACAGTAGTTAGTATGCTTTAACTCATCGAGATTTACTTTTAGATCTGCAAATATAACATTCAAATGAAACATGAAGTAATGTTATTAATATATTCATTACACCATCATTATTAGTCACTACAATTCTTAACAATACACCCCCACCCCCCCAACTCCCCCACCCCCCCTCTACAGTACGCTGGCGGTGACGCGCATCACCACGGAAGACGAGGCCATCTACCAGTGTATTGCTGAGAACAGCGCTGGCACCAACCAGGCCAGTGCCCGCCTGGCCCTCACCCAGTCCACGGAGTTGCCCGAGGCCCCCCAGGACCTGACTGCCACGGCCCTGTCCCCCACTACCCTACAGCTCACCTGGGTCCAGCCCGCTCCAGAGGTCACCGACGGCATAATCGGATATGTGCTGCACATCCGCATGTTGGGCGGTAAGGAGGCTGTTATAATATAATACAACTTCATTGTCCAAAGTGAATCTTATATTTTTGCTATTTCATGGAATTCATATGAAGAATTTAAGATATTTTTTTGCAGACACTTATATATCTAGTACTCCAGTAGTACACAAGACTGCCTCTTTTTAATACCTTCCTGTCGTAAGCTGCAAAGATGATGACCTCACTTCCTATTTCCTGTCCCTTCCAGAGCCAGACAGCAGAGAGCTGCAGGAAGCTGTCAGTAAGACCACCTTCCAGCATGAGTTCACCACCCTGGAGCCCGCCACCACCTACTCCATCTACCTCAAGGCTTACTCCCCTCTGGGAGCCAGCCAGCAGTCCAGCACTGTGGTGGCTACAACACTAGGGGGCGGTACGTCATTTAGACATCATGAAATGAGAGGAGATAAGCAGTTGCATATCAGAGTGCCTAATTTCTCATGTTCCTCGATCACACCTATATTTTTATTTATCCAACTTTTTAATTTTTCTCACTTTTCTATCTTTTCATGTTTCTGTAAAATCTCCTTGTTTTAGTTTTTCAGATTTTGTTTCTTTATTCGAAGCCTCACTCATCTCTTTCCCTTTTCTCTATCTGTCTTCTCATGTTTGGAATTCAATTTGTATGTTAATCCACTCATCTTCTCTGTCCCTCCCCTCTTTCCCCTCACAGTACCCATTTCTCCCAGTTTCTTCACCAAGGTGCTGAACAAGACGGCCATGCAGGTGTTCTGGGAGCTGCCAAGTAAGTCGGGCAAGGTAGAGGGCTTCAAGCTGTCCTACCGCGAGGTCCCCCAGCCCAACTTCCAGGGGCAGGAAGCGTTTCCCGGCCACATCAACACCCACACCATCTCCCATCTAGGTCAGTGATGAGGCAGAATACCACTAACCACTGTCACAGCAGTGTCTCAGATTGCAATGACTCACACAAAGCAGACATTTTCACAATGCAGAGTGCCGGTACTGGTACCAAAAGGACCTTTGAAATGGAATGAATGCTGTGTATTAGGGTGTTGCTTTCTATGGTTGGTTTTCCAAACTGGCCATCTCTGTTTCAGAACCCGCTGCTGTGTATGAGATCCAACTGGTGGCCTACAACGGCAATGGGGACGGTGCTGCCAACAAGCATCTGGTTTCACTGGCTGAGAGTGGTACCAGCGCCAAGACCAGCTCCGGTGAGGCACAAACACGGACCTTTAAGCTGATTTAGGATCAGGACCCTATGTGTAACTGTCAGTGTAAAATGGTACTGTCTAACATACTCCACCAGGTGGCGATGTGGAGCAATGATGCTGTCTCGTCAGTATGTGTCAGGGGGTACATTTTTTATTTTAATAATTTATCCAGAGCAATTAGGGTTCAGTGCTTTGCTCAAGGGTAGTCGGCTCTGGGATTCAAACCAGCGACCTTTCAGTTACTGGCCCAACACTCTTAACCGCTAGGCTACCTGCTGCCCTGTAGGGTTGCAAAGGGAGGGTATACTACAGGAAACTTTTAAAGTTTACCAGTTACCTACAAGAATTTTGGTAACTTTCAAGAATTGTATGTAATTTATAAAAAGACATCCAGTGGCCCTATTGGGTACGTTAGATTATCACAGATGTCTGTAGTTATCGGTGGCCCTCTCTCTGGCAATATCACATGTAAAATAATGAAGGTGATTTTAAAAAACAACAACTATTGAATGACAAAGCTGTAAAACATTATCCTAAATATACCATTAGTGTTTAATATGAAATATCCTTTATATTTTTTTTTACACACTTCTATTTATTTTACACACTTCTATTTATTTTACTATTTCAATATGTATTTGCTGTCAATGTTTTGGCGTCAGACTGGTGCCAGATGTGAAAAAAGTCAACGTTGGAAGAAAAAATAATTATTGTAAAATAATGCCATTACTGATTAGATGCTTTTGTCATTCATTCAGCTATTTTCTGTTGAACCATATGGTCTATCTACTAGGAACTCATGGACAATATGGACACAGATATAATAAATGAATACTATACATTCATATATATTTTTGTAAGCTATTGAAGTATACAGTAAATTACCAAAGTTACCATAGATTGCCACATATTTTCTGTTAATGACCAAATTTACATTGGTAAATTACAAGTAGCTTTGCAACCCTAGTCAGAGGATATATGTAAAAACATATACTCATCCTGGATAAGTGTGTCAGCTATATTATGAAAAGGTAAATGTAATGTAAATCTCTTTAGTTAATCTTTCAGATCACAGAAAGAACATCTCAGTGTGTGTCTGCACAGATGTTTGCCAAGTCCACAAGAACAGGGAATGTGTTTTTTGTGTACTTATGTTTTCAACTTTTTCTGGCTGTAATTAGTGCACAATATTTGCCTCATTATATTAGAATTAAAGCAGATCGCTGTATTGACACCACAGATGGTGTGAGTCGTGGCACTTATGCGTTTCTGTGAGTGTGTATGAGTATCCCTCTATTGCTTTTCCACTAACAAAACCCATTTTTGTGTGTGTTTGTCCAGGTGGGCAGAGTCCATGTAACTGCAAGCAGGATGATGAGGGGTCCATGACTGGCATTGTGGTGGGAATCCACACTGGCATGGCATGCATCCTCTTCTGTGTTCTGTTCCTCATGTTTGGCTACCGCCGCAGGTAAGGAAGCACTTTTTGGTCAAATGTAATATGGTAGCAGAATACGTTTTGAATATGGTTTTAGTTTACATTGCTTTATTTATTATTGCCTGGATATTGAGTCACTTTGACTCGAGGACACGGATCTCATTCCATGTTTGAATGCTTCTCTCCCCAGCTTCTTCTGCAGGAAAGGGACCCAAGATGGCTGGTCAGGGCCCCGAGGAGGAGGCAGGAACCAGCGGGCTAGCCCACCTAAAGAGGGGGTGATCCGCATGCCCGAGGTCATTGAATTAGTGCCACAGGTAAGGAGCTGTAATATGCACAATTCTACACCATACACACTCACAGTTCCAGCTTTCTGTGTCCTATGGAGAGGTTGGTATAATAATAACCATCCTTCTCTTTTCTGCCTGTAGAGATGTGACTCTATCACTGCTCCAGTGATGGTTGTTAAGGGTCAAGCCCCCCCAGCGCAATGCCAAGTCCTCATCGAGCAGCCCCCACCATGCCTACCTGGCACAGGCACCGGCTAAAGTACCCAAACACCACTCCACTTACCCCCTCCCCCCCAAGCCCAGTCCCCTTAGCCTGAGAAATGAATGGCTGTTCTATGGTTCCTCCACCTCACCTGCCCACCAACGCCTTAGCCATAGTCTGCCTATTGCAGCGTCCAGACGTAGTTCTAGCAGTGGATGAGAGAGAGAGATTGAGAATGAAACTGAGAGTAAGAGATGATGTGTTGAGGACTTCTGTTGAATGTCCAATACCACAAACGAAAAAAAGGTATTTTATAATAGCTTCAAGTAAAAACAAAGTAGTACCAATGTAGTCATGAGTAACTATTGGGATTTTAACCCCATGTCTTTTACACCAAAGCTGAAAGCCTTATTTTAACATTTTATTTTTAGTTCCATGGAAATGTATTGATAGCTATAGAGGAAATGGGCACAGACCATTTATTATTCAAAATGACTCACTCGGTAAAATGCTGCTGGCTCATCTCTGAAGATAACTGCAATATTACTATATTCCTTATATTTTTTATGTGGTATTGGACATTGTGCATCTTCTTAAAACCAAAACCCATAAATAGCTTCATTTTATGTCATTTTAAGTTAATGGCCAATGGTGCCATTTTCAGGTTCTGATATATATATTGAGGCCTTTTACTAGTTTGAACAGTAAACGTGGCTCTCAGATAATTAGATGTTGAGCTTGAGTCAATGGATGAGATAGAAAGTCTATCAGTCTTACATTGAGGCCAGTACCAAAGTGATTTCTCTGTTCAGCTTGTGAAACAGTAGATATAGTGAATGTTTTCAGTTGATAGGTGTTCTCTGGTTAGCTCCACAAGATTGTACCTCAGGGCTACTTAACGTGGTCTGCTTTAGCCTTCCTGATTGTTGTCTCACCATGTTAGCCTTGAGGCGGTCTGGTGTCGAGTGATCACAGATTCAGCCATTTTTGTTCAACCCCCTATCCCAAACTCTTTGTTAACTTTCTGCTCCCCCACCAAAACGTTTTACCTCCAAAGATAGCTACCTCAGCCTGACGAGAACGTCAGAGCTATCAAGGTAACCATTTTGCCTGTTGTGCTGCTGGTCAAGCATACCTACCTCAACCAAAAGGGTACTTCTGTGCCCCCTTTTCTTTTTGGGTGCCAATGCCAGTCCTGTGCCAGCTGCCACTCCTTGTGTTCAGAGGGTGGTACACTCTTTCTATTCCTTCCTGTCAAGAAAAGCAGGAGGCCTTGGATTGTGATTGAACGTCACTAGGCCCCTCTTCTACCCAGAATGTAACTGGTTGGATCTGTGGGTTTGCCAGTTCACATATGTTGTTTGACATTGTATGATTCCTGATCGCCTATTGTCTGCAAGAATCGCCTGCCAGCTTCCAACCCCACAATTGGGACTCAACACCTTGTCCAGATCTTGAACGTCTGCATAAATTTAAAGCGGTTCATTCAGAGTTGGGTCACTTCAGCTACTGACATGCAGTATGGAAGCACATGGCTATGATACATATTCTACCTCAGACTCATCAGCTTCACAAACGGGTGATGGAGAGACCACCATCGTTGATGATGTCAAGTCAAGCTGTCTCAGAGCCCAGCTGTGGAGCACTACAAGAACAACAGACATGTCTCCTCAGTCAAACAGTGAGATGAATGTTCCTTTATTAAGGCATCACCTGCTGCTGCCAAACACCATCTCGTCTTGCTGGAGGAAGACATGACTCAGAAACGTGGAACAGGAAACAAAGTTGGAAGCCTGACCGAAAGTGAGCGATAAACATGAACGCACAGCATTTTTTCAACTTTGAACATTGCATGAAAGTATGGACATTTTAAGGAATATAAAGCCCAAGTTTCACCATTCTGTTATGGATGAATTTGCTGACTTTTTTGCCCTTTCCTGCAGAATTCCAAAATGTAATTAGATATGTATATTGTTGCTGAGACGGCCATTTTCAGGAAGCTTTCTGTCACCAACTAAAGGTGATTGGTTTGCAGTGCCTCAAATACCTTTGTTGTCATGGGAACCTTCTGTTCAGCAGACCATGGTTAACTTTCTTGAGTGACTAATTTGTTTTGTATTTTCTCTTCATGTCTATTAATATTCAATTCTTACCTCACATTTACCGCACAAATGACACTAGCTTTTACCGTAGATCGCTGTTTCAACAAAACTTTCCAAATATTCTATGAAAACCAAGTCGAACGATATCCAAAGATGTATGATTGTTACGGTTTTCAGTCTTTCCTGGATTAACCTTTTCGTAAAAAGTTGTTTTCAGGTGGGTTCCTGTTTTAAGGGGCTGCCATTAGCCAATGACGAGACAAACTAAGAAACACAAGCAGCTTACATAAACCAAAAAAACTCATTTACAAAGATAATTCAAGAAACCATCTGTAACATTGTAAAATGTTCGCAGGTTGTTTTCCATGTATCTCACTGGCAGACCACTTGAGGCATGGAATTCCACATATTTTCAGTTTCCAAAAATGGGATATTTTCATATATTGTTATAAGGATGGAGTTGAAATGGCCAAATAACTGTCCTTTGAATTATATAAATACTATGACCAATACTATGACCATATTCTAACATTTTCAATAATTTCAGTTCCATTTATTAATGACCTAACCACATGAATATCCGTGTTGTGATAGAGCACCGCCTTTCCCCTTTTTGTAACTACTGAATAAAATCCCAGTCAATTTGCTGGAGATACTTGAGAAAGTCTCCATCAAGCATAAGAGGATTCCATTTAAGTACATTTGTTTTCAGATCTTCCAAATGAATTGTGTTGTAACTGTTTGAATGGCTGTGAAAAACTTAGCCTCACTACAAGTTTATGTCTCTGTTTTGTGTGGAGGTCCGTCTTTCATTGCCAGTTTGTGAATCTAGTATTCTGTGCAGAATTGGATTAGCTACCGCCACATACCCTAATAAAGTCACATAGTGCCACTGTCCTCAAGGTTTTAGATCAACTGTTTACTCCAGGTATCACTGATACCTTCCTTTTTATTATTGTTTACTGTGAATACCTTATCTACCATTTTTGTTTATTGGAGTATGCTAAGTGTGATACCAAAAGGAAAAAATGTAAAACATTATGGTCAATATTTTATTATTTGAATAGCAAGACATAAGTTGACCCAATGTTTCTTTGAACAAAACAAAAAAATAAAGAAAAAAATATGATATGCTTTTCTTTTTATAGAACTTTTCTTATTCTTTCATTTTATAAATGTTCCCTCTCAAGGCTGTCCTGCTGTGTATGGGAAATCTTGCCAAAATGAAGACATTCCCTTTTAAAATGTTATTATTGTTATTAATATTATAATTATTGCCATTTTTGGATTCACTCCCTTTCATTTTGATTTCATATTGGTTGGCTCGTTTTGTTTCTGTTTTATTTGTAGTTGAAGGATGTGAACATGTTTGCTAGAAATGTGAGAATTCTAAATAGAACGGTGTGTTGTCAGAAAAAGGTTGTGTAAAAAACTGTATTTTGACATTGAAGGAACGATACCTCAAACTGTCTTGTATTCTCCAAATGGATATTTCCTCTCTTAACTCCTTTAGCAGCAGCTCAGCCACAACCATGTTAAGTTCATTTGCAAAGATGGACACTTGCCATACTAAAGTAAGCCATATAGGAGTTTTCCTAAGCCATAATTTACACTACTGTCATGTATTACAGTCTATACTTTGATATCAGGTTACTGAATTGTAACCTATCAACTGAGTACAATAGTTCTTGATGCCAGACACACAACCTACCTGTTGCTAAACATCTACACATAACAGAAAACAGCTGAAACATAGAGAAGTAGTGAATGAATTCTAGAACCAATGAAATGCTTTAATGTTCATACTTTTCTTTTCTCTCAATAAATATGTTTGTGTGTTTCATAAGAACCCCCACAAAGCTTTAAACTGCTTTTAAACTAGTTACAGACCAGAAGAAAGAGAGGAAGATGTGTATGTGTACCATTATAGCATAACTAGAGATGTAACATTTTTTTTTTTACTGTACAAATGGATGGTTGTTTGGTTATTAATTGAATTGAACTAACGCAGAGTAAGATCACATTGTGGTTGTTTTAGTCCCCGACTTTTAAACCATAGTTCTCTGGTTGATATGACTGTTTGAATATGTCAGCTGTTTCTTTAAGTTTCTCCTTCTTTCAACTGAAATGACACCTGTACGCCAAATACAACTAAGATCATTATGTAGACATCAGTCTTCCTGGAGAGTTCATTTATAATGCTGCTGATACCCTTGAAATGAATGAAAGTTTAAATGTATTAAAACGATTCAAATGTTCATAGCTTCCAAGCTCTTTATTGATGATTCAAATATGTTAATTGTAGACTTTTATCAAAAAGCTATATGCCAAACCTGAACCAGCTCAAATTTGAATAATAATGAAATGGTTCATGTTAAAACTGATTTAAATTAAAATAAGTGTTGCCTGGTTTCAACCAGTCAGCCCTGTAGAGACGCCTAGTTTACAGTTGATAGGCCACTGTGGAGTGGATTTAAAGTGGTTTAAATGGACACATAAAGTATTATTTTTGATTTGTCAATAACTCAGACAAATTTTGACCAATCCCATTGCTTTCTCAAACTAAGTTAAGAAATGTACCATGGGCCTACATTACAAAGGTGGTGTCTTTAGGTTCTATGGTTCATGAAAATAAGATTTTGAAGTATTGTTAGCAGCATCTACTGGTATATTGTGGCCATCTTTGAATGAATCAATGTTATCTTCTCAAACTCTTCAGGGACTATTATGATGAGTCCAAAGACCACATCTGGAGTGAATCTACGTTTAGCCCATGAGAAGAAGATTTTTAAAGATTATTTGAAGCATTACATGCTGACCAGACCGCTCGTGCATGTGCGTCCGCATGCGCCATCGTGCGCATGTTGATTTTGTCCACACACACCAGATGCGATCAGGACGAAATATCAAAACGAAATCTGAACCAACTATATTAATTTTGAGACAGGTTGAAAAGCATTAAACATTTATGGCAATTTAGCTAGCTAGCTAGCTTGCTGCTGCTAGCTACTTTGTCCTGGGATATAAACATTGGGTTGTTATTTTACCTGAAATGCACAAGGTCCTCTACTCCGACAAGTTATCCACAGATAAAAGGGTAAACCGAGTTAGTTTCTAGTAATCGTTCCTCATTCAGGCATCTTCTTCTTTGGACTTTATATGGAGGTTGGCAACCAACTATAAGATGCAATAACACAACCAACTGGACTGGAGTGTGAACCGCAGTTCATCTTTCAATCACCCACGTGGGTGTATGCCCCTTAAAGCCAATGAGGAGATGGCACATGGGTATATGCTCCTAAAAACCAATGAGGAGATGGGAGAGGCGGGATTTGCTGCGCACTAAATGTCACAAATAGAACCAAGTTCTATTTAAGCATCTGGCTATGTGGACGCTCATTGACGCGCGCGAGCAGTGTGGGTGCAATGATTGAATAACATGTATGTGTACATTTATTTTGCAATGCTCAGGCACGCGACGTGAGCGGCGTGGTCAGCAAATCAGCATTACATAGTCAAAAAAGTTTGTTGTTAATAGTTTCCTTATTATTTAGGATATCAATGCCAAACGTAACATGGTTCATCATGTTAATGTCTTTGATGACCCTAAAATGTTTTGACTTGATAGGCCATTGTGAAGTGAATTTACAAAGGATTTAAATGGACACGTAAAATCTGATTTCCTGATTTCCTATCAACACCTCAGCAATATTTTTGACCAATCCCTTAGCTTTCTCAAACAAATTGAAGACGTACCATGGGCCTACATTCTGTGTCATTTGGTCCTATGGTTACTTATGACCAGTAGTCTCTGTGTGCCAAATTGGAAAAATAGTTTCCAATTTATGCTTGAGTTATTTGATAATCTAAGAATAGCAATAGGTTTCACAGCTTTGCTGTAAACACCTAATTATATGTACTGAACTCAAAAACTATCAGATGCTGCTACAGTGTAGAGTGTACCAGCCTACTCAGCTCTGGCATAAAGTAGATGTGTGTTTATGTATGGCCTGAGGTCCCTACACTCTTCCCAGGGAGTCCAGGCTACTGCCAGCGCCAACTAACACCTGCTGAGAACCCAATTAGGCCTGATGCCAGGTAGAGGAGAGAGAAGCTCTGGCCAAGGTGAACAGTGAGTCAGCATTTAACAATGAGATTTACCAAGGGACTGAAGAAAGTTTTTTTAATGTCATTGACAATTCAGATGGGTCAAAATACTTGTTTAAACGTGTTTTTCTTCTGTTGGTTTGCAGTTTAATGTCTCTGTAGACTCAGCAAGGGGAGAGAGAGCATTTCTTCAAAAGTGTTTTGGGGTTTGTATAAGGCCTTAGAAAATCATGAAATGGATAGAGCTCATTTTGTGGTGGCAAGTCATTTAACTATACTATACTGTACAGGGGACAAATGCCATTTAATGCCCTTAAGTCATATATGACCAGGTGATCACAACATGTATAGTGTCATCTCCACCATTGCAAAATCAGTCTAGAAAAGTCCAGCCCTGTGTATGGTAGTATTCAGTGCAAATGTGATGCAGACAGCAGTTTGAGCAAACTGCCTCCAACAACCTGCTTTATCAGAAATATTTGAAACATTTTCAAGATAATTAGCGGTCTTAATGTTGACATCTGCAAGCTGGAAAATGTCTCCATGGGGAGATAGATAGATAGATAGATAGATAGATATATAGATATATAGATATATAGATAGAGGGGAAAGGAAAGCTCATTTGACCATTATCTGTAATGCTTTTGATCATTTCACCAGGTCTCAGACAAAGATTGAATTAGCGGCATGTTCTCACCTGTGTGTGTAATTGACAGGATATAACTTTGCTCGGAGAATAATGACCATCCACAGTGTGTGAATCCTCATGTGTATTTATAGCCATTATGAATAATAGATATGATTCTTAAAAAGGGGAGAGAAAAAGAGTGAGCTTAGGTGACACAAAAGTGGCAGGCTTAATGAGACGTCACTGAGATTTCAACGAGACCCATGAGAGGCATAAAGCCGTCTACACGCTCTTGATGTCCGGCTGAATCTCTCTCTCTTGTTCTCAGCAGTACTAAAGTTAATGAGATGCTCAATGCACATTTGCTTACCTCACAATCAGGAATATGTCTCAGGGGATGTTCCTCCACACTGGGATTTCTTTCATTAAGTTTACTGTGGGTTTGAATCCTTTCATGACTTTCAGACAGTTAACTGAAAATGTCTACCTTTAACATTGGCAGTGTTCCTGCTGGACTACCGTATTTGAGTACCACATTTTTGTGGTTGCAGTTTTATAATGCTATTCTTGTCATGAGGGTAATAAAGATAATTTTCTGCAATTCTACACTTTTGCCATGGGTCATAGAGAAAATGTGGCAGTTTTAAAGCTAATTTCCTGCTATTGTTCCCATTTTGCGATGAGGCTGAGAGAGAATTTTGTAGTTTTAAAGCAAATTTCCTGCTATTCTACACATTTTGCTATCATATGCTATCTGGGGGGTTGGGAGTGCTTGTCGGTCGGGGGCCCCAGGGCCCGTTTCGTAACCTGGCCCTGAACATACATGACTGAGAGACAGATACTCATGGAACTAACTTAATATTTGTATACCACGAGCAGCGATGTGACTATTGGAAAGAAAAAGGGGGAAAGATATGAGAACATTCCTCTCCATGTCTCCTTTCCTTTCTGAAATGATGTGAACGAACTGGATAGGTGAAAGTTAACTCCTGGTAGTCATCATTTGTCTGTTCTTTCATGTCAATGCAGTAAGGAAAGGAGATGAGGAGCCCTGTTAGAGTGAGATGCGCCCACTTTCTCTTTGGAGTTTATTTTGTTGTTTTGTCTGGTATTGAAATCCTGCTGGTGATAAAATGCAGTCTCATTTTGGATTACAGGCCATTTACCATTTCAATCATCCTCCAATGAGCTTAATGTCATAACAGGTTAATGGCCAGTCTGACTATTAGCATTATTAGCCCAGCATGGCACCTCATATCCTCATCTCCCATGGACACAAATGGGGACAGTTTTTTAGAATGTGTAATTCAGATCAAAATGATCCTGCCATGCCCATGTTATACTGACGCTGTCAAATAAGGTGTTACCAAAACTTCAAATCAAAATTCATTTTGAAGGTCGATAACCACCATCTGAAAACCATCAATCATGTTGTAGTGCAGTGGTGGCGTCTCTCGACATGACAACCATCTGTGGCAGGGAGAGGTGAGGGGAGTGGTTATTAAGGGGAGATATTTTGCAGCCCCCCTGGCTCCACCCCCAAGCCTTATATGGACGTCCTGCCCCAACGAGGCAAGGCTGTGGGGCGGCAGGGTAGCCAAGTGGTTAGAGCGTTGGACTAGTAACCGAAAGGTTGCAAGTTCGAATCCCCGAGCTGACAAGGTACAAATCTGTCGTTCTGCCCCTGAACAGGCAGTTAACCCACTGTTCCTCGGCCGTCATTGAAAATAAGAATTTGTTGTTAACTGACTTGCCTAGTAAAATAAAGGTTAAAAAAATAAAATTAAGCCAGGGAGTGCTTGGTGATAAAGGAGGAGGCAGTCTGCACAAAGGTGCAGAGAGCGGGAGAAGAGAGAGCGGGAGAAGAGAGAGCGGGAGAAGAGAGAGCGGGAGAAGAGAGAGCGGGAGAAGAGAGAGCGGGAGAAGAGAGAGCGGGAGAAGAGAGTGCAATATCTATATGATTACCCATTGTGACCTGGACTGTCTGTTTGTGTACCAAACCGGATTGGCTGAGGACCCGAGTTTTAGGATTACCCCTGGAAAACGGAACGGACAACGAGACCAGTTTGTGAACTGTGAAATAGTTGGTGAATTCCCCCCTTTTCCCCAGTGTACAAAAATCCCTAATAAACTCTCCATTTGCATTCTAGTGATGCTACTGGGGCGTGCTTTGTTATTGAACTTGGTGACGTGGAAACCCCACACCCTTGAGCCTGCTACACATCAAACATTTAAATATAGAGTATTATTGAAGAATATAATACATAAGACCTGACTGTCAGAAACTGTTCCCGACACAACAACAAACAAAATCAAATCCAAGTTATCTTAAGCCTGTCTCATGTCAGTGGAATCTTCCATCTAATTTTCCACAGGACTAGGAACAGGGATTTCTGGTAGTGTCTGTTGTCACATGTTGGGTTGTGTGGTGAATACATGTGTTTTCATCCATTTGTCCCTTGACCCCACAGAAATAGACTGTCATTTCAAATTCAACTTGGCATTCATTTGATCTCTGGCAGGTGTGACTCTTCCAGACAGGTTCCACTGCAGCTTCTGGCCCAGGGAGCCCTCAGGAAATTGCGTTCAGTTTACCCCAGAGCATACAGTACTGAAGAAGACAGGACAGTACTGTATGAGTGCTTGAAGTTGCACAGCTATCTGTAGGCTCTTTGGCAACTGTTCCCATTTTCTATACTGAGTTCACGCTCTGGGTTTATATGTTAATACTATGGTCATCAAACCTCATACTGAAAGTATGAGAACAGGAAGCTGTTTGTGTGTGTACTGTTTTACCAACTTTTGTGGCACAGCTTTTTTCTTACACAAGATAAGACATTTCTTGCTCTGTTGTAACAGACCTATGACAGACAGGAATGACAGAGCTATTTTGGAGGATCATCAGATGATTAACCCAGGTTAATTATTAGTCATAGAGAGTAGAACAAAATATGATGAGCAAATACTTGTCATTTCGCCTTTCTCATCATCCTCATTTTGAGAAAGACACAAAGATGTCCTCCTACCTGACTAGCAGAGAAGCAGGCATAATGAGCAAGCTCACTTTAGTTGCAGGTAAAAACACTTAAATATGTTCATTTATGTTCTGTTTGTGTAATGTGCAACATATCTTTATTGACTCTAAATCTGTGCTCCTGAAGGTTTGTTCTTGGCTCTGTGCCACTTGGGTGAGTTTCCATTCTTTCCCACACAGATTAAATCAACATGAGACATGTTTTATTCAAATTGTCACTCAATATTTATCAAGATGATGAAGTTGATTTAGTTCCATAATACTTTGCATTTCCAACAAACTGAGATCTAGGGGCTATATTCAAAATGTATCTTGTAAGATTAAGGTCACTGTTGATCAATCGCACACAAGGTCCAACTGAAACTTGACCTCTGCTTTTAACCATGCCCTTCTACAGGTTTTGGAGAGACTTGGCGCCCGTGGAGTTGTTATTGTGAGGGGTTAAGTGCCTTGATCAATGGCAGGCAAAGGCCTCAAGGATTTGATACCAGCAATAACCCTCCAGTTGTCAGCTCACTTCCTGTCAGATTTTTCCCGTCGGACCCAGGATTCAAACTGGCAACCCGCAGTTGCTGGCGCTCCTCTAACCACGAGGCTACCTGCTGGCCCCCTAGCGTGTCTGAAATGTTCATGTAATTTCTGAATGAGCCGACATGAATGCGGGAACACTTCCTTCATTTCAATTGTGCTATAGTGCGGATATTCCGTCATGCGGCTTGTATCTATGTCCTAATTGCTATCCCTCAACCTTTCAGATCAAACTGATGACAAATCCCCTGCCCCTTTGTCAGCAAAGCATGCGCAAGATGAAACGTTTCTGGTTTATGTAATCTGACTCCGGTACACTCTATGTAGGTGGTGGTAACAAGTCTTTTTTAAAGACAGTAAAGAGCTATTTGATCCTCCTTTCCTGTTAGGAAGTTTACCTTTAGTTGACTTGACAGTGTGTATGGAACGTTTTGGGAGTCTGCTGTGACATGGTATTGATTTAAATGTTTCAGTCTCATCTCTAGAGGGCCATTATGTTATACAGGCCTAACCATGGAAACAACCTGCAGATAACACACAATACAGTCCTGGATTGGAAGGACTTCTTGGTGTGCCCCTGTAGTTGTAATCGCGTTCCCAAACTTCCAACTTAATAATAACAAGCAATAACTGCATCTGTACAGCTGCGCATTTCAATTTCACACACTCAGACTGTTGGCAGTGCTCTGGGAGGGGGGGACCTGTTTCTTCTAACCAATCAGATGAGATTTTCATAGACCAGCATACTCTACACTGGTTGGTTGGTGACAGCTCACATGCATCGGCCTTGTTGTCTGACGCAACCACCTGTCAAGGCTGAAATAAGGAAGAAAGTAATTTATGAATTAACATGGAGTGGGGGATTGCACAGGCCTTCTGAGAGATCTGGTGAAGGAGAAGATGGACAATAAAAAAAGAACGTGGAATATTTTTTGAGTGAATATGGATTGGAGGATCACACAACTTTTGGAAGAGCTTCAGGAGGAAATGGAACATGACGAGAGTGAAGATGAATTAAAGGTGGTGGCAGGTGTAGTGATGATTTCTGGGAAGAAGTTGAGTGTAGAGGGAAGTAGTAAAGGGAGGAAGGTGGGTGTCAAGTGTAAAAACAAGGAAATGTGCTTCAGTAGTTCAGAGACGGAACTGGTTGAGAGTGAGGGTGAAGTAACTACGGCTTTCGGGCCTCATCCCAAGGATGATATAGAGGATTTTGTTGGAGTGAGATTTGTAGAGAATGGATCCTTGCTGTTTGGTTGATCCATATGTGGTGTCAGGTTGGGTGGAGGTGAGGTTGGGGACTGTTGAGATGGTGAAGGTAACTCTGAGTGGACTCGTGATGATTTACTGTGTTTCCTCCACCCAGAGGGAGAGGGCGCGCCAGATTATGAGATTAGGGACAAGAATTGTGACATGCTTTGCTCCATGGAGCAGGGCGCCGTTGAGAGGAGTGATAATGGGTGTGGCATTACAGTAGGTGTTAAGGAGGAGCAGTTGAAAGTGACGATCCCGGTGTCTGACACCCGCCGCTTGATGAGACGTAGATCTGGTGGGAAACTGAGAAGACATTATCTGTCATGCTGAGTTTTGATGCAGAATCATTACCAGATAAGGTCAAGGTAGGAAGTGTCAGTTATCCTGTTAGAGCTTATGTTCTAAGAATATTAAAGTGTTTTAGGTGTCAAGGTTATGGCCATATTGTAGCAGTGTGTAGGAGGGCATGAGACTAAGGAATGTGTGGTATCGGTGAAGAAAGTTGTGTGTTAGTTGTGGGGGTGATCATGGGGCTTATAGATCAGAGGTGTCCAGAGAGAGAAAGGCAGCTTGAGGTTCCCAGGGTTAGAGAAGTACAAAAAGTATTATATGCCAAAGCAGTGATGAGAGTACTAGAGGAAGATGGGTACAGGGTGAGGGAACCTGAAAGGATTCCTGTGAGTAGGCAGAGATCAAGAGAGAGTGAAGAAAATGTGCTTCAGTAAGGTGGGCTTTTTAGCATTCACAGCCATGGTTGTACTGCAGAAATGAATCGAAAGACTGAAAATAGAGGTTGTAGTGGCAGCAGCGGAGAAGAACTTGGGATCGCGAGGATTTACTGCAGAACAGCTGCAGGAGGTGTTGAGTGGGAGTGTTATGTCCTCTCAGACTGTTTGTCTGGAGTAGGACTCGGTAGGGTTAAATAGTGGAATGTGTGGTGTTTTTTTTTAGAGAGGGCTAACAGGTGGTAGGGTCATTTTACTTTCTCCCCAATCACAATGTGCACAACCAGGTTACAGCTGAGACTGATTGCACAATGTCCACCAAAGAAGCCCAGCTATTAGCTCTCATGGCTGGTAAGTTTTAATGTCTTTCTTTTATGGCTAGGTAGCATTATTTGTTTCTTATTTTTAATGTTTTGGGAAACTATTGTCCAAGTCATTGTAATTAAGTGTTTGTAACTAACATTGGAGTCTGATGCTAGCCACTGAAATTGACTAGGTAAAGTTATGGATCCATAGCTAGCTACAGTAGCTAGCATTATCATTAGAAAATTAGTTCTGCTAAGAACTAGCAACTGACAGAATACCATCCAGTTAGATCTGGAGTTTTAGTAGAAGCATGACTGAAGGAAGAAATCTATTTGTTTATCTTTGACATTGGTTGCATTCTGGGAATGTGCACTGCCCTTTGATTAATGTAAAACCCTATCTAAACCATTTACAACTGTGTGTCCCAACTCTCCTATTATATATTTATTGCAATTCGATACTGATTTTATTGCGTTCCAAACATAATTCTCACCATATTGTTTTCTGCAGAGAGCCATAAGAAAATGAGTTTTGATCAGTCTTGGAAATGCTGATTTTTTTCTCTCCCTATTTTACTAAAAGATGGGGGGAAATATTGCAATTTTGTGTCGGTACAGCCAACTAGCACAAAATAATACTACGATTTTCTCAAAACGATACGATTTATCATCAAAAATAATAACCCGATATGTATATTTGTATTTTATGTACTCTATCACTAATCAGTGATGTCTGGGCACTAATCCAAACTATCTACCTAGCTGTCTACATACCACCACAGACCGATGCTGGCATTAAAACCGCACTCAATGAGCTCAATACCGCCATAAGCAAACAGGAAAACACTCCTCCAGAGACAGCGCTCCTAGTGTCCGGGTACTTTAATGCAGGGAAATTTCAGCATGTTAAATGTGCAACCAAAGGAAAAAAAACTTGAGACCACCTTTACTCTACACACAGAGACACGTACAAAGCTCTCCCTCACCCTCAATTTGGCAAATCTGAACATAATTCTATCCTCCTGATTCCAAGTCAAAATTAAAGCAGGAAGCACTAGTGACTCAGTCATTAAAAAAGTTCCTTCACACTCTTCACTCACACTGCTGCTACTCTCTGTGTATTATCTATGCATAGTCACTTTACCCCTACCTACATGTACATATTTCCGTAATTACCTTGACTACTCCGTAACCCTGCACATTGACTCGGTACCGGTACCTCTTGTACATAGCCTTGTTATTGTTATTTTTATTTTGTTACTAATTTTCCTTTAGTTTAACAAGTTTTTCTTACTTACTTTTTAAATACTCTGCATTGTTGGTTAAGGGCTCGTAAGTAAACATTTCAGGGGTAAGGTTGTATTCGGAACATGTGACAAATAAAATTGGATTTGATGAGGCCTAACTACTTGACCTGAACAAAGAAGGCCGACTGTGGTAAAACTTATTTTAGTTTCTACACTATTACTTCCATTTTCCCAGATCTAAACCATTATAGAGCAAAGGAGGCATCTTTATCCAACTTCATTCCCACATTCAAGAACATTTTCATGTTTTCTTTCTAATAAAACAATCCTTCTATCACAGTTGACGGATGATTCTTAGTTTAGAGGGAAAGATACTAGCTTAAGGTAAAGGTTATTCACATAATACACTTTCTCTAATTTCAAGCCAAATCTGAAATTTATATAATTTCAGTTTCCAAGGAGTGGGATGCACTTGACATGAATGGACTTCTGTATAGTGGAAGTTCCCAGAAGCCATGCTGAATTTCATAGATGATTCCATGTCAAATCTGATCATAATTCTATCCTCCTGACTCCTGCTTATAAGCAGGAAAGCAGGAAGCACCAGTGACTCGGTCTATAAAAAAGTGGTCAGATGAAGCAGCTGATACACTACAGGACTGTTTTTTGTGGAGTACACAACATCAGTCACTGGCTTCATCAATAAGTGCATCGATGACGTTGTCCCCACAGTGACTGTACGTACATACCCCAACCAAAGGCAACATTCGCATTGAACTAAAGGGGAGAGCTGCCGCTTTCAAGGAGCGGAACTCTAAACTGGAAGCTAATAAGAAATCCCGCTATGCACTCCGACAAACCATCAAACAGGCAAAGCATCAATACAGAGCTGAGATCTAATCGTACTACACCGGCTCCGACGTTCGTTGGATGTGGCAGGGCTTGAAAACTATTACAGACTACAAAGGGAAGCACAGCCGAGAGCTGCCCAGTGACACAAGCCTACCAGACGAGCTAAATAACTTCTATGCTCACTTCGAGGCAAATAACACTGAAACATGCATGAGAGCATAAGCTGTTCCGAACGACTATGTGATCACGCTCTCCGCAGCCAATGTGAGTAAGACCTTCAAACAGGTCAACATTCACAAGGCCGTAGGGCCAGACGGATTACCAGGACGTGTACTCCGAGCATGCGCTGACCAACTGGCAAGTGTTTTCACTGATATTTTCAACCTCTCCCTGTCTGAGTCTGTAATATCAACATGTTTTAATCATGCGATGCAATCTATATTGCACTCCACACTGCACTTTCCAAAAGGAACACCTATGTGAGAATGCTATTCATTGACTAGAGCTCAGTGTTCAATACCATAGCACCCTCAAAGCTCATCCCTAAGCTAAAAACCCTGGGACTAAACACCTCCCTCTGCAACTGAATCCTGGACTTCCTGACGGGCCGCCCCCAGGTGGTAAGGGTAGGTAACAACACATCTGCCACGCTGATCTTCCACACGGGGGCCCCAAAGGGGTGCGTGCTGAGTCCCCTCCTGTACTCCCTGTTCACTCATGACTGCAAGACAACGATGAGACAGCCTATAGGGAAGAGGTCAGAGACCTGACCGTGTGGTGCAAGGACAGCAACCTCTCCCTCAACGTGATCAAGACAAAGGAGATGATTGTGGACTACAGGAAAAGGATGGCCGAGCACACCCCCATTCTCATCGATGGGGCTGTAGTGGAGCAGGTTGAGAGCTTCACGTTCCTTGGCGTCCACATCACCATCATACTGACATGGTCCAAGCACACCAAGATAGTTGTGAAGAGGGCTTGACAAAACATATTCCCCCTCAGGAGACTGAAAAGATTTGGTATGGATCCTCAGATCCTCAAAAGGTTCTACAGCTACACCATCGAGAGCATCCTGACATGTTGCATCACTTCCTGGTATGGCAACTGCTCAGCCTCCGACCGCAAGGCACTATAGGGTAACGAGTACGGCCCAGTACATCACAGGGGCCAAGCTTCCTGCCATCCAAGACTACTATACCAGGCGGTGTCAGAGGAAGGCCCTAAAAGTTGTCAAAGACTCCAGCCACCCTAGTCATAGACTGTTCTCTCTGCTACCGCACAGCAAGTGGTACCGGAGCGCAAAATCTAGGTCCAAGAGGCTTCTAAACAGCTTCTACCCCCAAGCCATGAAACTCCTGAACATCTTAGCAAATGGCTGCCCAGATTATTTACATTTAAGTAACTATTTCACTGTAAGGTCTACACCTGTTGAATTCTGTGCATGTGACAAATACAATTTGATTTGATTTGTTATTGTGCATCTAGTTCCAACCACTGTCAAAAACAGAATAGAAAGGTATGATTGGACTGGTGCCCATATCACTGATGCTACATGAATCATAGAGAGCACAGTACAGACTTACTTTTGTAAATATGAATTGAGGACCCAGGTGAAGCGGTACACAAACCTTTTGGCCGTCAGGTCCTCTGTAGTCAGTTCCTGTACCCTCACGGACACAGTTTTGTGGATCGAGCTTGAAGAACCTTTCCAGGTGTTGTAATGTGTTGGGAAGCCTTGCCCATGGCGCACTGCAGCACTAACTACAGTTGCTTGACCAGGTCGTCCAACAGGCTCTCCACCCTGCCAAAGTAGTTTTGAATGAGGTTCATGTTGTGCGTGTTCTTGTTGCACATGTGGTACTTAAATGTAAATATGTAAATGTACTGATCATATATGAGGTCATTCCATGAGCACTCCAGGTTCATCGGTTGTGGTGGCCCTCCAGTAGCCCGGTTTGCTCTATCATTAACCTCAGTCACTGCACAGGAAAGTATGAGAAATATTACTACACAAATACGTTGTAATTGTACAATGTCACATAAAATGTTATGCAAGCCAACAATAATAGTTCCCAATCAAGTGGCATGTTTGCAGCTGAACATACCTGAAAATATATTCTTCAGATTCGCCACGACTGAGGCTAGCTGACTGTTGCATCCCGGCATATTTTACATCCTTCAGGTTCTCAATGGTATTGACCATTTGCCTCCAGTCATTTCCTATGTCTCCCAGGGAGATCTGAATGTCTTTCACATCCCCCAGGCCATTGTGGAGCTGACGGAGGCCTGAATGGACCCTGTCTAACTGGGAGTGGATTGCAGCCTGGAAATTGTGGACAGACAAATGGTAAATGGTTTAGAGAGGGTTTTACATTTATCAAAGGGTAGTACAGATTCACAGAATGCAGCCAATGTCAAAGCTAAACAAATTATTTTCTACCTTCAGTCCCAAACAGGTCCCACCTCCCAGAGCTTCTGCTCTCACACACAGAAATCACTGTTTGCAGATCTACAAATATGTCTGTCCCAGTAGGGCCACTGTCTTTGATACGGTGCTAAAGCACTGACAAAAGTCTGAGTGCGTGAAATTGACGTGTGCAGTTGTACAGATGCAATTAATGCTGGCAAATATTAGAATTCGATTACAACTACAAACTCATCAGTTACATGCTTACAACTACAGATGATTATTTAATGTTCACAAATGATCAGTTACACACTGGCAAATTGTGCTTACAACTACAAATCTATTCCACACACTCAAATCATCATGCCATGTTCTCTGTTTTGCACACCAAGTGTCCTTCTGAAAGACATTTACATTACATTACATTTAAGTCATTTGGCAGACGCTCTTATCCAGAGCGACTTACAAATTGGTGAATTCACCTTAGGACAGTTCCCTCTGTGTGTATGTGTGTGTCCTGCCTATTGTCGTGCCTCGCCTCAAAATAGCCCTGTTAGACAGCCAGAGATTCATATCTCTCATCTACCTTTCAGCCAGGAAGATTGCACACTGACAAAAACACGCCCCTTTGGAGTGTCCTTGTTAGCGTCAAACATAGTTTTTTTTCCCCTCCACACTCCAGGATATTCCCTGTATAGCTCATTTAAAAGGAATGAAAGCATTCAAGTGTTCAAAACATTCAAATGAAGCACTGTGCGTAGTGAAGCAATTCAAAGTCAAACAATGCCAGCAAAGAGATCCTTTCCAGAGCCTGTTTATTTGGTAGGACAACTGCTGCTTTGATGTTACATTTGTATATTTATTTAATCCATTTCTCTTAAAATCAAAAGGCATACTTGGATACATCTTCATTTTGGAGAGATCTTTTTATTCTTCCCCTTTATATTCAGCTGTCAAGACAATATATTTGAAGGCTGTTATATAGGATCCAATAGTCTCTGAATTACATTTCTTCTCCATATCGCTGTCTCTTCACTAATAAGAGCTGTGCTTATGCAGCATCACATTAGTGTAAACCAAGACTGTTCTCAGGGCCTGCCTGGTTGAAACTAGATACACTACATGACCAAAGGTATGCGGACAGCTGCTTGTTGAACATCTCATTTCAAAATCATTTGCATTAATATGGATTTGGTTCCCCATTTGCTGCTAGAACAGTCTCCACTCTGTTGGAACATTGCTGCTGGGACTTGTTTCCATTCAGCCACGAGCATTAGTGAGGAGGTCGGGCACTGATGTTGGGCAATTAGGCATGGCTCGCCGTTGGTGTTCCAATTCATCCCGAAAGTGTTTGATGGGGTTGAGGTCAGGCCTCTGTGCAGGCCAGTCAAGTTCCTCCACACCGATCTCGTCAAACCATTTCTGTATGGACCTCACTTTGTGCACGGGGGCATTTTCATGCTGAAACATGAAAGGGCCTTCCCCAAACTGTTGCCACAAAGTTGGAGCCACATAATTGTCTAGAATGTCATTGCATGCTGTAGCGTTAATATTTCCCTTAACTGGAACTAAGGGGTGAACCATGAAAAAACATGAAGAAAAGCCCCAGACCATTAGTCCTCCTCCATCAAACTTTATAGTTGGCACTATGCATTGGGGCAGGTATCGTTCTCCTGGCATCCACCAAACCCAGATTCGTCCTCGGACTGCCAGATGGTGAAACGTCCATCACTCCAGAGAATGCATTTCCACTGACCCAGAATCTAACGGCGACAAGCTTTACACCACTCCAGCCGACGCTTGGCATTGCGCATGGTGATCGTAGGCTTGTGTGCGGCTGTTTGGCCATGGAAACCCATTTCATGATGTTCCCGACAAACCGCTCTTGTGCTGACGTTGCTTCCAGAAGTAGTTTGGAACTTGGTAGTGAGTGTAACCGAGGACAGACAATTTTTACGAGCTGTGCAATTCAGCACTCGACGGTCCTGTTCTGTGAGCTTGTGTGGCCTACCACTTCGCGGCTGAGCCGTTGTTGCTCCTAGACGTTTCCACTTCACAATAACAGCACTTACAGCTGACCGGGGAAGCTCAAGTAGGGCAGAAATTTCACAAAAAGACTTGTTGGAAAGGTGGCATCCTTTGATGGTGCAATGTTGAAAGTCACTGAGCTCTTCAGTAAGGCTATTGTACTGCCAGTGTTTCCCTGTGGAGATTGCATGGCTGTGTGCTCAATTTTATACACCTGTAAAGAACGGTTGTGGCTGAAATAGCCAAATCCATTAATTTGAAGGGGCATACTTTTGTATATATAGACTGTTTTCAGGTCAGGCCTGGTTGTAGCTAGATACAGTGCATGTTAGTCGTTTCGGAGACACTTGTATCTAACCCTAACCCTTTTCCTAACCTTAATTCTCCTAACCTGCCACGTTAATTCCCCTAACAACCTGCGTAAGTTCTCCTAACCTGCTACGAAAAGACACTTCTGCTAGTCAAAATCGGTAGACTTGCCCTGAGAACAGTCTTGGTTTTGTTGGTTTTCTGTCCTGAGCCTCATGTTATCTTTCAATGAACTATCGACCAGGAAGGACATCAAAGAAATATGTAAAGATCCAATTAGTATTCATGGCTCTGAACTCTGGATTTTAAGGGTTGTTTTACCTCCTAGTCCAGGGTTTGTGAAAGTACGGAGGTTAAGCAGTGTATCCTCAAGAGTAGGGTAGAAGAGGCTGGTGATTGACTGTGGTGTTTTACACATCATGATGCTGTATCATGGTGAAGGTCTTGGCCGGTGTAATACATCTCTCTATTGCTGCTCAGTTATTAAGCATGAGCCCATATTGGTTCTTCTCAGCATGTGTTGGATAAATAGGAATAGAAGAGAGCCTCAAACAGATCACCCTTAATAGTACAGTATATGCCTTATAGGGAATGGAATGGATATTTCCAATGTTTTCGGTCCCTAGCTTTTTGGATTTGGGAGTAGAGGTCTTCTCGGGTGCAAAACACTTGTCCTTGGGTCCATCAGACCCCGAACCGACTTGATAGTCTTTAATATAGGGGAACCCGGACAGACCCTGAGAACAATCAGACCCCAACCCGAATGGACCTGACAACAACCAGACCTAGACCTGACCCCTACCCTAACCAGTACCTGATTGGATGCGAGTGACAAAAACAATTATGTTAATCAGAAGTTGCTATTCTGGTTAACAAATAGGTCTTCATATGTTGGCTAGGCTTTCTGTAAGTCAATAAATTATTAGTGTAAAATACATTTGCTTTAGGATATGCAGAGCTGTGGTCGGGTCACTCAGGTCCATCAGCTGTAGTTACGTAGACCCGAGACCAGATAACAATCAAACAGGACCTGACCCGGACCTGAAAATCATTTTGGACCTTGACCCTCTCGGGTTTGGGTTTGGGTGGACCCGTGAATACCTCTAGTTGGGAGCAAACCACTTAAGTGTTCTGTTGCTTCAAATTAGTTTTCAAGGACAGAACTCCATAATAACATGTTAGGGCATTAGATGCTTTAACAACCCGCTAGATTAAGAATATTATCTTGAGCACCAATGTTTGGGGCATTTTAAACTCTATTGAGGAACTAAAAACAGGATTGATGTGGCAATTCCTCAGAACCTAAAGCCTGGAAAAGGATGCCATGGAATCAAGAAAAGCAACAGGGAGAAACCTTGATGGTACTTGCTTAATTATCAAGACAGAGCTCGACGTGTGTGTGTTCGCTAATGTAATGCATCATTGTTATTTACCCAATGTGAATCCTTGCGTCTAATCACTTGGCAGGGTGTTGTATGAGAATTTGTTTCTTCTAAAGCACAGCTTGGCCTTCCACACTCTGCCTTCTTCAGCTGACACCGAGCATCAATCAAACTCAACAGCAAGTCTTCTGAATGTACATGTTGTTCCTACAACCTCCTCCAACAGCAGACAGTACACTTTTCTAGCCTGTAAGTGCAAGACTGCTGTCAATCTCTTCCTTACTGTATGCACAGTGCTTGATTGGGACATAGTCTGTCACTCACACCTACTCTTTTTGTCACCATTTTGTTTTAGATAGTAGTATGGAAAGTATGAAATGAGATAGTATTCTTCCTATGAAAGATCTTAGCACATGTTTCTTATGTGTGTCAGACAGTATGATGAATCCTTCTCATGGCATGCAGTAATGATTCCTTTCATCTCCATGTTCACACTTTAATGTTTTCACTTCCCACTGGGCAAAAAACGTGTTGAATCAACTTTGTTTCCACGTCATTTAAACAGAAACATTCAATGTGATGGCGTTGAATCAACGTGGAAAACTGGATTTGCAAAAAGTCATCAACAAAAGGGGGAAAAAAAGTCTTTTTCACCCAACTTTGAACCTACTAAATCCAATGCCATGTTGACATTTTTTGTTGAATTCACATTACAACTCAACCAAATGTAAATCAAAAATGGACGTTGAAATGATGTCTGTGCCCAGTAGGTTATTACCCATAACTAGCTGGGAAGGAGGAGGCATTTCATATTCCGGTATTCCAGGACAGTCTTCCAAGCCTCTGGGAGACTCTGCACATCCCCTGAGCATGGTGCTCTCTTCCCTTCTTGGAATATAATAATCAACAAAAAAAGCACACACACGCTCGTGCTTGCACATGCACACACTCACCACCTGCCCTTTTTAATTAGCATCCTGATGTCAGCACTATGTGAAGGTGTATGCTTGTGTGTGTGTGAATGAAGCAGGACAAGTCTGACAATATGGCTCTTTTTTTACCCCTTTTCTCTCCCCAATTTCATGGTATCCAATTGGTAGTTACAGTCTTGTCTCATCGCTGCAACTCCCATACAGACTCGGGAGAGGTGAACACAACCCAACCAAGCCTCACTGCTTCTTGACACAATGCCCATCCAATCCGGAAGCCAGCCGCACCAATATGTCGGAGGAAACACCGTACACCTCGCTACCTGGTCAGCGTGCACTGCGCCCGGCCCGCCACAGGAGTCGAAGTGCACGATGAGACAAGGACATCCCTACCGGCCAAACCCTCCCTAACCAGGATGACGCTGGGCCAATTGTGTGCCACCCCATGGGCCTACAGTATGGCTCTTTGAACTGTATGGGGAGCCATTATGGAGACCTTCCAGTAGATAAGAGGGCTGTTCTGTTCCTGGTTAACTAAACCCAGTCAGCTCAGCAACCTCTTCTGCCTCTATAGACCACAGGATGGTTGTTACCCCCACATATCACCAACACTGGCAGCTATGATAGATTCATTGATTTCTAGTTGACACTGGTTTCCTACTCCATCTCTTCCTTTATCTCTCTCAAGCTCTATTTCCACGGTGATTATTCATGACGCGATTCATTAATATCGAACACATGGAGCATTCAATAAATGTGCAACTTCTGTGACTTCTGGATGATTTGAACCCACTTAACCACTAACTTCTCCATGTTTTCACGATCAATGTAAAGCCCTAGATTATTATTTATTTAATGTGATTAGTATTCAAATAAAGTATGTATGGCCATCATTTTAAGGTCAATCTTGTTGCGTGAACTGAACTCTCATTTTAATATAGTGAAACATTTTTTTTTTTTTTATAAATAAACATTGTACATTAATAGTCAAATCAGCGTAAAAGCAGGTGGGAAACTGAGTGGGTCGAGCATAACACGTCAACTCTGTTACCCATAGACAGAAAGGCTGGAAATGTTGTTATTTCATTTTTAGCTTGCATTCAGTTGCCACTCCCTGTTGAACACACAGAACAAGCTTCCATTCCCCCTGTCACAAGGGGATTTGTGGCTGATTTTAAGATGAAGTCATCAACAGTAAATAGCAAATACTGCACACTGAACATTACAATCATTCCAATGCCTGACACAGACGTACATTGTGTATTGATTCTAAATGCATTTACACACCTTGTTATCTTGCTTTATCTTGCTTCATAAACAACGTCAGTTACTTGAAGTGGGTAAAAACATTTGTGTCGACATTAGTATAATTGTAATTTTTTGGTATAATTTGGCAAATGTCTGTTCAAGGCAAATCTCAAATCAAATCAAATTTTATTTGTCACATACAGATGCAGACCTTACCGTGAAATGCTTACTTACAAGGCCTTAACCAACAATGCAGTTCAAGAAAGAGTTAAGAAAATATATACTAAATAAACTAAAGTAAAAAATATTGAATGAAAAGTCACACAAAATAACAATAACGGGGCTATATACATGGTAACGGTACCGAGTCAGTGTGCGGGGGTACAGGTTAGTCAAGGTAATTTGTACATGGAGGTAGGGGTAAAGTGACTACGCATAAATATTAAACAGCGAGTAGCAGCAGTGTAAAAACAAAGGGGGGGTTCAATGTATATGGTCCGGGTGGCCATTTGATTAATTGTTCATCAGTCTTATGGCTAGAAGCTGTTAAGGAGCCTCTTGGACCTAGACTTGGCACTTCGGTACCGCTTGCCGTGCGGTAGCAGTGAGAACAGTCTATGACTTGGGTGACTGGAGTCTTTGACAATTTTTTGGGCCTTCCTCTGACAAGGCCTAGTATATAGGTCCTGGATGGCAGGAAACTTGGACCCAGTGATGTACTGGGCCGTACGCACTACCCTCTGTAGCAAATTACGGTTGGATGCCGAGCAGTTGCTATAATAGGTGGTGATGCAACCGGTCAGGATGCTATCGATGGTGCAGCTGTCAAACCTTTTGAGGATCTTGGGACCCATGCCAAATCTTTTCAGTCTTCTGAGGGGGAAAACATTTTGTTGTGCCCTCTTCACAACTGTGTTGGTGTGATTGGACCATGATAGTTTGTTGGTGATGTGGACACCAAGGAACTTGTTCCACTACAGCCCCGTCGATTTGAATCGGGGCCTGTTCGGACCTCCTTTTCCTGTAGTCCACGATCAGCTCCTTTGTCTTGCTCACGTTGAGGGAGAGGTTGTTGCATACTCTCCCTTTACAAGAACGCTTAACAGCTCAGGAACATACAGATTTTGGGTGGGATGGAACAACCCCCCCATACCTCTGTGTATATGATATTCGGAACATTCCATAAGAAGGTGGGCATACCGTATGTGTACTTTGTATGCTCCCAGGACAGACATCCCATGATCTTCTTCTTACATGACCATCAATCTGGCTGCCTCAAGCCTCAGAGCACACCGTAGCTACAGGAGAATTGATTTGTATAGCGTAATGACTATGGCTGAGCCCACTACTTGTGACCCTACTAACAAGTATCTTCTTGGCCCTTTAGCACAATGGTAAGATTAATGGGCTTGATGCATTATGGATTCCACCTGTCTGCTCTCTGCTGCCATATACAGTGAGTGTACAAAACACTGCTCTTTCCATGACATAGACTGACCAGGTGAATCCAGGTGAAAGCTATGATCCCTTATTGATGACACCTGTTAAATCTACCTCAATCAGTGTAGATGAAGGGGAAGAGATAGGTTAAATAATGTTTAAGCCTTAAGACATTTGAGACATCGATTATGAATGTGTGCCATTGAGGGTGAATGGGCAAGGGAAAATCAAATCAAAGTTTATTTGTCATGTGCTCCGAATACAACCTTACAGTGAAATGCTTACTTACAGGCTCTAACCAATGGTGCGGAAAAAAAGGTGTGTGTGTGTGTAGGTAAGTAAAGAAATAAAACAGTAAAAATACATTTGAGTAAAGAGTAGCAAGGCTATATACAGACACCTGTTAGTCAGGCTTATTGAGGTAGTATGTACATGTAGGTATTGTTAAAGTGACTATGCATATATGATGAACAGAGAGTAGCAGAAACGTAAACAGAGGGGTTGGAGGGTGGTGGGACACAGTGCAGATAGCCCGGTTAGCCAATGTGCGGAAGCACTGGTTGGAGTCAACATTGGCCAGCATCCTTGTGGAACGCTTTGAAACCTTGTAGAGTTCATGCCCCGACAAACTGAGGCTGTTCTGAGGACAAAATGGGGTACAACTCAATATTAGGAAGGTGTTCCTAATGTTTTGTACACTCAATGTGTTATAATATACTGTAGTTGTGCTTTGGTTTTCAAGCATGAATGGCTGAAGTGAATGCATGAATAGTAAATACAGTACAAATTATGTTGTTCTCCATGACATGCACTGAATGTGACAGTTCTCTGGACTGTTTGTCCTCCGAGTGAAACGGCCAACCATTTTATTGTACCATCAAATGCATTTGTAAATTTGTTTGTAATTTGACAGTTCTGTATAGTGATGTGTGGTTATGGAGATCATCTCATGCAGCCTGGCATTGTAAAGACACAGTGTTGCATGGAAAAGCAACCTGTAGGCAGACAGCGAGCAGTGTGACATACTGTAAGCAGTATGGTGTATATATATATATATCAGGGGACAGCCAAGGGTTTTAATGGTTCGTAGAAAGTTGTGGAACAGCACTTAAAATGAGTTTGCCTTTCCATGTGATAGTAATTGAAATAGAATGGCATGTGCTTAACTGTTGCTGTATAACTGGATACCCAACGTTGGCAGAAACGTGTTGCAGCCCAGTGGGTTCTGTTCTGCCTCCCTCTGGACCTCTTGGAAACAAAGAACCATTCATGTAAGCTCACAAGATCAGGGTGGCTCCTAAGTCAACGTCTGACCTGCCTTAGCCATGGTGCTTAACGCTGTTGATTAGGCCCAGAAAACATGTATTTTCTGGGTAAAGTAATCCTGAAGGATTTGAACCCTTCAACCCTTGACTTCCAAGTCTCTTTATCCATCTATCCCCTTTCATCTCAGGTTGAGCTTGACCCCTAACTCAAGTGCCTCTTCCCATGCTTCAACAATGTCCTCAAAATGTCAAAGATGGGCGTACAATCAGAGGGGAGACATTTTTGGCGGTGCTGTTTAGCCTGTCACTGTCTTCACCTCACAGAATAAGTAGATCGGTCTACATACTCCTTAGTACCGCTCATTTCCAGGTCTGCTCTCCCTCAGCTCTCCAACCTTACAGATGTACTTACTGTCAGCGCCAGTCATCTACCGTCACCTCCAGTCTCTTTGGTCTGTTCCACACCGGGGGCGTCAGAGTCCTGCTCTCCACTGTGGGGGCCCTGGTGGGCGGAGAGGCGGTCCAGGGACCTGGGCGACATATTAATGTCCCTTCTTCTATAGCACCAGCACATGGCCAGGTCGGCCCGGAACGAGGGCGTGTAGAAGCCATAGATGACCGGGTCAAAACATGTGTTCAGGTTGCCGAAGACAAACAGGGCGTGGTGGATGTATTCAGGCGTGACCTGCAGCATCTCCGGCTGGAACCAGTACCAGATACCCAGGAGGTAGTAGGGCGTCCAGCAGACCACGAAGGACATCACAATGATGATGGTCATCTTTAGAGTCTTCATTCGTGCTTTGGGGATCATGTCTGTGCCACTGCGTCTCAGGCAGGACTCGCCAGCTGGAAATGTATGGCACTGGTTAGTAGCTTCCTAAAGCTAATGTATCTATCATATCTCGCCTAAACATTGTCAATGTATAATTCATGTTGGAACAGCATATAGGCCTACTGAGGTTGCCATATTGGACATGCAAGTATTGTGGTTGCCAGATTGGAATAGCTAGCTTGTACCTTTGTTCCTGTGGAGTTGCTGATTGATCTCAATGAGGATGTGTGTGTAGCAGAAGCTCATGACCAGCAGGGGGAACACGTAGAGAGTGACGAAGTAGAACATGTTGTAGACCGTCTCCTGCCATCGCTCTTTGAAGCTGCCATGGGTCACACACTGGGTGAAGTCTACGCCCTCTGCCTTGATGGCCCGGAAGATGAACAGCTGGGGAACAGGAAGTCACTGAGTAACAACAACATCTAAGATGTATGACAATCCACCTACTGTGAATACAGAAGTACCTTTCACACAGGTATACACTGGGCTACTACAGTACTACTTTAGGTTGTGTCGAGGATAATTTAATCTACCTTCAAAGTATAAAACTCAGTTGAGGTCTTGACTGCTATTTTGTGCCAGCGCACTGGCCAGAAATGGGTGGTTTAATGAGAAAATGCAGTGGCTGAGTCATGTCTGCAGTATTTTCTGAATAATGAATGCAGTGGTCAATAGCATCACAATAGCTTTCAAGGTGGATCCATATTCTGCATTGGCTTTCAAAATGATTTGGGGACATAAATCACCATGACAGACATATATAAATACTGAATTGATTTATGATTTTATACTTTCAGTTGTATCCAATCTGAGTTGTTAGCCTTTTGCAACAATGCAATTTTACTTGTTTTCCAATCCCCAATGTATTAATAAAACATTAGATTGTTTTCAGTGTTTAAATACTTGCTTTTACAACATCTCCCTCCTCCCTCTGCTGATGTTGCACATTCCTAATTCTCAGGAATATAATCACATTTCACACTCTGGGGGGCACAATTAACTAACTAATATCAGCATGCCAGGAATTTAAAGATTTCTCGCTGAAATGCCTCCTCATTTCCAGGAAGACTCCAGAAGGCATATCCCCCCTATCTGTCTATCTATCTCCCACTTGTCCTTGCCCCAGTGCTGCATATACGGGGCCCCTCTGCTGTGATTACATGGGATCTCTGACGGTGTGGCACTGATTACGTGGGATCTCAGATCACTGTTATGCCCCTCTGCTGCATAGGGGCGGTGATTACGTGGGATCTCAGACGGTGTGGCACTGATACGTAAATCCTGTTATGCCCCTCTGCTGCATAGGGGCGGTGATTACGTGGGATCTCAGACGGTGTGGCACTGATACGTAAATCCTGTTATGCCCCTCTGCTGCATAGGGGCGGTGATTACGTGGGATCTCAGACGGTGTGGCACTGATACGTAAATCCTGTTATGCCCCTCTGCTGCATAGGGGCGGTGATTACGTGGGATCTCAGACAGTGTGGCACTGATACGTAAATCCTGTTATGCCCCTCTGCACTCTGCAGCCCTGAGAATTAAATTACAGGGGAAGAGCCTGAGGTAAGACGTTCAAGATGCTCATGCACTGTGGTGAATCACTCGCCTACCAGCAGGTGCACTGATAAAACTCCCAGCAGCCCCGGCGCCACTCTGGCAGCAAATTAGGCTTATTTGTCTACTCAGATACATAAATATATCCTCATGAGGGACGAATGCCGTTTCTCCCCCTTTGAATCGCCCGTCCCACACCCTGACACTCTACCCCCTTCAAGCAAACAGTCCCTCTCCTGCAGCTTGAAGTAAGCCATCCAAACAATGTAGAGAAGCCTGGACTACTTTGAAGTTGTGGTGCCATTACTATTTGAAACCATTTTACATACTGTGCAAGAAAATACCCAAGAACAATCCAAACTACGGTAAGTTATTTACTGTACATTTTCTATTTCCTTAGGCTACATTCTAAATCAGATGGCTTGTAATATATTTTCTACAGGGGGAAAAAAGATGCCCCTTATTGTGAGCTTGAATTGGTTGTAGCCAAAAACCAATTCAAGATCACACTGTGGGGCAGTTTTTCTTTTTTATAATAATAATATATTACAAGACATAAACCACTCTGTCAAGTTCAGAGGAAATATTTAATTTCCCTGTCAAAGCGAATCAATGAATGCATCCATCCACATTTCCCTCTACACCGGCTGTCCTCACAGACCAGTGCCCCATTAACTATCACTTTCCCATAATCCTTAATGCACTGCTTTTGTCAAGGGGTTTTCAGGAAAGCCTTTTTCAATGACACGGCAGGCAGGACTGTGTTTTTGATTCAAGGAACACATTGCCAAAGAACCAGGGAGATCCTCAGCCTATATTCACTAAATCCCCATCTTGGTCCATCAGTATGTGTGCACAGTAGGCGAAGCGGATTCAATTTCTGGATGAGATGAAAGTTGAGTACAGCACACCATGCAGGAACAGAATCGTAGGTAATGCCTCCTCATTTGTCACTGTGTGTGTATGTGTGTGTGTATTAGATGTACGCTTGACCTTGACCAGATTAATTCAGTATCTGTCACAAATGGTGACCTCAGCCATCCTTTCACCTGTCATCATTCACCACAGTGCATCAGCCACTGGGTCGAGAGTGTTAACTGGCACTTGAAACATCTGTGCAAACTGATTGATTATGCGTACACTCCCGCTCAGCCCAGTCAAAGCTCCTCTCTGTCCTGGCACCCCAATTGTGGAACAAGATTCCCCCTGAAGCTAGGACAGCAGAGTCTCTGCCCATCTTCCAAAAACAACTGAAACCCTACCTCTTCAAAGAATATCTTAAACTTCTGTATTGAGGCAAAATGTACTTACGACAACTGTGATATGTGGTTATCTCACCTAGATATCTATTTATTTATTAATGTCATTTTTACCCCCTTTTTCTCACCAACTTTGTGATTAAGATCATGTCTCATTGCTGCCGGGCTCGGGAGAGGCGAAAGTAGAGTCACGCGTCCTCCGAAACATGACCCGCCAAACCGTGCTTCTTAACATCTGCCTGCTCAACTCGGAAGCCAACTGCTCCAATAGGTCGGAGGGAACACTGTTCAACTGACGACCGAGGTCAGCCTGCAGGCGCCCGGTCCGCCACAAGGAGTCACTAGAGTGTGATGAGCAAAGTAACCCCCCCCCCCCCACCACCTAGCTATCTTAAGATGAATGCACCTACTCTAAGTACCTTTGGATAAAAGCATCTGCTAAATTACTAAAATGTAAATACACACTTCTAAGTGCCTTGACTAACCCACAGCTAGAGCTGCACTTGGCATGAACACGTCATCTCAACAACATACCAGGAATGAACAAAATTACTTTCATTTTAAGGAATTTACCTTGAATTTCTTGGAGTGCCACACTATTTATAGTAAACAAGGCTACCAGGGTTTTAACTCACCTGTGGTAAAGCCAGAAGCACGCTGAGGCCCCAGGCCAGACCCAGCATCCTCTTGTTCCTGTGGTGGGAGTTGAGTGAGTCCAGGGGGTGCAGGATGGCGTGGTGCCTGTCCAGACTGACCACCACCAGGATGAAGGCTGACGAGTGCATGGCAAACAGCTTGAGGAAGCATAGCATCTTACACATGGCGTCCCCGCCATACCACTGCACCGTGATGTTCCAAATGGCGTCCAGTGGCATCACCACAAAGGTCATCATCAGGTCGGCGGCGGCCAGGCTCATGATGAGTGGTCGCAAGTGAGAAGCCAGGCGCCGGCCACGCCCCCGGCACACACTGATCAATAACGCAAGGTTGCTGCAGGCAGCAAATAGGAAGAGGATTAAGGTGGCGCCAACACGGAATTGGGCGGCTCGGGTGAAGGTGGGCGCCTCCCAGTCAACCAGAGGGGGAAACTGGGACATGTTTGAGAGGGCGGGTTGCATTGACCCGGTGGCACCCACTAAGGGAGGCCTCAGGAGGGACAGGTTGCCAGACATCCTGGGTTGGAAAAGACAAGATTTATATGAATGACTATAGATGACAAAGTAAAACATGCATGTCATTATCGTGATTACATACATTATTATCATATACACATCAAAGTTTTTATGTGTCGTCAGATATTCTACGTTGCTCTTGATAGTATAAGTGATTATTAATGTAAAATAAGACCACAGTCCACCAACCAACTCATCAGAGAGAAGCGTACCCACTGGGTACACCACATCATTTCAACGTAGATAATTGGATAATATTTGGTTGAGACGGTGATCAATTAGATTACAACATATATTCACCCACTCAAAAAGCAGTGGTGTAAAGTTCCTCAGTAAAAATGTTTTCAAGTACTTTGGGGTATCTGTACTTTACTATTTATATTTTTGACAACTTTTACAAAATATTGTACTTTTTACTCCATACATTTTCCCTGGCAACCCAAAGAACTCATTACATTTTGAATGCTTAGCAAGACAGGAAAATTGTGAAATTCATATACTTATCAAGAGAACACGTGGTCATCCCTACTGCCTCTGGTTTGGTGGACTCACTAAACACAAAGGCATACCAAATACTTTTAGACTTTTACTCAAGTAGTATTTTACTGGGTGACTTTCACTTTTACTTGAGTAACTTTATATTAAGGTATAATACTTTTAATCAAGTATGACAACTGGGTACTTTTCCACCACTGTCAAAAAGAAAGTCAAAAGTTAGTTGAATTGCCAGTGTGTTATCACTATGCTTTCAACCATCAAAAAGCACAACCAAATGCCAATGGAAAAACAATGTCTGGTTTTTGGTTTAATTGTCACCCAAATGTCAATCACTGCACTTTCAACCATCTTAAAGCACAGCAAAGTTCAAATGGGAATACGGTGTCAGATATTTTGTTAAATGTGTTATCACTGTGTTTAATTAATCTAATAGCAGAATCAAACCTGTATTGCAGTTGAGATTACATTAATGCCATTTGAGATTCTGTACAGATTGTGACGATCTCCATAGACCTGCAACATCCTACGCATACTACCTTGAACATGCATGCTTTATGTGATTACATAAGAAGAAATGTATAGTTACAGTAACATCAATGTGCGAATGGAGGTATTACTAATTTTAAGGTGGAATGTTACATTAGTTTGGAAGATAACTTTAGGCTAAGGCTATTTACTGTATTACAAAAGTAATATTAAATTTGGTTTGGTTGACAATGCAACCAAATACCAACATTTAAAGGAGATGTACTGTATATATCAAGTATGAAGGGAAGATCCAGATGCAGACCATGTCAAATAAACAATAGTTTAATGTTCCAGGTATGGGTCAGAAATCCAGAGGTCAGGCAACGGTACCGGACGGCAGGCAGGCTCAGGGTAAGGCAGGGTGGTTAGGCAGGCGGGCTCAGAGTCAGGACAGGCAACGGTACCGGACGGCAGGCAGGCTCAGGGTAAGGCAGGGTGGTTAGGCAGGCGGGCTCAGAGTCAGGACAGGCAACGGTACCGGACGGCAGGCAGACTCAGGGTAAGGCAGGGTGGTTAGGCAGGCGGGCTCAGAGTCAGGACAGGCAACGGTACCGGATGGCAGGCAGGCTCAGGGTAAGGCAGGGTGGTTAGGCAGGCGGGCTCAGAGTCAGGACAGGCAACGGTACTGGACGGCAGGCAGGCTCAGGGTAAGGCAGGGTGGTTAGGCAGGCAGACTCAGGGTAAGGCAGGGCGGTTAGGCAGGCGGGCTCAGGGTAAGGCAGGGTGGTTAGGCAGGCGGGCTCAGAGTCAGGACAGGCAAGAGTCAAAACCGGGAAGGCAAGAAAAGAGAGACTAGAAAAAGCAGGCGCTGAGACACACACCGCTGGTTGACTCGAACAAAGAAGACGAACTGGCAACGGACAAACAGAGAACACAGGTATATATACACAGGAGATAATGGGGAAGATGGGCGACACCTGGAGGGGGTGGAGACAATCACAAGGACAGGTGAAATAGATCAGGGTGTGACAGTATATATTGCTTGGATAGTTAGATCTAAGCCACTGTCTTAATCCTATTCTTTAATTTATATTTTTGGTTGAGTTAGAGACATGAATCCAACATATCAGTTGTTAACTTGTGGACAATTTCAAAGGTGATATTGAATTGTTTTCGATTGTAAATGCAACAAAATACCAACATTTGAAGGAGATTTATAGTCTGCATGGATAGTTCAATCTGTGCTTTAATTCCAGTTTGTCTAAAAATTAATAATTGATATGTTGGATTCACGTCTTTATCTCAATAAAAATGTAAGTTAAAGAATAGGACTAAATCAAATCATACTTTAAATGCACTTTAAATTATGTTTGTATTGTCTATTTTTTGTTGAATTCTGGGTTTAATTTAAACAATATATGCTAACTTTTCAAATGCTATACAGGCCTAAATAGCATCATTGATGTTATATGTGTCACGCCTTGGTCTTAGTATTTTGTGTTTTAGTTAATTAGTTGGTCAGGCCAGGGTGTGACATGGGTTTATTGTTTGTTGTAATTCTTAGTGGGGTTTTTTAGTTATTGGGATTGTGGCTGATTAGGGGTGTGTGTTGCATAGGTTTGGCTGCCTGAGGCGGTTCTCAATCAGAGTCAGGTGATTCTCGTTGTCTCTGATTGGGAACCGTATTTAGGTAGTCTGGGTTTCGCTTTGTATTTCGTGGGTGATTGTTCTTGTCTCTGTGTTAGTGTTCATCAGACAGGCTGTATAGGTTTTTCACGTTCCGTTTGTTGTTTTTGTTATTTCATGTATCGTCATTTTGTTATATTAAAAACATGAGTAACCAACACGCTGCATTTCGGTCCGACTCTCTTTCGACAAACGAAGAACGCCGTTACAATATGATTAAAGTATGGTCACATTTAATTTGCTCTGTTAAACCTACCCTGTGGAATGACTTTGATAGCAACAGTGAAACTATTTAGCCTTAAGTGGAGATCTCCCCACAATAATTCTTATGACCGCACATTAATAGTCAGTAACAAATATCATAGCTAAGCAGGGCTGGGATTGGTTAAAACATTAAAACCCTGGATGGGAGACCAAAGGGTAGATTCTCCAGTAGGAGGTACTGCCCAGCCTATTGTTGTTTTCTGACAGTGGATTTTTTAACGTTGAAGATCTGACGTTGTTTTAAAGGTACAAATTCAACATATTTTACACAAGGTTTGTCTATGTTTACATTTGGTTACCATAATGACATAATCCTGAGGATGAAATACCACCCTCAAAACAACAGTTGATGACTTTTTTCAAATCCAATGTATTTTCCATGCAGATTCCACATCACAATACGTTGACAAATTAAGTTGAAAAACAACATTGATTCAGCCAGTTTGTGCATGGTGGGTAATGGTATCAAGATGATAAACAATTATCCCACCGACAGAATCGCAGGGTAACATATTGTAATCTCTTGGTAATCAGAATATGACGCTGCCTGTTATTGCTCAACTATACACAGAAGGCCAGTGGAGAAGTATGGGTATTCAACACACTGTTTTGTCACTAATGAGACATGAGGCAGCCTCCCCTGCTAATCACAAACCTCTGCAGTATAACTCGCACAGTAGTCGCACAAGCGCTGCATCTTCCCTACTCATTGCTGCTGTTTGTATGGCTCTAGTTGGCCTCCCAAATATCCCTCTATTCTGTTAGCTAGACACAGGTTTGGCATGTCAGCTAAACTCTTGCCCAGTGTAACATATTCATCTGAAGTCCTGAACTCCAGGAAAATGGCCATATAGATGCTACTGTACTTTTCACAACAGATGTTTGTGAGGAAATGTACACAGGATGTATGTTTGAATGGAAGACTCTGTGTGGAATTGGACTTGAGATATATGCACTGTATTAAAAAACATACATTAAATCCTATGCTCAATAAGAAATACAGGACCAGCTGTTTCAAATTAGCTGTAGTGTTGGTGAGAAGCATTGCAATCATTAATTTGCAAAACAATGATCCAACCTGATCCGATTCAGTGACCCCAATTGGGTTGTAATAGAGGCCTACCTACCTGTAAATAACCACGTTGACTCTGACCATGATGGATCTGTATTTATACCACTTTATGGCCAATGCAAATCAGCCCACACACAGAGCACAATAACCTGGCCTGTGTTGTGTCCTAGCCCCAGAGGACTGCAATCAGTGCCCTAAAGCATCATTGTGTGCACTGTTTGTGGACTGATTCATAATGGCACAGTGATGTGCAGAACACCATGGACCATAGTGGGGGAGCGAGATGTCTCTGCATATCAAAGTGTAATGACAAGCCTCAAAGTGAGAGGCTGATCCAGGAGGACTTCATGTACTGTATATCACACACATATCAGAGGTAATAAGGTTGGAAATAGGATTATGATCAGATAAATTATCTGTATTCATTATCATTCATTTGATCTTACAGCTTAATATCAAATGAGATAAGATGATCCGTTCATTGACCTGGCCAAGGCTTTCGACTCTGTCAAACACCACATCCTCATCGGCAGACTCGATAGCCTTGGTTTCTCAAATGATTGCCTTGCCTGGTTCACCAACTACTTCTCTGATAGAGTTCAGTGTGTCAAATCGGAGGGCCTGTTGTCCTGGCTTCTGGCAGTCTCTATGGGGGTGCCACAGGGTTCAATTCTTGGACCGACTCACTTCTCTGTATACATCAATGATGTCGCTCTTGCTGCTGGTGAGTCTCTGATCCATCTCTACGCAGACGACATCATTCTGTATACTTCTGGCCCTTCTTTGGACACCGTGTTAATAACAACCCTCCAGACGAGCTTCAATGCCATACAACTCTTCTTCCGTGGCCTCCAATTGCTCTTAAATACAAGTAAAACTAAATGCATGCTCTTCAACCGATCGCTGCCTGCACGTGTGTAACTCGGTGTTGTTGTATGTGTCGAACTGCTTTGCTTTATCTTGGCCAGGTCGCAATTGTAAATGAGAACTTGTTCTCAACTTGCCTACCTGGTTAAATAAAGGTGAAATAAATTTAAAAATCAGACAGTATGTCAGTGACTATACATCCTCTCTTAGCAAGTGCAGTAGATTTAAACACCACCAATCAACAATCGTCAAAACATTATTAAGGAGTACTCAAACACATGAACTGTTCACCTAGAGTAAGATGGAATGACACTGAACCTGGAAACAAGAAAAGCCAGTGTTGTTTAGACTACATGTGCCGTCTGACTGCTGACTATTGGCTTGAAAGTCAATGTAGAGGACTGCAGAGCCTGACCTTACCCCACTCCAGAGCTGTCAACACCCTCTCCAAACACATTGCCCTGTGAATACTAAAGAAAAGAAGAAAGATCATGTGTTTCTACAGCAGGGACATTGGGACAGGGAGACTTCTGCTCTTCCCCAGAGAGAAATGTCACACCAGAATGTGCTGAAAAAGCCGACTGGTGCAATGGATTTCTCGTCAGCTCATTTCGTTTGTCAGCCTACCCTGGGAATTAACAGAGTTTATAAATATTTTACAAAGGGCATTGTCATGTGTAATGACTCATATGCAGAGATGGTGTTCGTTCTTGGTTTGTAACACAGGGAAAGGCGCATTAAATTGATATAATGGTCATTTTCAGCCTCTTCTGACCATGACTTGTTTCAATTCGGCCCCGTCAGATCCCTGATGGCCCCAGTACTGATGCTGAGAACATTGACACAGCACTGCACTTAAAGTAGCAGCACAAAGACAACCTTTCCCCTTTCAGTTTAGATGACCTTGGACTAAGTGTGCGTGTGTCCTATGCCACACACACACACACACACACACACACACACACACACACACACACACACACACACACACACACACACACACACACACACACACCCTCTATCGCTTTGACTCTCACCATCTCACTTTAATTAATTCAACATTAATTAAGCCTTTCACCCCCCCCCCCCCCACACACACACACACTTTCTCTCTCACCATCTCGCTCTCATTAATTAAGTATTTCAACACTGACCCTCACTCTGCCTCCTCTCAATATGTTAACATATTCAAAATTAAGTCTTGAATGTGTTAATCACGTAATAGAATTATGTGAGTTATTTGTGGCTGTGGTTGTTTTCCCATCCACTGAAGAATCCCTGGCACCGGCACGCGAAGGTGTCTGAAGGACATTGGGATCAAGTTTCACGCAGTAAATCGATCATCCCAGCATGCACCAGTAGCCTACTAGGGTGTTCAATCAGTGTTTACGATGTACACTCATTAATAATTTTTTGGCATCACTGCAAAGCGGCGGCAATGCAAGTCCTATATCGAAACCCCTGAGCCGTTCTACTCTTCAGCAAGGCAGTTAACCCCCAACATCAACTGCTCGCCGGCCGCGGTGAACGTTGTAAGGCAGCTCCCCGCACCTACCTGATTCAGATGGGTTGGGTTAAATGCGGAAGACATATTTCGGTTGGCGTCACTGCTTTTGCTATATTGGCGTGTATGCACGGAAAAACGTCAGGGTCGATTCGGAAACTGCAGCAATCTGATGGATGGGTCAATGGGATACTAAACTTTAAGTGGGGCGAAAAAACCTTTTACTTAATCTTTGAAAATGGAAGGTAAAAAAATGAAAGTATAAGATCTATATATTTGCAACGTTTTGCCTTTATATTTTGGACATTTGTTTGATTTCATGGAGTAAATGGACAAGAAGCGTAGATATGCAGGGTTATTGCATATTTTATTCTATTGATTGTTTCGTACCATATAGTCCTTTAGCAAATTAGGATATTTATTTTTATGCCACTATAATTTAGGCTATACAAGTTACTCCAATGTATCCTATAGCACGTGTATGTATGCTAGTCATCTGTCCACATAATGACAACATGCAGTGCGATATATTACAGGACAATGCTAACTCTTACCTTGTTTAACGCTCAACTCACTTGGAATGCGCGCATTCCCTCACAATACGCCACAAAGCACACTTTCTCTCCGATACAATGTTGTGTATTCCAATTGATCAGCTCAGCCGTAATGCAATGATATATCTGTATTATCTTCAGTTGCCGCAGCATCAAAGATAATTGAAAACCAAAATTACGTATTCGTCTCCAAAGTAGACCTATAACAATTTCAGCGTTTCGGTTGATCCATCTTTCACTCAGTTTTCTTTTTGTATATCTCAATATCCATCGGAGTTAAAAAAATTATCCAATGTCCAATCTTTTGTCGGGCTCCGAGGTTGGTGAAATAGGTTCTGCAGCTACAGTGCAGTTCAACAGACCACTCTATCCCACTACTTGCGTTCATCAAAAATAGACATGGGAGGGGAGCTGTCCATACACGCAGGTGCTGAAGTGCTGAAAAGAAACCTGGTGCATCAAAAGCAGACAACAGATTATTTGGCAATACTGATTTGCAGGCGCATGCACAATATGGGTCTACCTGTGCCAGAACACCTGCCCCTTTCCCCTCCCACTTGCCAAGTGCTCTTTTGTGTGGTGGTATAATTGTATATTTTTGTACACAGTTTGTCATTGTTCTTCTGAACCCACTTCCACCTAGTTGTCGTGATGACGTCAAATTCGCCACCCCTGTATGGAGATTAGTGCTGAGCGATTAGTTTTTTTTGTTTTATAGGTAGGTTCAGTTTCGATTTCAGTTTATTTTTTATACATTAAATGTACTATGCATTATGTGGGTCGAATGTTGTAACAACACAGAATAAAACAATTAAAAGTAAAACTGTTAGTGATGACCATTACTGCTTATCACTTAACCATAATGTATTCACATTACTTCACTTTAATAAAATGTTTTATTTCATTACTTTATTTCATTCCAAGTCATCTCATCTCTATAGAGCTGCTGCCTATGCAGTCTGCCAAATCAACATTTTAGTAGTTCAAAGTAAATAAAACAAACATTTATGACTACTGAATGCCATGTATCAATCACCAATCTGCTCCACACGGTTCTTATTATAATAGCTCAGTACTCCACACAGACCGGACAAGTATGCAGGTGACCAATGGATTATTGTTATTATAGTTAATTACCATGTTTTCTGTGCTAATATGTAGCCTATCGGCCTGTTGGAAACTAAAACAACCTACTACATTGCATAGTTCAGGCTTGATCTGATTGATCTCTACATAAACTGCACATTGAGCTCACAGAACAAAACTATTAAAATGAAATTCAAATGATTTAAACTTGGTCAATTAGTTGTTTAAAACCCCAAAACAACCGACATATCGGTTAATTGCTCAGCACTCATGGAGATTGCGCTCGCCCATTATCCAAACATGCATGGCTTTAAATGCAGTCACTGGTGGAGTGTATGTAGCAAGCTAACTAGTTTAAATATAAACAGTAATGCCAGAGCAGCATAACACTTGATTTACATCATCACCAATATTCGGTCTGGATGGCTGATAATAGCCTATGTGCAGCAGCACTTTATCATATATTTCCTTATACAATCGTAGCAGCGGGAATGGTGTGGGAGGTGCGGCAGCACCCCTGATAAGGGACTGCACGTTATTGATAATGAGGGATACCTGGAGAAAATCGGACCTCTCTGAAATGAAAATGGATGTCCCTCCCTGAACGCTTGAAAAGAAAATGGTGACCCTCCCCTATACCCAAAATAATAATTAAAACAAAGTGGATAACAAAGAACATGCCTACGTTTACCCTCACTCCTATGACAGACCAGGGCTGGGGTTCCCAAAAGCATCGTAACACTGAGATCATCCTAATTCCACTGACACTAAATGGACAGAAGAGTATCTTCGTGCTACGATGCTTTTATGAAACCGAGCCCAGAGCCTGAGATATGCAGTTTTAGAAACTGCTCTTCGATTTGTAAACATTACATACTAAAGTAGCTGGAAGATTGTGTATTTGCAGACAAGGGTAAGGATGTGTAACGAACCTCGTCCTCTTCTGAGGAGGAGAAGCGAGAAGGATCGGAGGACCAAAACGCAGCATGGTAAGTGTCCATAATGTTTATTTTAAAACATAAACGTGAAATGAAAGAAACAGTCCCGTGTGGCGACAACCACTGACACGGAAGACAAACACCCACAACCCAAAAGTGAAACCCAGGCTACCTAAGTATGATTCTCAATCAGGGACAACAATTGATAGCTGCCTCTGATAGAGAACCATACGAGGCCGAACTCAAAAACCAACATTGTTTGATTTTCTGACTGCCCACCCAACTCACGTCCTGACCATACTAAAACAAAGATAAAATAACATAACGTGACAGGATGAAAATATATTATAATAAAAGAACTGCATGAATCCACCATCTTATTTGCAGTCCGATTTTTTTGTGGGCCTTTTATTAACGCACTTCTTGCAATTCTACGTTATTTTACATGACTGGAGACGAGCAGAATATTTTTAAATGCCACAAAGTACGACAACGAATGAGCGAATGCTGCAGCACCAAAGACATTTAGATTTCTATAAAGGATATTGTTAAAGAGTATAGTCTAAGTTTGGAACAGTGCTAAAGTTGTCTATCAACTGTAAACATTTTGCCAACAGAACCAGTTACAACTTTAGTATCTGATCATCAATGACTTAGAGAAAAAGCCATTTGTTATTTAACACATAACCTAAAACCTAAGGTTGAATTTATTTGCACCGAAGAAAAGTGATAAACAACAATACAGTTAAAACAAATAAATAAAAAACGGTGTGCAAGTATGGTTGGAAGCCCAAGGGCTTATAAAAAACAACACAAAAAACTATATTCAATACACAAGTACAAAAATAAAAGGTTTGTTAAAACAGACAACCCTTTTTTGTGGTATCCAATTGGTAGTTACAGTCTTGTCCCATCGCTGCAACTCCCGCATGTACTCGAGAGAGAGGCGAAGGTCGAGAGCCGTGCATCCTCCGAAACATGACCCAGCCAAGCTGCACTGCTTCTTGACACAATGCTTCTTAATCCGGTAGCCAGCCGCACCAATGCGTCAAAGGAAACACCGTACACCTGACGACCGTGTCAGCGTGCATGCGTCCGGCCTGCCACAGGAGTTGGTAGAGCGCGATGGGACAAGGAAATCTTGGCCTGCCAAACCCTCTCCTAACATGGACGATGCTGGGCCAATTGTGCGCCGCCTCATGGGTCTCCCAGTCACGACCAGCTGTGACACAGCCTGGGATCGAACCCTGGTCTGTAGTGACACCTGCAAATTGATTTTAACAAACAATTGGTCCCCCAAAAAATGCAACCCTCAGTTGAATTTCAAAATCCCAATGTGGCCCTCAAGCCAAAAAGTTTGCCCATCCCTGGCCTATAGAATAGGCTATGGATAATTTTATTGAGACCACACGAGGCACACTTGATATTGCACACCCAGCAGAGAGTCAGGGATTAGGGGCAGCATCAGGCACACATGAGATACTAATTCACAGACACTGAGCAATGAAATTTAAATCGATTACAAATTACATGACCCTCCCCTGGACTAAATAAAAAATATATAAAAATGAATAAAAGACTAAACCCTCTCCCTGACTGAAATTGAAAAAGCATGACCCTCCTCTGGGTAACAATTGTGGATATTTAATTAAAGGTTCTCATAGTGTGACCTTTAGGAAAACCAATTGAAAATCGATTGAGTGCTTGTTCTTTTTCGTGTTTTCTTGTAGCAATGATCAACGGTGATGGCTTTGTTAAGCGTTGGGGTGACTATAAACTTACAAAGGATCAGAGTTAAATAGTTCAAAAACAGATTACATTTATTTCTAATTGTACAACCATGATTCAAGTGAAGAGCAGAGATTTAAGTTAGCATGATTGACGAAATGATACACATTATGACAATCTTAGAATATTGACTACCAAGACACCTTGAAATAAGGCAACAGTAAACATGTCATCCCCCCACAAATGACTAACGTATGTACAGTTGATTACTATAGCCCCCCCCCCCCCGCCCAAAAGGTATAATTTTGTCAATTTCAGATCTCTATAGCATGACTAATCATTCACCCAAATTTTGTCAAAATTGGGCCAGTGGTGTCTGAGATATCGTGCAGGTTAGCGCATATCCCTAAACATGCATGCCAAATTTCATCACTAAGTTTCATCAAATTTCATCACAAACAGATCAACAGATATATGCCCGTTATAGCGCCACAGCAAGGTTGATATGAATGTTTTTGCATATGTTGAGTCTTGACAGGGTTTATCAAATTCTGTTACAATACGAATGTCTTTTACTGATTTATATGCAGTTATGTGCCAGACCACACCTAGGTGAATGTTTATTGGTCAATAGCGGCAATGTTGATTTAGCTACCAGTCTGGAAAATATTGCGTTGAGAGATCGTTTTCTATAAATGCCACATATCAAGTTTCGTGCAGATTGGTCATTCGGTAACAGACGAGTCGGGTTAAGTGTTTTTCACACAATTCAAAATGGCGGAAAATCCATCATGGTGGAACTTATGGGTCCCGAGGCAAATTTGTTCCTTGTGAAGACAGGAACCGATCTACTAAATTTCGTGACTTAAGGTATAACGGGGTGAGGGGCATGACCTTTCAAAGTTTGAAAATGCAATCTCGTTACAGGGCCACCATCTGGCCAATCAGTGTAATTTTCTAAATGCTGTAAAGCTATGGCAAGATGCATCATTCACCAAAGTTTAGTCAAAACCGGGTCAATGCTGTCTGAGATATCGCTTGTGACTAACATATGAACGTACTAACGGACAGAAACAGATCCACAGTCCCTTCCCCAATTTCAGTGTGGGGGACAATGACCAGCATACACACAAGGAGTGTTTGGAAGACAAAAGCAATGACAAGGCAACACTTGTACGTGCAGGAGATGAGACAGACAATGTTATACAGTAACACTTACATGTGCAAAGAGCAGATTTGACCCAAAGAAATACACTCAATAGAGTCATTCCTATGAATGCTTTCAATTAACCAACCACATTAACTTGGACTTGCATCTCGTCACATGACTGTGCAGATTTAGGACTTCCGTTTCTTTAACAGGGTTATAGTCTCTTCATTATCTGACGCACCAGTGGGTGAAACTTCGGCGCTTTCGGACAATGGAGTCTCACTAAAACACATGATACGTGTTCAGTCAGTATCAATGATTACTCAAACTGAAGCCGATCACTGGAAATAACTCACAGACAAACATTACATACCTGTTAGTCTGTGTTGTCCTCGGTTTAATGCTCTCATATAAATGCTTGCCTACAGAGGGATTATGACAAACAGTACAAATTGGTTGAACATAGCCATTACTTTCTTGTAACAATATGTGCAGAATGTGGATTTTAAAAAATTGTGTCATTTTAATATGCTAGTGGTCCTCTGTCCAAATAAGGACTACTTAGCCCACACACTAGTTATAGCTAGCTACTTCCCCAATGGGAGATTTGTGCAAAAGTTCATGTTGTGCAACCGTTTCTCAGGTTAAGATTGAGGGGAGTGGTTCTTACTCTGCTGGGTGAGTACAGGGTGGTTTGATGGGTCCTGGTTCTAATAATGGTGGTCAGGTCGGGCTGCTCATATGTATTATTCAGGTTCCTGGAGGTGAGAGGAAGAGGCACGCTTAAACATGATAATCTCAAAAATAACTTTTCAATAATAATTTAAAATGACAAGCAGCAGTGTAACACTGGCCACACACACACAGCAATGCCAAGTTAAAGGCATCTTAGATATATAGTTACTCTGGGAACGGGAGAATAACAAACAGTGCAGCTATGCAGAAATGAGTGTGTGTGTGTGTGTGTGTGTGTTTTTTACAGGGGGATGGTAGTGAATCATCAGTGGATGCCAAGGTCATCGCCATGTACATGAATTATGTATGCGGTTTTGTTTTTTCTGCTGGTGCTCTTCTGCTACATCTGTGGCTGGCTAATAACTCTCCATTTCCCTATTATTCATTTCTTCTCTGCAGAGCAGACACTCACAGAGATCATCTTCTTCAGTGTAATTTAAGAAAACCCAATAGGTTTTTATACCTTAAAGACATTCTGCAAAAATAAACAATTTAAGAGGCTGGAGTCTGGTGGCACAAAATGAAAAAGTGTTTGATTTTCCAGTGTGCTAATAAAGAATCAAAGTCAATCACAACAAGTAAAATTACTCCGGGTTTCTTTATGAGTTGTCTGGATGGGTGTTATTGAGCGTATGCACATGTGTGTATAATGGTGCATCTATGTATGTGTGCTAATGTGTACAGTAAATGAGTGATAATGTGCACTGTGTGAGCATGTATGATGATGTTTACAGTGTGTGTGTTGTGGTAATTTCCTGTATTACTAAGTGAAAGGAGAGTTTACAAACCACACACAAGTCAGAGTTATACTTTAAACTTAATCTTTTAATAATATGAGCTTCACCATAGCCCTTTGACACTCAGATCAATTCAGTGTCTATAAATGAATTCTGAGTGTCAACATAATGGCAACTGAGATCTTTCACAGCAAAGATCCACCCCTCTAAACTCACAATGACAAACCACAGGTCATAGGAAAACTGCACAAAGGAAGACTTTTACTTGAGAGAGGAGTATCCCATAGCCAGACAGCATTAGCTATAAATTATCGTTCAGTTTGCGTTCTTAGACGAGGTTCTACTTCTCGTTCTTGGTACTTCATATTACCAAAACATTACCTCATCCAATGGCATATATCAATTGTCAATTCTAGATACTCCCATCTCAAATACAACCCACCCCTGGACAAGCTCCCTGAGAGGAGTGAGCCTCTAGGTCATATACTATGAAAGACAAGTTTCGACATCAGAGGGGACATACAATGGTTCCAGACACTGCCATACTCCTCCCCCCAATGGGAAAAGTAGGGAGTGACTGGTGTACAGACATTGTGGAGCCCTTCACATGGTTTAACAGATACCCTCACATATGAAGACAATCCTGACCTCTCCCCTCTCTGGGCCCCAAGTGACTTTTCCCACATAAGCATATTTATGAAAGTAGATAAAACATCTTATTTATCAATGTTTACCTAACTAATTCTGCTATGACAGTGTGTGTGTTAAATGCCTTGCCTGTTTGCCCCTGGCAGCACAGTCAAATACCCCGGCTTCTCAATGAGAGATCTTGTCACCGGTGACTGGGAGTCATATGCTTCTCCCATCGCCACTGTGCCTGTTCTCCATCTGGACCCGGGGCTTCCTCCTCCTTCTCCTGCTCTCCGGTAGACACCTCTGCAGAGCCAGCTCCACTCACTAGGGAACAACAGCCCAGTCAGTACACTGGTGATGAAACTGTATAAACACATGAATACACTTACAAGTTCTACAAGATAATTGAAAGTGGCTTGAAATGGAAACACATTTTTCAGTCAACACACACACACACACACAATTATAGTTCCCACCAACAGACCAGAAGTTGGTTGATACAGTGCCTTACAAAAGTATTCATCCCCCTTGGCGTTTTTCCTATTTTGTTGCATTACAACCTGTAAATTAAATGGATTTTTATTTGGATTTCATGTAATTGACATACACAAAATAGTCCAAATTGGTGAAGTGAAAAATAACTTGTTTAAAAAAAAAAAAACATTACATTTAAAAAACGCAAAAGTGTTTCATGCATATGTATTCAAACCCCTTTCCTATGTATCCCCTAAATAAGATCTGGTGCAACAAATTACCTTCAGAAGTCACACAATTATTTAAATAAAGTCCACCTGTGTACAGTCTAAGTGTCACATGATCTCAGTATATATATATATATACACACACACACCTGTTCTGAAAGGCCCCAGAGTCCGCAACACCATTAAGCAAGGGACACCACAAAGCAAGCGGAACTATGAAGACCAAGATGCTCTCCAAACAGGTCAGGGACAAAGTTGTGGAGAAGTAGAGATCAGGGTTGGGTTACAAAAAATATCAGAAACTTTGAACATCCCACAGAGCACCATTAAATCCATTATTAAAAACTGGAAAGAATATGGCACCACAACAAACCTGCCAAGAGAGGGCCACCCACCAAAACTCATAGACCAGGCAAGGAGGGCATTAATCAGAGAGGCAACAAAGAGACCAAAGATAACCCTGAAGGAGCTGCAAAGCTCCACAGCAGAGATTGGAGTATCTGTCCATAGGAACACTAAGCCGTACACTCTACAGAGCTGGGCTTTACGGAAGAGTGGCCAGAAAAAAGCCATTGCTTAAAGAAAGAAATAAGCAAACATGTTTGATGTTTGCCAAAAGGCATGTGGGAGACTCCCCAAACATATGGAAGAAGGTACTCTGGTCAGATGAGACTAAAATTGAGCTTTTTGGCCATTAACAAAACTGCTATGTCTGGCGCAAACTCAACACCTCTCATCACCCCGAGAACATCATCCCCACAGTGAAGCATGATGGTGGTGGCAACATGCTATGGGGATGTTTTTCCATCAGCAGGGACTGGGAAACTGGTCAGAATTGAAGGAATGATGGATGGCGCTAAATACAGTGAACTTCTTGAGGGAAATCTGTTTCAGTCTTCCAGAGATTTGAGACAGAGGTTCACCTTCCAGCAGGACAATGACCCTAGGCATACTGCTAAAGCAACACTCGAGTGGTTTAAAGGGAAAAATTTAAATGTCTTGGAATGGCCAAGTCAAAGTCCAGACCTCAATCCAGTTGAGAATCTGTGGTATGACTTAAAGATTGCTGTACACCAGCGGAACCCATCCAACTTGAAGGAGCTGGAGGAGTTTTGCCTTGAAGAATGGGCAAAAATCCCAGTGACCAGATGTGCCAAGCTTATAGAGACATACCCCAAGAGACTTGCAGCTGTCATTGCTGCAAAAGGTGGCTCTACAAAATATTGAGTTTGGGGGGATGAATAGTTATGCACGCTCAAGTTGTTTTTTTGCCTTATTTCTTGTTTGTTTCACAATAAAAAATATTTAGCATCTTCAAAGTGGTAGGCATGTTGGGTAAATCAAATGATAAAAACTCCCCCAAATCTATTTTTATTCCAGGTTGTAAGGCAACAAAATAGGAAAAATTCTAAAGGGGGGTGAATACTTTTGCAAAGCAACTGTATATTATCTGGTTATAGTGTTGGTATATTAACTAGATACTGGCTGATAGATAAATGAATCTGTTTGTTTTCCTGCAACTGGAGTATGATGGTCAGGAGTGTGGTGACCAGACAGTACCTACCTGGGGTTTTCCAGGGGTGGTCGGTCGGGACGGGACAGACAGAGACAGACAGCGTCATCACTTTTTCACTCACTTAAAAAAAGCATAAGTAGCTATGTCACGTTCACATCCCCAACAGCTTGTGGGCTGCCGAAAAAAAACATGTCTTAGAACCGTTACATGCACATACGCACAAGACATACCAGTGTGTGAGTCACTCAGTGGTGCTGTGGTAAGCACTCTGTAAGTCCCTATGGCATTGCCTCAGTGGAATCTCAGCCACACACACCCCTGCGCACTAGCACACACACACACACACCTCTCTTGCTAATGTGAGAGCTTCTCACAGAGACAGATTAGAGGCATCGAGAGCACTGGCCACACCCAGATACTGTAAAGGATTAATCAGGGTATAATGAAATGTTTGAGGAATGGTCTGCCCCTCTGCCTAAACAATTACTCCTACACACCTCAGGTAACATGTTCCTCACACACACATGATTCTCTGCGGCTCAGTTGGTAGAGTGCTTGCACCACTCATACAAAAACAATATGCACGCAGAGTACTTTGGAGAATAGCGCATGCTAAATGGCATATCATTATTACATGTAGTACATAACAGCACTGAACATTGCAGAAAATACAGTATAACTATACTCTTCAGTGTAAGTGATGTAATAAGCTCACCATGCAGGCTGGCTGTCTAAATCAAATCAAATTTTATTTGTCACATACACATGGTTAGCAGATGTTAATGCGAATGTAGCGAAATGCTTGTGCTTCTAGTTCCGACAATGCAGTAATAACCAACAAGTAATCTAACTAACAATTCTAAAACTACTGTCTTATACACAAGTGTTAGAGGGAAAAAGAATATGTACATAAAGATATATGAATGAGTGATGGTACAGAGCAGCATAGGCAAGATACAGTAGATGGTATTGAGTACAGTATATACATATGAGATGAGTATGTAAACAAAGTGGCATAGTTAAAGTGGCTAGTGATACATGTATTACATAAAGATGCAGTGGATGATAGAGTACAGTATATACGTATACATATGAGATGAATAATGTAGGGTATGTAAACATTATATTAGGTAGCATTGTTTAAAGTGGCTAGTGATATATTTTACATAATTTCCCATCAATTCCCATTATTAAAGTGGCTGGAGTTGAGTCAGTGTGTTGGCAGCAGCCACTCAATGTTAGTGGTTGCTGTTTAACAGTCTGATGGCCTTGAGATAGAAGCTGTTTTTCAGTCTCTCTGTCCCAGCTTTGATGCACCTGTACTGACCTCGCCTTCTGGATGATGGCGGGGTGAACAGGCAGTGGCTCGGGTGGTTGTTGTCCTTGATGATCTTTATGGCCTTCCTGTAACATCGGGTGGTGTAGGTGTCCTGGAGGGCAGGTAGTTTGCCCCCGGTGATGCGTTGTGCAGACCTCAGTACCCTCTGGAGAGCCTATCGGTGGTAGTCCAGGGCCTGCCGGTACTGGCTCAGTGTGTTGTGAACGGCTCCCAGGTTCTGTAGGACCACGGCCAGCCTTTTGGGCCTGGTGCTGACCAGGGGCAGGGCCCGCTCATAGCACCAGGCTGCCTCCTGGAACAACTTCAGCTGGGAGAAACTCAGGCCCAGGTCATTGTACACCTTACCTGAAAGGCTGAGGGATAAAGTCACAAAACTGTCACCAAATTGTTGACTGACAAAGCTGTTACTCATTTGTTTTTTCCTCAATTCAGTTAATCTGACAGTTTACCTACCGAGGAACTCTGGGTTTTTGATGTTGTTGCTCAGCTCGAGGCAATCAGTGAGCACGGTGATGATATCATCCATGGTGAAGTCATCTGATTGGAGCATGTGACTCCCTGCCTATTTGAAGGTCGTGGCGGCTGAGTCCAGCTTGCCTGCCATCCTGTAGCTCTCCCCAGCCCTCTGGAAGCTCTAAGCTGCCTGGGTCCAGTACTGAAAACACACAGCTTGAATCAAAACCAGCTCTATGTAGGACAGTCAGTGAGCTGACAGTATATAGACCTGGCTGCTACACATCTCAAATGAGTCAGTCAGACACTGCAGCTCTTAAAAATTAGGGATGTGCATCTTCACCTTTCAAGATGATTCGATACATGGGCTACAATACCATACAGGAACGATAAGTTTAAGTTTGAAACGATCTGTGCGATTCGGTTTGTTTAGAGGAACGAATCAATGCGATTCAGTTTGATGCAATGCACTAACATTTGTTGCATAAACACATTCCTTTTCCATTCTAAATTAAAATATGCTGCTGATGGAGCTTATGAGCTGGGCTTCTCTGAACTGGATCTGTCTGAGCCGACTTCTCTCTCTCTGTGTGTGTGTGTGTGTGTGTGTGAATGATGTACTGTATATGTCTATGTTGTATGTAGGCACCTGGGCTGAGCCATAAGGGAAACTGGGTATCTACCTTGCCTTTGATCTGAAATCCCCATCAGCCACTAATTCAGTTGTCATTTTTGCATATTAAAAAAGCGTTAGCTAGTAATGTAGCAATATTTATTAGTAAACAATTTGCTATGACATAACCAATTAATATAAAGCACAACTTTGGATTTCACCCGTGTCTCAGAATGGAATGGAAGTTTAGGAAGTTGGACCTTTTGGACTCGAGTGAGCTCCTCTTCTTCTCCCGCTTCGACCATGCAGTGCAGGTAGCAAAAGTGATTGCTGTCCTCATTAAGAAATGATCAACTTTACCTTGTATATCTAAAAATGACCGTATATACTCATTGTTTCAAGCAAAACTACCAAAACTATTGCTGATGGTGAACCTGAACAATCAAAATAAAACCCAATGTAAGCCCTGATCAGCATGTATAGCCAGATGAAAGCAGTGTGTCCCATGATAGCTTAGGCTACTTTTATTCCGGTAAAACACCATTTTCAACAGCGCATTTGATAAACATAATCTAGCAAATTACATTGGTTGTCACTCAAGTGATAAAGCCTAATATTGCACAAGACATTTTCAAACATCTGAATGCTGAAGGTGAAGTGCAGATGTGCCAGATAAGAAATAGGAATGCCTTGCGTTGGTCAGCGAGCGAAGCTGGTCGCAGTTTGACTACTGATTGTGCTTGGGGTTGTTCGGCATGCAAAATGACTTGTAGATCAATGACTGTCAACACAATTGTATGCTAAGTTTGACACTGAAGGAGAGGATACAGATGTCACAAAAGATTTTTAAAAAAGCCATTTTCGGGAAGGCAGAAGGAAAGTAATTTGAGCAACATCAAAATTGTAAACAGGCGATTTGTAAAGGTTTGAATTGATTTTCGGACATATGCATGTTACATTTGGATCGGTTTGTGGGTCCCGCTGACCGATGCACTCAAATCTTAAACATTTGAACCGGGGACTGATGCATATACAGTTGAAGTTGGAAGTTTACATACTTAGGTTGGAGTAATTAAAACTCGTTTTTCAACCACTCCACAAATTTCTTGTTAACAAAATATAGTTTTGGCAAATCGGTTAGGACATCTACTATTTTTCCAACTATTGTTTACAAACAGATAATTTCACTTATAATTCACTGTGTCACAGATCCAGTGGGTCAGAAGTTTACATACACTAAGTTGACTGTGCCTTTAAACAGCTTGGAAAATTCCAGAAAAGTATTTACATCATTTGAGTCCATTGGAGGTGTACCCCTGGATGTATTTCAAAGCCTACCTTCAAACTCAGTGCCTCTTTGCTTGACATCATGGTAAAATCAAAAGAAATCAGCCAATAATATTTTTTTGAGACTGTCGCAAGTCTGGTTCATCCTTGGGAGCAATTTCCAAACGCCTGAAGGTACCACGTTCATCTGTACAAACAGTAGTACGCAAGTATAAACACTATTTGACCATGCAGCCGTCACACCGCTCAGGAAGGAGACACATTCTGTCTCCTAGAGATGACTTTGGTGTGAAAAGTTAAAATCAATCCCAGAACAACAGCAAAGGACCGTGTCAAGATGCTGGAGGAAACAGGTACAAAAGTATCTATATCCACAGTAAAACATGTCCTATATCGACATAACCTGAAAGGCCGCTCAGCAAGGAAGAAGCCACTGCTCTTAAACTGCCATAAAAAAGCCAGACTACAGTTTGCAACTGCACATGGGGACAAAAATCGTACTTTTTGGAGAAATGTCCTCTGGTCTGATGAAACAAAAATAGAACTGTTTGGCAATAATGACCATCGTTATATTTGGAGGAAAAAGGGGGAGGCTTGTAAGCCGAAGAACAACATCCCAACCGTGACGCACGGGAGTGGCAGCATCATGTTGTGGGAGTGCTTTCCTGCAGGAGGGATTGGTGCTCTTCACAAAATAGATGGCATCATGAGGCAGGAAAATTGTGTGGTTTTATTGAAGCAACATCTCAAGACATCAGTCAGGAAGTTAAAGCTTGGTCGCAAATGGGTCTTCCAAATGGACAATGACCCCAAGCATACTTCCAAAGTTGTGGCAAAATGGCTTAAGGACAACAAAGTCAAGGTATTGGAGTGGCCATCACAATGCCCTGACCTCAATCCTATAGAAAATGTGTTGGCAGAACTGAATAAGCATGTGCGAGCAAGGAGGCCTACAAACCTAACTCAGTTACACCAGCTCTGTCAGGAGGCATGTGCCAAAATTCACCCAACTTATTGTGGGAAGCTTGTGGAAGGCTACCCAAAACATTTGACCCAAGTTAAACAATTTAAAGGCAATGCTACCAAATACTAATTGAGTATATGTAAACTTCTGACCCACTGGGAATGTGATGAAAGAAATAAAAGCTGAAATAAACCATTCTTTCTACTATTATTCTGACATTTCACAATATTAAAATAAAGTGGTGATCCTAACTGACCTAAGACAGGGCATTTTTACTAGGGTTAAATGTCAGGAATTGTGAAAAACTGAGTTTAAATGTAATTGGCTAAGGTGTATGTAAACTTCCGACTGTAGGTGAATCGTTACATCCCTATTATAAATTATACTCATTTATTGATAACACCCACACACTGCCTCTGGCAGTTCTCTAAATCATTTAATCGTGGCTCAACTCTGACACTAACTGAGGGTGTCCGAATAAAAAAACAGACCATAGTGACAGAGACTGGCCCTTCATCAGTGGCAGCTGGGGATCAGCAAAGATGAGGGAGGTGGGCAGGTTCACTAAAGATCTGAAAAGGTTAATGGCATGATTCTTCTTGGTGTTATAATTGTATTGATTAAACAAATTGCAGAGCATGATTTCTGAGCACCTAATACATTAGAAGGAAGATGGCTCATATGAATCAATCAACTGACAATCAATTAAAGGAGAAGTTGTATTTTTACAACTAAATTTAGGTATCGCTCAAGTCGCACAAAAGGAAATATAATACTGTGGATAAAGTTTGGAAAGACACGATTTCATGTGTACAACATTGAAAGCCTTGCATCACTATACTGAGCGCTTTGCCGTTTCTAAAATGACATTTTTGGTTGTTTTTGGAGCCTTTGTTCATGTTTTCAGGGATCCCATACTATACAACGTGGATGAGGAAGTGATTTGCTGTTTCTAAAAGGTGTCTGGACCCTTCTATAAGAAACTATTTCCATAAAAAATAAAACATTTCCATTTGTTTGTAATTTTTTAAACTTATTTAACAATCATTCAACTTTTGCAATTCACTCAAGATTTGAGTTCTTGAGCATTTATTTTAGCAGAGAAACTTGTTTTCTTCCTATTGTGGTATAGTTCTTACGTAACATTCAATTTTCAGTCTTGAGTATTCTCGGCCTCATGCGTAAGTATCTTATTATCTTTGCAGAAGATATGGGTGGGCTTCTAAATTCTGCCTCAGCACAATCTTAATGTGCATGAAGGCAAATCTTCTGGTGGTAATATCTCATTATAAAAAAGCACAGCTTGGGCTTTTCTCGAAATCTATTAGATTGGTGTTAAATCTCTTTAGGAGAGTATCCCACCTAAATTTTGGAATGGCTTAAGTTGAGGAAGATAAGTACAGTTTACTGCTGTTTTACAGTTCTCCTCTAATGGTTAGGGGTTGAGATATTTGGCAGGGTAATTTGATTCTTGAGCTGAATCATAAAAAACATACACCTTGAGCTGACTGACCTTTAGGAGCAGGTGACAGTGGGACATTTTCATGCAGGTCTCCCCCTCACTGGCCCCATCCCCCTGGGAGCGGTACAGCTGGGCTTCCTGGAGGCAGTGAACAGCTGCCTGGCTGTGGTTCCCCAGGGGCTCATGGGCTACGGCCAGGTTGAACTGGAGGTCTGCCATCCGCTCGCCCCTCTCTCCTGGCTGTGCCCGCTTCAGGAAGTCCAGCCCCTTCAGGGCTTTACCCACCTCCACGTAGGCAGCTCCCAGGTTAAAGGCACATGCCCGCTGGACCTTGGTCTCCTTTAGCTGTCGGTGATAGAGTATGGTAAGAGAGAATACTTAAACATTATAAAAGATAACATAAGTACCAGTGAACATTATGCAGCATATTTGACTTTCTTCCATACAGTATGTCTAAATATGGGGGTTGTCAGATGTATGTCAATGTGAAAACCAATTACTATTTGGGGACAATAAAGATTGTGTAAATACTGTAATCCATTTGGACTTGGAACCAGACAAGTTTTTGTTGCCTGGACATTTTCCAAACAATAAAATCAGGTGCTCAGTTCTCCCTCTCACAGTTTTAGCAAGCCGTATATTATATGGGTGAGGTGCAGGACAAAATGTCTCAACATGGACAACAAGGAAGTAGCCTAAGTAATGTCACCTCTATGGAAGCTTTGAAGGCCTTTTTGAAGAGGCTAAGGGCTTCTTCACAGTCCCCTTGCTTTAGGGCAATGTGGTCAGAGGCTATGTGCTCCTCAATGTCCACCTGGACCTTCAGGACATCCGTCTTTGCTCTTTACACCCAGTCACTCTTATTTTTCCTGCCCTCATGTAATGGGTAGCTATCAGATGCCATGTTGGTTTCGCCAGGGGGTGGCTACAGTATAGCAATATGAGGAAACTGATGGAAAGAGGAGAGCGAAATAATTATTTAGGTCTGATTGTCACACTCACTCAGGTCATGACACTGAAAGAACTGCCCTCCTTTGGTGATAGTGAGAACTTGCTATGTGGCAAACAACATGAGGACTCACTCCGTGCCTGTCCTTTCAAATAAATGTTTAACCAAGTATATTATGAGCTCACTGAAAGGGATTTATTTTAGGCATATATAGCCAGAATTATCGCATAAAAATAAACATTTTTGAGAAGTAGCATGGACAGATGTTTATCCTGTTCTCTAGCTAACTTACTTACTTGAAACCACATGACTAATTAACGCATTAGCTTCTCGAGTCTTGGTAACATGGCTAACGTAGCTAGTTTAGTTAGCTATTTCACTCACATTTCAAGATGAACAGCCATCCAAGACAGAGCCATTGAAATTAGTTAATTAGTTTGACAAATACATTGGTCAATTATCCCTACAGCCGTAAACCCTAGTTCGTCTATATCACACGTTTTAGCTGGCATTTCTTGTTAGCTAGCTAATGTTAGGGAGTTACTGGTTTGTGGAGCCAGGGAAAGCTATGAAGTAGCAGGTATGTTGCTATGGCAATATTAAATAGGAAGTGAGGAGTAGTTGGCCATTTAAATTATTTTCGGCACAATTAACAAGGAGACTGAATCAGCAACTTAAATATCGAATTCCTAGCTATGATTATTTACAAAATGTTTAAACATTTTTATTTTTTAAGTAACAAGTAAACGTCTCCCAGAAAGTTATTTATGGTTATCACGTATGTTTCGAACGTTTCCAAAATACACTTCATGTACCACAATACAAAGTGACCAACTGTATTGGCCAATCAGAACAGCTTCTGATTAGCCAATGAGTGGATGGCGGGATATTCAAAGTTCAAATTTGACGGAACCTTAACAGAAAAATGTGTGTACTGCAGTTGGATCGGTAGGAAGGGTTGTGCATTTATTTATTTTTTAAATGTGGAAACAGCATCAACAATTTAATTAAAACACTATCCACATGCGAAAGTCATATCGATAACTTGAGACCAGAAAATATAACTAGCGTTTTGAGAGAACGTGCCAGTAATCTGTCGGAGGAGGAAAAGTCAAGAAAATGGGAGATTCGGGCACACAAACGCATTCAGGTGGATGTAAGTTAAACGACCTTGCAACCTAATTAACATTACGTTTGTTAGACAATAAATAGTAAACTGGTTGTTTTGCCTGTTTTAGGTGGATGGCTAACTATAGATCGCAGGTAACATTAGCAAATGATCTAACCTTAACGTTAAAGGCTTACTGTAAAGTTGTAGCTAGCAAACTTGCAAGGCTCCTAATATAACGTTAGCTAACTTGTCAAGGTTAACTTGGCTCAAGTCCATGTCAACTCAGGTATTTAGTTAAGTTAGCTAGCTAGATGGTACTTTGTATACAGTTATATGATTGTTTGACATTTTGTTACAGATGAGCGGTTAACAGCTGAGGAGATGGATGAACAACGCATCCAGAATGTTGCCTATCAATACCTGTGCCGTTTGGAAGAGGCTAAAAGGTAAGAACAGATAACTTTCTTCTCAGTTGGTTTCAGACCATAGCTGACGTGTACTTCAGACTATATCAGTATTACTTCACCCTATCATGGATAGCGAACTTGCTTTTGAAGACCGATGTAAAGACAGTTTCAAGTTTGATATTTGACGGATATTCGCGCTTTCAAACCACTTGAGCCACTCCAAATAAGTGTCATGATGTTGGAAAAATTGCACAGGTCTTATTTTCACGATTTGGACATTATTTCGCTTTCTAAAGCTAATAAACATGTGGAAATGTGAGCAGCATTTCGTATTCCTCGTTGAATTAGTTAGGGAGCGTAAACAAACATTTATTTACATTCGAATGTCAATAGCTCCTTGGTCATGTGACCGAGTGACTCAAACAAGGTGAATAAATGTAGAGCGTTTGTAGACTAAGAAAAAATATTAAGTGACAGTTTCATTAGTACTTAAAGTCATCACAGATGAGTGTCCACCAAATCTATGACAATAGAGAATGAATTGTAAGCACCAAAGTGTGTTTGTCAAAATAATATCTGAAAATGACAGTTGTTGAACATAAATTGCTATTGCAAATAGAAGTATTATGATATATGCAGTTGAGGAATGTTCTATGTACCAACACTACATGTAGGACAGACATTCCCACATACAGGATATTTAAAATAAGTTTTTATTTAGCCAGTTTAGAACAAGTTCTCATTTACAACACAGTTACACATGGAATAAACAAAAGTACAGTCAACAACACAATGGAGAAGTCTATATATAGTGTGTGCAAATTAAGTAAGATCAGGGAGGTAAGGCAATAAATAGGCCGTAGTGGTGAAATAATTACAATTTTGCAAATAAACACGGGTGACAGATGTGCAGAAGATGAATGTGCAAGGAGAGATACTGGAGTGCAAAGGAGTAAAAAAAATTTATTTATTTATTTGGGTTGAGGTAGTTGGGTGGGGTATTTACAGATGGGCTGTGTACAGGTGCAATGATCGGTAAGCTGCTCTGACAGCTGATGCTTAATGTTAGTGAGGGAGATAAGTCTCCAGCTTCAGTGATTTTTGCAGTTCGTTCCAGTCATTGGCAGCAGAGAACTGGAAGGAAAGGCGGCCAAAGGAGGAATTGGCTTTAGGGGTGACCAGTGAAATATACCTGCTGGAGCGTGTGCTACTGGTGGGTGCTGCTATGGTGACCGGCGAGCTAAGGTGGGGCATTACCTAGTAAGGACTTATAGATGACCTGGAGCCAGTGGGTTTGGCGACGAATATGAAGAGGGCCAGCCAACGAGACCATCCATACAGGTTGCAGTGGAGGGTAGTATATGGGGCTTTGGTGAAGAAACGGATGGCACTGTGATAAACCGCATCCAATTTGCTGAGTAGAGTGTTGGAGGCTATTTTGTAAATGACATCGCCGAAGTCAAGGATCGATGGATAGTCAGTTTTACGAGGGTATGTTTAGCAGCATGAGTGAAGGATGCTTTGTTGCGAAATAGGAAGCTGATTCTAGATTTAATTTTGGGTTGGAGATGCTCAATATGAGTCTGGAAGGAGAGTTTACAGTCTAACCAGACATCTAGGTATTTGTAGTTGTCCACATATTCTAAGTCAGAACAGTCCAGAGTAGTGATGATAGGCGGGCGGGCAGATGCGATCGGTTGAAGAGAAGGAAGGAGAGTTGACGGAAGGAGAGTTGTATGGCATTGAAGTTCGTCTGGAGTAGAGAGCGACCTATTAATTGGCATGGCCGATTTCAAATTTTCATAACAATCGGAAATCTGTATTTTTGGACACCGATTTGGCCGACTATTCTCTATTTTTTTACACCTTTATATAACTAGGCAAGTCAGTTAACAACACATTCTTATTTTCAATGACGGCCTAGGAACAGTGGGTTAACTGCCTTGTTCAGGGGCAGAACGACAGATTTTTACCTTCTCAGCTTGGGATTCAATCTTGCAACCTTACAGTTAATTAGTCCAACGCTCTATAAAAATCAATCAATCATAATCGCTAGTTATTAACTACACATGGTTGATATTACTAGTTTATCTAGCGTGTCCTGCGTTGTATATAATCAGTGCGCATTCGCAAAAAAGGACTGTCGTTGCTCCAATGTGTACCTAACCATAAACATCAATGCCTTTATTAAAATCAATACACAGGTATATATTTTAAATCTGCATATTTAGTTAATATTGCCTGCTAACATGAATTTCTTTTAACAAGGAAAAATATGTCACTTCTCTTGCAACAGAGTCAGGGTATATGCAGCAGTTTGGGCCGCCTGGCTCGTTGTAAACTGGGTGAAGACTATTTCTTCCTAACAAAGACAGCCAACTTCGCCAAACGGGGGATGATTTAACAAAGCGCATTTGCGAAAAAAGCACAGTCGTTGCACGACTGTACCCATAAACATCAATGCCTTTCTTAAAATCAATATAAGTTTATATTTTTAAACCTGTATATTTTGCTAAAAGAAATCCAGGTTAGCAGGCAATATTAACTAGGTGAAATTGTCACTTCTCTTGCTTTCATTGCATGCAGTGTCAGGGTATATGCAACAGTTTGGCCCACCTGGCTCGCTGCAAACTAATTTGCCAGAATTTTACATAATTATGACAACATTGAAGGTTGTGCAATGTAACAGCAATATTTAGACTTATGGATGCCACCCGTTAGATAAAATACGGAACGGTTCTGTATTTCACTGAAAGAATACGCATTTGGTTTTCGAGATGATAGTTTCCGGATTCAACCATATTAATGACCTAGGCTCGTATTTCTGTGTTATTATGTTATAATTAAGTCTATGATTTGATAGAGCAGTTTGACTGAGCGGTGGTAGACACCAGCAGGCTCGTAAGCATGCATTCAAACGGCACTTTCCTGCATTCTGCCAGCAGCTCTTCGCAATACTTCAAGCATTGCGCTGTTTATGACTTTAAACCTGTCAACTCCCGAGATTAGGCTGGTGTAACTGATGTGAAATGGTTAGCGGGGTGCACGCTGATAGCGTTTCAAACGTCACTCGTTCTGAGACTTGGAGTAGTTGTTCCCCTTGCTCTGCAAGGGACGCGGCTTTTGTGGAGCGATGGGTAACGCTGCTTCGAGGGTGGCTGTTGTCGATGTGTTCCTGGTTCGATCCCAGGGAGGAGCGAGGAGAGGGGCGGAAGCTATACTGTTACACTGGCAATACCAAAGTGCCTATAAGAACGTCCAATAATCAAAAGGTATATGAAATACAAATCGTATAGAGGGAAATAGTCCTATAATTCCTATAATTTAAAACTTCTTACCTGGGAATATTGAACTCATGTTAAAATGGAACCACCAGCTTTCATATGTTCTGAGCAAGGAACTTAAACGCTAGCTTTCTTACATGGCACTTATACTTTCTTCTCCAACACTTTGTTTTTGCATTATTTAAACCAAATTGAACATGTTTCATTATTTATTTGAGGCTAAATTGATTTTATTGATGCATTATATTACGTCAAAATAAATAATCTGGTTAAATATGTGTTCATTCAGTATTGTTGTAATTGTCATTATTACAAATCAATTAAAAAATCGGTATCTGGCTCTTTTTAGTCCTCCAATAATCTGTATCATTATTGGCGTTGAAAAATCATAATTGGTCCACCTCTAGTGTTGAGGGGTGGTCGTTTTGACCGCTGACCCATTACAGATGCAGGCAATGATCGCTGAGATCCTGGTTGAAGACAGCAGAGGTGTATTTAGAGGGCAGGTTGGTCAGGATTATTTCTATGAGGGTGCCAGAGTCTATGGATTTGGGCTTCTAGCTTACCTGGTAGGTTCCATGATAATTTGGGTGAGTTCCATGTTATATCCCAGTTTAGGTCACCTAACAGTACAAACTCTGAAGATAAATGAGGGGCAATTAATTCACATATGGTGTCCAGGGCGCAGCTAGGGGCTGAGGGTGGTCTGTAACAAGCGGCAACAGTGAGAGACTTATTTCTGGAAAGGTAGATTTATAAAAGTAGAAGCTCGAACTGTTTGGGCACAGACCTGGATAGTATGACAAAACTCTGCAGGTTGTCTCTACAGTAGATTGCAACTCCACCCTCTATGGCAGTTCTGTCTTGGCGGAAAATGTATACACATACATAGAGGCATTATTCAGCTATGATTTTACCACTCAGAATCCAGAATGGATATGACAATGTGGCAGCACAGGACATAATACACCCTTACAACAATCTACTTTTTGATCTTCTTGACTTCTAATCTGGTTAACTGCTACTCTGTGTCAAGAAAAGAGCCCCGATTTCGGGTTTGTGTACTTCAGTAAAAAAGGTCTGGTTTAGATTCATTCCTATCGCCCCGTGTCCCCGTTCATAGGGGCATGAGAGACTAGTCTGGTAGAATTGAGTTGGCACTTTATTGGCCCAAACACCCACAGACCCACAAGGTTGAGGTTACTCATGGACAGTAATTAGTCATTTATTTATTTTTTGATGCATTGTGTTTTCTAACTGTCCAAGAATAGGATCTAAAGTGTTAGGAAATATTTGTTACCATAAATACAAAGGAGGATGTCTCTCCTCATACCTCTGGCACTTTAGTCAGACTGCCAGACTTTGCACCACAGAGCCAATCAGGAGAGAATACCAATTGAAAGTCAAGAGGTGTGTGTGTGTGCCTTTTGGATTACTCTCTCTCTTTACAGAGAACCCCTGTAGTTCAAGTCCAGAGCTACCCTTCCCCATTCAGTCTGCTCTGCGCATGTCTGAAAGTGACAGAGCCAGCAGTGAGTTTTTCACAGTATGTCATAAAATATTATTACACTTATGAATGTATGTAAAATGCTAATATGTATTAGATCCAGTACAATGGAATAACTAAGACCTGCATTTGAATGCAGTGTGTTCTGATTCCTCCTTTCTGTACAGCAGGGTCAACCAAAAACACTGGCCTGATGGTTCATGCAGATACTGGGGAAGCAATATAGAAATGTATTGATCCCTTAAATGATTTTACTATTAAATGACCCATATCACAACCCTCATACCTCTTCACAAAAAATGTATCTAAATCATTTTTGGAAAAAGGATTTTACTCACAAAAGACTTAGACGTTTATTTTCCCAATTAGAAATAGTAGGCCATACATCAAATAACTATTTTCATCAGAAAAACGAACCCTCAAATGCACTATTGCATTTTGTAAGTTGTCTGCAGGTGGCTTGTTGCGAATGCACTCATATCAAGTCATTATCGGGTTCTGTAAACTGCGTTCTAATACTCGACGTAGAAGGATTTGTCTTAATGTACAGTATATGACAGTGATGCTATGAAAAGGATTCTTTCACGTTATCAAGCTCACTCTGTCTGACAAATCGCTGCCTATTACTGTGATTAAAGAGTATATGAAACATTGTTTTTCATGAAGCCTACCTGTGCTCCTTCCTTTAAGCACCTCTGTTCAAACACCTCTCCTGTCCTTGATCCATACCACATACAGACATTTTCAGATCTTTTCAGGGTCCATATAAAAGATAGTTATTGCAAGGTTGGAACATTTGTTAACTTCCTTTTTTTTTTTTTTTTTTTTTAGCACCCATGTAAAATAAAGGCCTGCAAAGCTTACAGATTTAAGTCTAATAGCATGAGATGAAAGTAGACCAACATCAGTGTGAGACGGCAGTCAGTGGACATTCTGAACCTGGTTTGAAGTCACTAGGTCACATGACCAAGGAGCTTTGGGATTTTAAATTGAGAAAAATTCATCTAAAAACATGTGAGATGAAAATGGACAAACTAAAGGGTGTGCAATATAGAAAGGTAGTCAGTGGACATTCTGAACCTTGTTTGAGTCTAGTAGGTCATAAGACCAATGAGCTATTGAAATTCAAAAATGTAAATAATTTAAAAGTTGTGAGATGTAAATCTACATTTTAAAAAAGTGTGCAATGTGTGTCTATGCCATTGGGTTAGCTAGAACCACTTTTGAAAGTTTTAGGAGTAATGGTTAAATAGCTATTGAAATTAGAAAATGTTGCTTTGTCACTATGTTGACGGTCCCTAACTGCTGTTGGTGGAGGTAAGGAAAACTACAGCCATATATCCGTCTAATATCTAACCTGAAACTGTCGTTACCTCGGTCTTCTGAGATAATTGGCCAATTCACTTGTCTGCAGGAAATTGTAAAAGCAACTATCTCTGTCATTTAAGTCTGATTGCTCTTACTTCATGTTTTAACACATCACATGCAATACTTGGACAAATCTTGCGTTAATATTCGCTAGTAAGTTGACATTAGACTTATGTTCTCTCTTTACAAGATGGATGGAAGCTTGTCTCCACGAGGAGCTGCCTGCCCCGACTGAACTGGAGGAGGGGCTGAGGAACGGGGTGCTGCTGGCCAAGCTAGGCCACTGTTTTGCCCCCAAGATCATCCCCCTCAAAAAAATCTATGACCTGGACCAGGAACGCTTCAAGGTCTGTTCTATTGTTCACAGCCCTATGGGTTTTACTGAAATGCCTGTCAGTAAGAAAGACTGAGAAACTTTTCTTTTGGATCTTTTGACAGTCTTGTCATTTATTTTTCTCTAAAAAATAACACTCTGCCTCTTGCTTACCTTCGTGGTCCTTTAGAACACCCTATTTTTCCTAGTACCTGCTTTTCTGCTCTAATATCTTTTCACATGTGACTGTGATTGAAAACCAACTCCTTTGAATTAGTGCTGAGCAAGCATAATACTCTATTTCAAAGGCATTGAATAGTGTAGCTGAATATCAGAGGTGTCATAATGCAGATTTCTCCAACGGATCATATGTTTCTCCCTCAGGGTATGGGATTGCAGTTCCGCCACACGGACAACATCAACCATTGGCGCAGTGCGATGGCGGAGATCGGACTACCAACGGTACATTTTAAAGGGAGAAACTCTTTATTAGGCCTCTCCTCATGTATAACAGTCGCTATCTTGTTTACTATTACACCTGAACTGCACCTAACCTGTCCTTGTTTCAGATGTTCCACCCAGAGACCACTGACATCTATGATAAGAAGAACATGCCCAGAACTGTGTACTGCATCCATGCTCTCAGCCTCTACCTTTTCCGACTAGGTTTGGCCCCTCAGATCCATGACCTCTGTGGCAAGGTCAAATTTACAGGTAGAGTCTTACTTAGTAACCCCTTACTATTCAATCACAACTGGTAACTGGGTTAAGGGGAAAATATCATTAATATTCCTCTCATTCCTGTGTTTTTTTGGGTAATATTTGTTCTCCAGAGGAGGAGATTAACAACATGAAACGGGAGCTGGACAAATATGGCATCCAGATGCCAGCCTTTAGCAAGATTGGGGGGATCTTAGCCAATGAGATAACAGTGGATGAGGCTGCTGGTAAGTAGAGGCACAGATGTTTTTGCTTTGATGTTTTCAGATGTAGAAAATACACCTTATTTCAAGTTAAAATATGAATTCACACTGGCCCAAAATGTGTTAGTTTTAGACAAGGGGTTGTCTGTTGGCACATTGGTACTCTACTTAAACTGATATGGATGGGATTCCAAAATTGAAACGCCTAGAGACACATCAGATACTATTGAAGTTCCTTAGTCATCGACTGTGATCTAAGAGTCAATGTTTTCACTATCCTTGAATAGTTTATCAAAATGATGCCTCCATCTCCCTTCTCTCTCCCTCCAGTCCATGCTGCAGTTATAGCTATCAACGAGGCGGTGGAGAGTGGGCATGTGGAGGTGACTGCCCAGGCCCTGCGGAATCCCAGCGCCATGCTCACCAACCTGCAAGCGCACCTGATGCCAGTCTACCAGGAGATGCTGCGCCAAGCACGGGCACAGAAGGCGGCTCTCGCCTTCACCAAGGTGACTGACTGAATTAATATGATCATTTAAAAATGCATTTATAGCCATATCCCTGGTACAGAGTTTCTGTTGGTGTCAGGATGGTAATCGTGTACTGAATTTCTAGTGTAAAGGTTCAGAAGAGAAGGATATCTATGAGGAATACCTGACCCAAAGTGAGATTCAAGAGAATATTGACAAAGTGAATGGTGAGTAGGACTTAACCATCAAACAGATAAATAAGAAGATGAAGGGAAAAAATCAGAACTAAATCAAATATTTTTGTCACTGTTTGCAGTGCGTGCGGCCATAGAGCAGGTGGACGAGGCCCTGGATTGTGGGGACTCTCTGGCCCTCCTGGCAGCCCTACAGGTCCCCTGTCTGGCCCTGAGGGGCCTCCAGAGAGACCACGGGCCCTGGTACCTGGAGCAACTGACCACTGACCGTGAACAGAAGGCCCTGGTGAGAAACTGCACATTAACACCACGCGCACACGCACACACACACACTGACCCCTGACCTTTGCTCACTGACATGTGGCAGGACCTGGGCTGTGTGGACCCTCTTGAGCGAGATGAGCTGCAGGAGGGGGTGTGTGTGGCTAACGAGGAGGCCCAGCGCAACCAGACAAGTTAGTACACACTCAACTAAATACTGTAGTCAGTTCTTATAACAAGGGGCATGCACTATATAAATTCTAGTGACTCTTGAGTTGCTGCATGTGTGCTTAAGTATATTAATGACTGGTCCTTTGCAGTCACAATGTTCCGTTGTAGATCCATCCAAACAAAGTGTGTGTGTTTATTCAGTGCAGAAAGCTGTAAGGTCCATCAATGAGGCTCTGCGTCTTGGGGAGCCCAGGCAGACTGTTCGTGCCCTCATGGACCCTGATGCCCACCTCCCAGACGTCTACCCCTTTGCCTCAGCGCTCTACCAGAGTGAACTGGCCCCACTGCAGCGACAAAGTCCTCAGGTAGGTTAGGCTACAGTTCCCCACCTGGCCCATCAAGCTACCATGGCCACCTAATCTCCCTCATATCACTCAACTCCTTTTCTCTGCAACTCTGTCTTGGCTGTAAACAAGACTGTTCCATTAACATTTTGTAAAAAAAAGAAATAGATACTATATAAACAATAGAAATATACTAATATAAACAATATAGGGGGAAATGACCAGGTTACTGAACTTGAATAACTTTGTTGTATGTAAACTAACTATAGTGAATGTGGTCCTCTGTGCCTGCAGGGGGACCTGCAGCAGGAGGAGCTGTACGTAGCAGTGGAGATGCTCTCGGCGGTGGCTCTCATCAACCAGGCGGTGGAGGCCAAAGATGTGGGAGCCTTTTGTGCCACGCTGATCAGCCCTGCAGCCGGTCTGGCCGATATTGACGACAGCCTAGTCCAGAGGTGGGTTTCCAGTACCACTCTCCTGACAATTCTCCGTTGTCCCCATGTAGCCTGGTTGCAGATCTGTATACTTTAACGAACTCCTTTGTCATTTGCCTCAGGTACTTTGAGGAGCTGGGTGATCAGAGGAGGAAGGCTGGGAGAGCTCTGCTGACGTGGAACGATCTCCAGAGAGGACTAAACTCTGTAAATGCAGCAGCACAGGAAGAGCATGACCGTACGTTTGGTGAACTGGACACCAACTCCCAGAAACACTCTGGGTTTAGGTCCATTGACAGCAATATTTTGTTGGATGCTATTTGATTCTAAAACCACGGAAACACCTTTTATTTGACTGGATCTGCTTCCTGTTTGTCCCCAGAGATCCTCACCATCGGGCTGATTAACCAGGCCCTGTGCCGAGGCGACCCTCAGAAGACTCTGGCTGCACTGCTGCTGCCTTCCAGTGGCCTTGAGGAGGTGACGACACTCAATGCCCGCCGCTACCATGACGTACTGACCAGAGCCCGGAGGCAGAAGGCTGAGGTATGTCATCCAGGAAGACATAATAGTTTAAAACAGGGAATCTAAAGATTTTGTGGTTCATTATTCAGTGCTGTGCCTTGTCCTATCACAGGTGAACCGTGACCCAGGAGCAGAGTTGTGGTTGGCTGACATTCAGGAAGGAGTGAGAAGAGCCAATCAGGACACTCAAAGAGCCCTGAAGAGTGAGTTGGCATGATACCCTCCACCTCGTCTTTTTAAAGCAATGGTGAAATTCTATGCTGATGGGTTTCCTCACAACAACTGCAATTCATGTTGTCACAAAATGTATACCGTTATCTTAACTGTGTGTGTTTCCTTGGCCAGTGTCCTTGGGCTTGGCGGCCGTGAACCAGGCGGTGAAGGAGGGCAAGGCGTCCCAGACTCTGCGAGTCCTGCGTCTGCCAGAGGTGGCGCTGCGGAGCGTGGTGGCAGAATGTGCTGGAGTGTACCAGGCTGAACTCACCGCCCTACTCGGAGCCAAATCTGTGGGAGGTCTGTACCCACTACTGTGATTCACTTGCGTTCATGCTGGTGGTGATCTATGCACTTTAGTAGCATATTAGCTGCTCACAATTGGTCAGGATTAACTGTAGACTCAGTGACACACAAAGTAAATGTCAATTTCAGCAACAACAGAGTTGAAGAATGAGGCTAAACGTCTCCACTGTTTTGGTCTCGTAGCCGCCACATTGTAGCAGAGTGAAGCATACCCGTGTTCATGCGCAGATGCTATGTTGCATAGCGCTCATCTTAGTATCTGCGGTGTTGCTCCTGGCAGCGTCATAACACTGAGTCTACCTTTAAGCTTCTAGGTAGTGATGACAAGCCATAATCTCTATGTACTTGGACTTAGGAGACAACCGGAGCCCATGGCTGAAGACCAAGACTGAGGACAGCCCCTACTACTTCCACCTGCACAAGCTGGAGGGCACCTGGGAGAGACCGCAGGGCTTTGTCCAGTGCACAGTGTTCCTGGCCCACGAAGAAATACAGGTCAAAATTACCTGTAAATTCAGTAGAAACAAGTATGGCTGAAGAGCTCGAGTTTGTATTGAATAGATAAGCCAACAGTTATTATGGCTGACTGTCTCTGTGGTCTGTCTCCCTCTACAGGCGGTGCTGAGCAGTGTAACTGCTGCCCACGGCCGGGAGGTGCATTGGAAGGCCAGTGAGGGCCTGGTGGTGCAGCTGCAGGCCAGGGCCCAGGGATTCCTCCTCAGACAGAGGCTGGGTGCCCGTCTGCACTTCCTCAACACCCAGCTACCTGCCATCATCACCATCCAGGTCAGCTACCATAGAACGCATAGAACTACAGTGCAGACTAACGTTACATACCAAAATACATGTTTCAAAACCGAAAGGTGCTCAGTGTGTGTGTTTGTTTCCAGTCCCACTGGAGGAGGTTCGTACAGCAGAGAGCCTACAGAAAGAGGCTACAGTATCTCTACCAGAACTGGAGGGCTGTGGTCAGGGTAAGGTTGACCAAATAATCTCTTTGTAAATTAAAGACGAACCCTGTGTTGAAGTTGACCATTGTTTTTTCTTACTGTGTGTGTTAGGTCCAGGCCAGTGTGAAGATGTGGATTGCTCGGAGGAAATACCTTTCACGTCGGCGCTTCTTCAGACGTCAAGTGAGTGCAACCAACCATCACCCCTGTAGACAAACCCTCAGCTCTAAAAATGGCTACATACCTTGAAATGTAGCCTGACCTTTGTTCTTCTACAGGTGGGCGCCATTATAAAGATCCAGGCATTCTTCAGAGCCAACAAGGCCCGTGAGGAATACAGAAAGCTAGGTAGGTGGCCACAGCTCCACTCACAAGTCTGCCTGGTTTCCTACAATTGTTTTTATTTTTACAATGATCATAAATTTAGTCCAATGTAAATACCAAGTCTTTTGCATAACACCAGTCTCAATTGCATTGACATCCCCCGTATTAACACCGTGATCTTGTTCTCTTCTAGTCCACTCCACTACCCCTCCTCTGTCAGTAGTGAGGAAGTTTGCGCACCTGCTGGAGATGGGTGACAACGACATCCGCCAGGAGGGGGAGCTGCTGCGTATGAGGGAGGAGGTGGTGAGGACCATTCGCTCCAACCGCCAGCTGGAGACTGACCTGGACCTAATGGACCTCAAGATAGGACTGCTGGTCCGCAACCGTGTCACGCTGCAGGTCGGAGCCTATTACGTTCCATTATTACTACCCCGGCTTCAGAAGTTCTATTCATTTTTGATTTGGAAGGTGCCTAGAAGGGTCCGTCGTCCATCACACTTCTCATCCATATATTTGATTAACTAACATGACTACAGGAGGTGGTTTCCCACTGCAAGAAGCTGACCAAGAAGAACAAGGAGCAGCTGTCGGACATGATGGCTCTGGACAAGAGCAAGGGCCTCAAGGCCCTGAGCAAAGATAAGAGGGAGAAACTGGAGGCTTACCAGCACCTCTTCTATCTGCTACAGGTGAGCTGATGGAAGCGACATTTTTTTTTTAGTAGGTATTAACGATACAGGGTCGACTATTTTATCCGCCCCCTCGTATGTGGCCTGTACTGAGTTTTCTGCAATGGCTCGCTTAATTTAAGTGTGTGTGTTCTCCAGACTCAGCCTCTGTACCTGGCCCAGCTGATCTTCCTGATGCCCCAGAATAAAACGACTCTCTTCATGGAGACGGTCATCTTCACCTTGTTCAACTACGGCTCCGACTGCAGGGAGGCCTACCTGCTGCTGCAGCTCTTCACCACCGCGCTGCGCCACGAGATCAAGTCAGTGTACACACACTATTCTCACACACACAGGCTGTCAGGGGGATCAAGTTGCACTGAACTTAACCTCTCTTTCTCACTCCCTCCCTCTCAGGTGGAAGGTGGACCAGCCCCAGGAGGTGGTGACTGGGAACCCCACAGTCATTAAGATGTTGGTGAGTTTCTACCGCCATGCCCGCGGTCAGACGGCGTTGAAGGAGATCCTGGGGCCGGCCATTAGAGAGGTGCTGCAGGACCGCACCCTCAGCATCCGCACGGACCCCTGCGAGATCTACAAGAGCTGGGTCAACCAGACCGAGACCCAGACCGGCCACAAGAGGTCAGCACTGAACCAGGAGCAAATGTAGTATCACAGAGACACACACTCATTCTCCTATAGAGAGCCATCTACTAGAGGTGACTAGACAGTTTTAGCCATGAGGTCGGCATACAGCAAATACTTTGCAGACTGATTTACTTACTTTAGTTGAATGTACTGACTTGATTTTCTCATGACTAGTATTTTAAAGATATGTACTCTGATTGGCTTCAAGAGGTCCATTGAGAAACATTCATCTATACAGACACAACATACTCTGTCTCCTCTCCCCAGCTCCCTGCCCTATGAAGTGAGTGCAGAGCAGGCCCTGGCCCACCCAGAAGTGCAGCGTCGCCTGGACATCTCTATCGTAAACCTCAAGAACCTCACAGACCGCCTGCTCAACGCAATCACCAGCAACCTGCATAAATTACCGTAAGAGGCCCTTCATATGCACTCTGCAGAGCTTCCTTTTCATTCTCAGTGCAATTAATTTGAATCACCAGCAACTTAATCAAACAGCTGTTGGTGGCTCATGTCTTCCTCTCACCACATTTGGCTACTTATTGATTTAGTTTGATTTCTTTCTCTGGTACTTTATATTCTGTGATGGGAGTTCAACACTCAGGCGTTGTCCTTCCTCCCACAGATATGGGATGCGCTACACAGCCAAGGTCCTGAGAGATTCTCTACATGAGAAGTTTCCTCAGGCCAGCGAGGACGAGCTTTACAAGGTAAACTACTGACCAGACTCGATGATTAAATCACTTAGATACGGTTATCAGCTAGACAGGATCTGAACCTTCCATGTGTGATGCCGTGTTGTGGTTAGATTGTGGGGAACCAGAGGGGTATTCCACAAAGCTGGTTTAACAAATTCAGGTTTTCCCGACCGTATCCGGCTTGTCTTAACCAGATGAGGGAGTTTAGGATTTCTTTGTTCCAGAACCGTTGCTTCTCGTTTAAGTTATTAGGCTTAGCAAAGCTCTGATTGATCTGACAACTGGCTCGTGCACGCAACATTCAAAAAGGTCCTCATGTCGATAGATATTGGGTTCGGTCTTTTGACTCCATATTTAACAAGTCTAAAACAATTGTAACACAACATATTATTACAGCCTCCACTCTTCTGGGAAGGCTTTCCACTAGATGTTGGAACATTGCTGCTGGGACTTGCTTCCATTCAGCCACAAGCATTAGTGAGGAGGTCGGGCACTGATGTTGGGCAATTAGGCCTGGCTCGCAGTCGGCATTCCAATTCATCCCAGAAGTGTTTGATGAGGTTGAGGTCAGGGCTCTGTGCAGGCTAGTCAAGTTCCTCCACACCGATCTCGACAAATTTCTGTATGGACCTTGCTTTGTGCATTAGGGCATACGTTGTCATGCTCTTCAGTAAGGCTATTCTAATTCCAATGTTTGTCTATGGAGATTGCATGGCTGTGTGCTTGACTTTTATACATTGGTACTGTACATTTGTGTATATGTGGTGTATTTACCCCAAAAAAGTAATACATCCACTACTGCAAAAGCCAGAGGGCCAGAGCCTGGCAGACAATTGCAGACAGTAAATGTGTGAAGTGGCATGATTCCAATATTTAATAGGCCTAGCTTACACACATGGGAGACTAGTCATGTTTTTACTTTATAATATATCACCAGCGTTGCAATAAAAATGCTTAAGTGTCAAGGCTATGGCCTAATAGGCTACTACAACTTACATATGTCACAAATGCAATGCTAGGCCCATTTGGTTTGCTAGAAGTGTTGGCTACAATATTCAATAGCTACCTGTTTATGCAGGTATATATTTTCTGTTCACTTTGTCTCCTTCATTTGGTCCAGAGGGTCTTTGAATTGGGAATGTGTCCCTCTGCAGCACCAATGACTTTGGAAAATCTGAAGGATGAATTAGGCTACTTTTATCATGTTGCCTAGGTTTATTAATGTGAGATTAGCAAAGCATTGCTGGCCTCAGTTTACTCTACCTGCAGTTCAATCACCACCTTCCGGAGACACCTGAAACCCCACCTCTTCAAGGAATACCTAGGATAGGATAAAGTAATCCTTCTCACCCCCCCCCTTAAATGATTTAGATGCACTATTGTAAAGTGGCTGTTCCACTGGATGTCAGAAGGTGAATTCACCAATTTGTAAGTCGCTCTGGATAAGAGCGTCTGCTAAATGACTTAAATGTAAATGTAAATGTTCTGTAGAAGTCCTCCATGATTATATGGAAAACTTGATAGCCAAGGAATGCAATAAAGACATCTTCAATGTGAGGCACCTCATATAGCTCTACACACAGTTGCCCTGCCAAATAGTTCAGCATCGCCGGAAATAAAGCACTGTAAAGCACTGCCAACTACGCAGGCTCCGATGTCAAGTGGATTTTCTAAAGGACAAGTCACAGTCATGAACAATCTTATTGGTGGAGAAGTCCTGTATTCACCAAGACAGGCTAAGATCAAGTTAACCTAGTAGGTAGCAGTTTTACTTTAGAATTCGGTGCTACTATGGTTTCTGATCAGGTTGTCTTTCAACCTCTTTTTCTGGAACTGGAACGTCTCTCTAAGTCACTAGTCTGGCTTTCTGGAATACTGGCGTTATGGTCAGATTGTGGGGAACATGATGGTTGTGTTGTGGTCAGATTGTGGGGAACCTGGTGTACTACCGCTACATGAACCCAGCCGTGGTGGCGCCGGATGGTTTTGACGTGGTCGAGTTCTCGGCCGGCTCCTCCCTGCTCCCCGAGCAGCGCCGCATCCTGGGTTCCATCGCACGCATCCTGCAGCATGCTGCCGCACACAAACACTTCCACGGTGACAGCCCTCACCTGCGTGCCCTCAACGACTACATTACCCTGACGCACTCCAAGTTCCGGTGAGTCGTCCTGTCATTTTAGTGCAGCCTCCACCACCTTTAGAGGAGAGCTTTATTACTATAATTAGGCAAAATATGCTACGTGGTTCTTAAGCACTGTTCATATGTCTTCCGCAGTAAGTTCCTACATGCTGCGTGTGATGTGCCGGAGCCAGAGGAGCGTTTTAACATTGATGAGTACTCTGAGATGGTCATCCTCAACAAGCCTGTCATCTATATTTCCATCAGTGAGCTCCTCAACACCCACAAGGTCTGGATGCCACATAAGATAAAGACTCATCCAAACTTTTAGTTTAATGGGTTCTGAGGGATGTTGGTTGGGTACCAACCTTTTCATTTTAGTAGATCCTGTGCACTAAAGTGTGTGTGTGTGTGTGTGTGTAGCTTCTGCTGGAGCACCAGGACTCCCTGTGTCCCGACCAGTCTGACCCGTTGCTGAATCTGCTGAGAGACCTGGGGAAGGTGCCCACTATCCACGCTCTGATTGGTGAGGGGGCTGTGAGCGCTGCGGAGCCCCAGACAGAACAGACCCTGGCCCAGTACAGTAAGACTGAGGTGTCTCTCACCCTCACCAGCAAGTTTGATGTGTTCAGGGGCTCTGACGACCACCCTGACGCCAGGGGGATTCTCCTCAGGTAGGGGCTTAAACCATTTAACATTTCAGTGTGGTACGGCTATCACACTATGAAAATGGCATGTCTAATGTGAAGTGTGCTTGTTTTGCAGTACCAAACAGTTGATCATTGATGTGATCCGAGCCCAGCCTGGAGACACACTGAGTGAGGTCCTCAGGGCCTCCTCCTCTCAGGATCAGGTATATTCCACAGCTCTTCACTGGGCTCCCACACACCCTCTTCCTCACACTCATCCCTCCGCAGGAAGTTGGTAGTAGTTAACCCCCTAACCGCTGGTGTACTCCTCTCCTCTCTCAGGAGGTGCAGCATGGGTGGATGATGCATCGCCGTGCCCAGAGGGATGCCCGCACCCCCGAGAAGATGAAGAGGAACCAGTCGATCGTTGCCGACGGCAACCTGTCTCTGGAGGAGAAGAAGCGGAAGATCCAGCGTAGCCTGAGGAGGCTGGAGAGCCTGGGGGTCCTGACTCCACCTGACTCTGAGACACAGATACTACAGCTCATAGCCAAGGTGGAAAGAGACACTACACATTACAACTAAAATGTCATTGTGTGTGAAGTTATCCTACCAAATCAACTACACCTGAACCAAGATGGTATATCTCGTCACAATTGGTCGCCATTTGGATTTGCCCCCCCCCCCCCAATGTAACCCTCTTTCCAAACCATCCTTCCCAGGACATCCGCCACCAGCGTCTGTACCGGCAGCGTCGTCAGGCTGAGCTGGTCAAGCTGAGACAGACCATGGGCAGCCTTCACTGCAAGAGCTCCTTCCACAGTGAACAGGTGGACTTCTACAGCCAGTACATCACCACCTGCCTGGATAACCTCACAGCCAAACACAGGTACACATAAACACATGTGGGAGTGTGACCACACTGTTTGAAGTTCAGGAGTAAAACGGCTGCAGACTGCTACCGTGCTGAGCGCTCGCTCTCTCTCCCCCCTCAGTAAGGTGAGTGGAAAGAAGTCAGCAGAGAGCAAAGGGAAGAAGAGCAAGCAGCCCACTCTGACCTACACTGCTGCCCGTTTACATGAGAAAGGAGTCCTGTTGGAGATTGAGGACCTGCCAGTCACACAGTGAGTATACACACACCCAAGCAGGAACATGCACACACACCACCCTACCAAATCACCATGTATGGTTACTTAGGGCCTCAAGAAAATAAATTAAAAAACATTTATCTCTCCTCAGGTTTAAGAATGTAATCTTTGACATTGTGCCCGGTGAGGAGGGCGGCACGTTCCAGGTAAAGGCTCGCTTTATGGGGGTGGACATGGAGAAGTTCCCCCTCAAATACCAGGTGAGTGGGTGGTAGTGGTGGTAGTAGTAGTAGAAACTAGACATTTCAGTACAAACCTATGGTCTGTGATTGATGCATATCCCAGTCTCACTGAAATCAGTGCTCTATATTGTATGTGATGCATTGGTAAATTATTTAGTGTTGCTATTTTTGAAAGATCTTGGATTTCAGAACTGTCTATTCGTGTGTGTGTGTGTGTAGGACCTGCTGCAGCTCCAGTACGAGGGAGTGGCGGTGATGAAGATGTTTGACAAGGCCAAAGTCAACGTCAACCTGCTCATCTTCCTTCTCAATAAGAAGTTCTTCAAGAAGTGAGGGGTTAGAGAACTGCCAGATCTCCCACCTCAAAAGGCTAATTTTTTTTGTGTGTGTACTTTGGCTACTTTTTGTAAATGTACCAATGGACAGATTTAGTTCATATCTAACTACATTAATCAAATCAGTCAATTTAGTGATATTATTCAAGCAGGACATTCAAAAATGTGGTCACTCAGGATGAGGGTTGCTCATTTAATAATAATGAACTTGTGACTTGGAAATGTGTTTTTACATATCCCAACTCCTGAGACACCCTCAGAGTTTGGGGCAGACATAACAGCCTACCTGGAGCAATTGGGCTTAAGGTTCTTGCCCAAGGGCATTATACAGATTTTTCACCTTGTCGGCTTCGGGATTTGATCCGGCGAACTTTCGGTTATACTGGCCCGACGCCATTGTCTTACGTCAGATCGTGTCACTCTTACGTGATGCTTGTCCCTTAAACTCAATTCAGTGCAGACTGCCGTCGTGCTATCTGACGTGAGACAATAGGGGCCAAACACTAACCTTTAGGTTACCTGCTGCCCAACTATTTGCCTTGAGTGATGTTCCTCATTTTCCTTGTTGGGATGACAGGGCTATAGTATGCCTCAATTTGTATTAATCTCACCCTCCCAGATTTACATTTTTTTTCTTTTATATCTTGAACATATTCGAGCAGCTTTACTTTAAGGGATTTTAATCAAAAACACTGCAACCTTATTTACATGTTATTTTATCTCTAGTGGCTCTGTGTACAAACGGCTTAATCTATTATCATTTATTTAATCCTCTGATATTATACGACTGTATCCTAATCATTTTTCAGCCTTGCTGAGTTCGCCACCTTTCTCCCTTTCAAAAACTCACTGAGCAACTTCTCATACAGTATGGATGGATTTGTTTAAATAGAAACACTACAGTTTGCCACATAGCAGCCGACACAATCCTCTAGTATTTTGTGCACTACTTAAAATGGGCACAGGACCGCCCGATAAGCCATATTTGCTTCCCACTCCACATACATATGCTCTCAGGGGATTTTTATGTTGCGCAGCATAATGTTTCAAATGCCACATTCATTAGCCTAGCAACAGGAAATGGTACTGTAATATGTGCCTTGGGACTTCCTGTGATTATGGTTTGTCTCTCTGAAGTGTAGGTTACTGACAGGTTTGGCCACATTGTAAGGTATTTGACCCGAAAGACAGATGACATTGCAATGAGGGTGACTCCATTTAGCTAGGCTTCTGTCAGCTGGAGATGTGGTTGAGCCTTGTTGTCCAACCTTTGACCTCACCTAAGAGGCTTGACCTTTTTGTTAGTCTGTGCTTGAAACTTTGTTCAAACTTATGTACATATTTTCTGTCATTTGTTTCTCTTCTCTTTGTATTTTCATCTGTCATTCTGCTACCCTAATGTCAGTCTTTTGCTTTTTCTTTTCAACACTAATGTTCAGGCCAGTCACAATTAGTTGGTAAATATGAACATGGTCCAACATGACAATAAAACTAATTTCTTTACATGTCAGTACTGTAGGTGAAAAGGAAATTTAGTCCATTGTCTGTTTAGATGAATTAACCAACTGCCTGATTTTTAAATTGTTCTAATGAATCTTACTATGCAATGGAAACTGTTAACACTCCTGTTTTTTACTTTTATATTCTAATAAAAATGTAATTTTTCTGTCATAGTTTTGTTTTTACATAGTTTAATCAAGTATTTTCTTCACTTGTTCTTAATAGTTTATTTCTAATGAGAGATTGTATTATTTTCATAATAGCCATAAGACTATACATGATTGCTCTGTGAGCGCCACAAACTGGTAAATAACAATACCTGCCATAGATATTCACCATGTATACTACATGACCAAAAGTATGTGGACAGCTACTTGTCAAACATCCCATTCCAAAATCGTGGTATTAATATGGAGTTGGTCTCCCTTTCCACTATAATAGCCTCCACTCTTTTGGGAAGGCTTTCCACTAGATGTGGGAACATTACTGCGGGGACTTACATCCATTCAGCCATGAGCAATAGTAAGTCTGGCACTGATGTTGGGCGATTAGGCATGGCTCCCAGTTGGCATTTCAATTGATTCAGATGGTGTTGAGGTCAGGACTTTGTGCAGGCCAGTCGAGTTCTTCCACATCGATCTCAACAAACCATGACTGTATGGACCTCGCTTAGTGCGTGGGGGCATTGTCATGCTGAAACAGGAACGGGCCTTCCCCAAACTGTTGCTGCAAAATTGGTAGCACAGAGTCGTCTGGAATATCATTGTACGCTGTAGACTTAAGATTTCCCTTCACTGGAACTAAGGGGCCTAGCCGGAACCATGAAAAACAGCCCCAGACCATTATTCATCCACCAAACTTTACAGTTGGCGCTATGCATTCAGGCAGGTAGCGTTCTGTCATCTGCCAAACCTAGATTTGTCTGTCAGACTGCCAGATAGAGCTTGAGTCATCTCTCCAGAGAACATGTTCCCACTACTCCAGAGTCCAGTGGCGACAAGTTTTACGCCACTCTTGCCGACATTTGGCGTTGTGCATGATTATCTTAGGCTTGTGTGCGGCTGCTCGGCGATGGGAGCCAATCTGATGAAGCTCCCGACGAACAGTTCTTGTGCTGAAGTAGTGTCCAGAAGCAGTTCGGAACTTGACAGTGAGTGTTGCAACCGAGGACAGACGATATTTACGCACTTCAGCACTTGACGGTCCTGTTCTTTGAGCTTGTGAGGCCAACCACTTCGCGGCGGAGTGGTTGTTGCTCCTAGACATTTCCACTTCACAATAACTGTACTTTGACCGGGGCAGCTCTAGCAGGGCATACATTTGATGAACTGACTTGTTGGAAGGGTGGCATCCTATGACCGTGCCACGTTGAAAGTCACTGAGCTACTATACAGTAATGTGCCCGCGCAATAATACCAGGTAGCCACTAGAGGGCACAGTTAGCTTTTCGGTCAATAGCTTCCAGGCAGCATCCTGTGCAGAATAAATAGACAATGGTTTTAACAGTATTTGTTCAACTAAATTGTAGAAGCATAGGGCTAATAATCTTTATATTTAATGGTAGTTTACAAAAGTTGGAATGCCAATTAAAATGCATGCAGATTTGCATGTAGGCCATTAAGTGTTTATTACTCATGGCAATTAAATGACCTTTGTTTATTGTTAGACCGGGCATAATACATCCTGAATGCGGGTCCCATACTGGTAGCTTACCTCAGCCATGAAATATGTTTAACATAAGGTCCAAGTGATTGCATAAGAAATAGGCTACAAAAACCTGACAAAATTGTCCCTTGACTAAAAATAGTATAAATGCATCAAAGTAGGCCCAGTAGGCTACAATCAATTAATTCGACGTGATGTCTACACTAGAATAACTGACGACATGAGCATATGTCACATTTTTGATGGCATATAGCCTGAATGTTGTATTGTTCACAGGATGGGCATCTCGGTCAATTTCTCCTCTTTTCGCCCCTCCAGACAACAACATACACCTTTGAGTAGAGGCGCGTCAGTGACACAAGCGCGGTCCAATAATTTGTCTGTCTGGTTACGGACAGAGCGCGTGAGAGCTTGTCGGGGCCCAATCAGCGCTTTTGTATTGCCTGCCAGTGCCGGGGACTGACTGGTTGTGAGTGTTTACTGCAGCGCCCCAGGATCCCAAAGCCAAAACCGAAGCCAGTGGAACCTGCGGGGTGAAGGCGAGTCAGGTGAGACCGAGGATTTTGCCGCGGCCTATCTGAAGTGAAGTTTAACTAAAAACCTCAATGCCCGGATCATGGTTCTAGATGTGATGAGACTCCAGACTTCAGTCCAACTGAAGTATTGGGACAATGTGAGATGAGGAGCGAAATAACGGTTACATAGTAGTTCTATTGGGTTAATAGTGATGCGCTTTGCCGTTATTTTTAGTTCCAAAATGTAGGTAATGAGAGAGGTCTGCCTAAAACAGCGGACACAAACGTTGATAATGTTTTAACGTTCCAAATGTGTTTACATTATAGCAATAAATGATACAGTGAGCGCGGATCATATTGATAGAATACTTTTATTGTTTAATCTCGAGTCCCTTGAGGTTAAACTAGATTGGTTGGGGGGAAAATGCGTCTTCGTGGTGTCGTTATGAACAAAATGTTAATCTGAAACCGATGGTTGTAATTTGATTGTTGAAATATATTTATCAACGTTGCTACGATCGAGTTTGTGAATATGAATGATATTTTTTGCGCGAACTGGAGACAAATGGCATGAAGTGTTGTACATATGTCATACAATAAAATTAATTCAAAATGCATCAGCCATTTACGTAAGTGAAGACGTGTTCACCCTCTCAACTTGTTTCCTAGCCCTATGCAAATGGCCACCATGGTTGGCGATGACAAGTGCTGTTGAAGGAATCAGTGAATGCCTGTAGTGATACGTGGGGCAACCAGATTATCAGAGTTCTTATCAGTTGACTTTAATCAAATTTTGTTCAGCTGGTGTCAACTTCGTTTTTTTCTTTGAGTTTCATGAACATTTCAGTGGCAGGTCAATGTATGACAGGTTAATGTATGTTTCAGTGACAGGTCAATTGATGTATTTTTGAGTCAGAAATGTCACTTGTGAAAACCAATAGATAAGCAGATAATCTATTTTGTGTATGTACGTGTTTTATTATCATTTTGTAACTTTTGTATTTATTCCCACTAGGGTTCGACTTTACCTCTGTTTTTTTGTGACCAACACAGAGGGACAATGTTTCACTAGTCAGTGCCACTTTTTCCAGGAATCCAATAGTAAATCTTTTCCATCCTTGAGAACTACTTGTTCAAACTATCATGGCATTTACTCATGGAGGTCAAACAGAGACCGTACCACCCCTATTCAGTTAAACTGAATTACACAAAGATATAACGAACCGCAACAAACGGATAAAAAGCCCAAATCTTTGATTTATGACAAATTTTGACTGTCACGTTCCTGCTGATTTTTTTCCTAGAAGAACTTGTCTAGTTGACTTTGACTTCTGCAGGTGAGATGAACGTTTGGAGATTCCTCTGCCATACATTTTATTTTTGGAATAGAAATGCAGAAAGGGGGTGGACAGGTGGTTGTCTATGTGCTCTTCTGTCATTCTAGTCTCCATTTGTAGATCTCCTGGCTTCAAATTATACATCTCTTGGGCTCTTTATCTCCAGAAGCAAATTGGACTGAAGTGTGCCTTTAAAGGAGCACAGCCAGGGTTGAACTGAAGTGGGACCCGAACTGGCAACTCTTTAGGGTTCATATACCTCACATCATCATCACAACACAAACCCTGACATGAGTGGTTGACAGACTATGTGTGGGTTAATGTAGGTTAGAAGCAGTGTGGATGGTTTGAAAGGCGTTCACAATACAAACTCCATAGAACTAATCTGAATTTTGCACATCATGCGTTTGTACGCCTGCCCCCCACACACATACCCACCTCTCTCTCTCCCCCGTGTGATGTCACTAAAGGCTTCACATTAAGAGATCATTCCATATCCTGAGGTTATAGACCGGCTCAGACTGGCTAGAGCGTTAGGACAGTGCTTGGCACCACAGGGGAACAGAAAGGAGAGATAATGGGTGACTCTTGTTCTTAAAGGGACAGGGGGCCCAACTCTGTGACCCATGTTATAGGCTAGGCCTTATCTACCTAGATGGGATAGCCCTTATGGCAGATGCAATGCATTTGTGTTTGGGCAATTCCACGGTAACAGAATGATGCTGAGACTGACATGTTTCACTTTAAAATGTATGTCAAACAAAAACCAATGATGGCAAAGCTAAACAAACGATACAACAATTCAGAATGACTACTTAAACAATTTCCACTGAAAATGTTATAAAAACACATGAACAATGCAAATGCAAAATGATGGGTTGTGCTCTTTTGTGCCGTCCTTCTTTTACCGAACTTTGCATCTGCACTGTTCTTCAGCTAAATGCGTTTTTGTAACATTTTCTGTGGAAATTGTTCAAACTCATCCTTGTGCATATAATGTTTTGGTTTGTTTAACTTTGCAATCCTTGGTTTTAGTTTGGCATACATTTTAACCCAATGAGTCCCATCGTCACGTTTTGGACTTTTGACCTCCTTTAAACATCATGTGTTTGACCTACAGACCATCAGGCTCTGAGTGGCGCAGAGGTCTAAGGCATTGCATCTCAGTGCAAAAGGCAACACTACAATCCCTAGTTTGAATCCAGGCTGTATCACATCCGGCTGTGATTGGGAGTCCCATAGGGCGGCACACAATTGGCCCAGCGTTGTCCATGTTTAGCCGGGGTAGGCCGTCATTGTAAATAAGAATTTGTTCTCAACTGACTTGCCAAGTTAAATAAAGGTTAAATTTAAAAAAAAACTAGTATGTATGATTAACAGGGGCTGAGCTGGAGCGGTGTTTGTGAGACAAGGGCGGATCCCGAAGGGGCCCAGGGACGGATCTTTTTATAAAAACGTCAGAATGATTTGTGCTACGAACTACTAAAAGCTATCTATGGAAGGCTGAGACCCTCAGAAACACATGTAGCACGTTTTGCTCTATGACGCTCACAAGCGTAATATGCTGTAATAAGCTCACATAGTTGCAGTCACAAACTCCAAACTCCACACAGTTGTCACTGACGAGCTGCATATTAATTTGTCAGTGAGCAAACAATTTCTGTACTTACAGCATTCAATTTCTATCAGGTTTTTGCTTTGGCTGACCATTTTTTAAATTGACATTGTCAATAAAACTCATGAATGCAACTGTTTGTCAAACTGATTTGAGTTTTACTTGTGCGCAATGGTTGTCCTGAAAATAAAACGGTAGGCCTAAAACACTTAATTGGCTTAATATAATAAACATCCCAACAATTGATGTTGGGGTCTTGGGACTGACAGGGTTAAAGTGAAAAATCTGAGTCTCAGCATCGTTACCTGTGGAATTGCCCGTTTTCATAATATGCATGTACATGTCAGTCCATCTTGGTCCATTTCAAAATCCTCTTAACAAACCTGTCTCGATCAATCATGGTTCGGCTATAAAAAGCCAACTGAAATTTACTCCTAAGGTGCTAACCTGTTGCACCCTCTACAACCACTGTGATTATTATTATTTGATCTTGCTGGTCATCTATGAACATTTGAACATATTGGCCATGTTCTGTTATTATCTCCACCTGGCACAGCCAGAAGATGACTGGCCACCCCTCATAGCCTGGTTCCTTTCTAGGTTTCTTTCTAGGTTCCGGCCTTTCTAGGGAGTTATTCCTAGCCACCGTGCTTCTACATCTGCATTGCTTGCTGTTTGGGGCTTTAGGCTGGATTTCTGTACAGTACTTTGTGACATCAGCTGATGTAAGAAGGGCTTTTGAAATAAATGTGATTGACGTATAATTAGGACAAAGGTATGGATGTCTTTCTAGGAAATGCAGCATCTCCACTGTAAACAGAATACAAAACTCTGACATCTCTGCTTTCTCCTCCTCTTCTTCTTGCTCCCTTTGTCCCTTGCTCCCTCCTTTGCTTAGGCAACCGCAGAAATTAAATTGATTAGTGGTGCGGTCTATAAATAGACAGGCCATAGTTGCCATGGCAACCATGTGATAAGTGTTGTGTGATGAAGAACTGGGCCTCCTAAGTGTTGTTGTAGTGTAGTGGGAGCAGGAGGATGGGTGCGGGTGACAGTGTGTAGGTTCGTTTGTCTGGATTATGTGATCTGACACTAACAGGTGTGATATGATATCACAGTGTAATGTTGGACTGTGTGTTTGTGTGTGTTTTGCATTTGCTTTGTGCTAGATTCATTGTGTGAGTAAATGGATTCATCCAATTGAATAGATTCTGTTTATTTTTAATTTTTTATTCTGACTTTATTGTCAAGGTGACCAGCAACCCCTTGGTTTCCATGGACACTGTTTCCTAACCAGTCTCATGTCAGGAACCCTCGGTACTCTGGGGTTGATCGTGTGATGAAACCCTATTGGTTGTAGACAACAACCCCTGATGCCATCACTGCCATGTCCTCATATATTTTTCCCTTTCTTTTCAGTCAATACAGTTTTCATCAGGCTACATTTATGAGATAGATAAACTTAAGGCCCTGTTAATTATTTGCGTCCTGTCCTAATTTATCTCCTCCCCCCCATAAACACACTGATCTTGAATGGAGTTAGATATGATTGTGTTTGATTCCCTCCTAATGACCACAGTGACCCGGCATGAACCATCCATGTTCTTTATGAACGGATCATTACATGTTATTATAGTAATAATGGTGATTTATAATGATGATAGGATTTTTAGATTAGCCTTATAGTCATTCTAGGGATTCAGTCTGACAGTACATATTCTTTAAATTAAATACAACTTTATTTATCCCCTCGGGGGCAATTATGAAAGTTTATGAAAGTATCACAACACAACAAACATAAAAGTAGCTAGTTTTAATATTACACAGACCAAAGAATAAGTAAAAAATATTGCCTTAGCAGAGGACAGAAAAAGGTATATTTTTAAACCTAATTTCCAGCTATTCTACAAATGTTGCCATGGAGCTGAGATTATTTTTGTTGCTGTTATTAGCTAATCTCCTGCTTAGCTTATTAGCTAATCCTGCTACACATTTTTGCATGTCTGATGCTGTGTTCTTATGCTCAAACATGATAACAAAATGAATGGGGGCCTGATAGTCTAGGATTTATTTTGTTGTATGTTCTCAAAGATTATAGGCTATTCTATAGGTCCATTATCTTTTCTACATACTTTCTATTTGCTTTTAGTCATTTAAGTTGACACAAAGCTTTTTTCCATTCCAAAAATGTATTTCTAAATATGTGCAATGCGCAAAAAATTAAATCACGCGACCCACCTGGTCCTGACCCACTGTTTGGGATCCACTGCTATATGGTATTTTGTTGGAACAAAGATTTTTTTGGTGTTGGTGTTTTTTCAGAATTTAGCTCAGGATTCTCCCACATTAAGTCAGGACATGGATGGGATCATGGCTGATTCCTTTCTTCCATTCGGTTGCACCTTGCTAACATTGTGTTGTCAAAAGTGTGGTGATCATCAGTACTTCATTATTTGCATACAACCTGTGCTCTCTCATTGACAGGTTAGGCTGAGATTGGTGGGTTTCTAAAGCTGCTTCTGCACTGACTTCTGCAGCTTCTGCTAGTACCAAGCAACAATAAGGTTAACGAAGTAAATCACATCTCTGTTTGTAATCTACTCCTCATTCACCACGTACATGCACATACTTGGTCCCTACATAAATGAAAGCCCTTGGGACTATATTGCCAACAGTAAGACATAAGCCCTTATTCGTCACTTCCCTTCCCCCCTCGGGGTCTTGCAAACACAACTATGCAGCATATGTTTACGATAAAACAAAGTTGTATTTTCTCCCCAGTGTTTTTTGAGGGATGGATGGAGGGAAGTGGAGTTAGGACAGGGAAGAGGGAGGGGAGGGGAGTGGAGTTAGGAGAGGGAGGGAGGGGAGTGGAGTTAGGACAGGAAAGGGGGAGGGAGGGGAGTGGAGTTAGGACAAGGAAGGGGGAGGGAGGGGAGTGGAGTTAGGACAGGGTGGGAGGGGAGTGGAGTTAGGACAGGGAAGGGGGAGGGAGGGGAGTGGAGTTAGGACAGGGAAGGGGTAGGGAGGGGAGTGGAGTTAGGACAGGGTAGGGGTAGGGAGGGGAGTGGAGTTAGGACAGGGAAGGGGGATGGAGGGGAGTGTTTATACGGGTGCTTTGTTGGCATCGCACAACTGTAGGAAAATGGAGGAGGGGTGGGGGTTGAGGAAAGGGAACAAAGGAGCCTTATGTTGGCATGGTCTCTGAAATCCCAGTGTGTGTGTGTGTGTCTTCTCACAGGGCTGAGTATGGCTGAAGAATACTGTACATATCTTTATCTGTTACTGTGTCAAAGTCTTCTATTGTGTAGCTCTCTTTTACAGGATATAGGCTACAGTGACTATGATATATATATATATATATATATATACTGTATCATAGCAGTCTGTCCGTTGTTCCTGTATGATTGTTTATTTGGAATGCCAATATGATCATTGTAACAAAGAGAAAGGACAGTAAGACAGATTTGTGTATATCACTGCATCTTTTATCCGAGGGTGCTGGTCCCAGTAGAATGTATTTTTGTCCAACCTCTACATCACTTCAACAGTAGCTTCACTTTGCAGGATAATGATTATGTAGCTTTGGGGAATGTTAGTCTGACTGTCTGTCTGTTTGTCTGTGTCTGTCTGTGTGCTGTTTAAGTATGTCTGTGTGTCTGTGCTTATGCTGATCACCCCCTCTCGTTTACCATCCTTCCATCTTAGCAACCCCTTTTTCTTCTTCCTCTCGCGGTATGGAGGCGTCTGACTTGTGTTGTTTGGCAGTGTGCCCAGAGTGTGGTGTGTGTGCATGTGTGCGTGCATGTGTGCCGATGCGTGTTGGGGTTGGGCGCTGTGGGAGGAGACTGGTGGGAGAGAGAGCTAGATGGTGGTTTGTTGCAGCTGAGGGAAACAGTCATCACATTATATAAGGAGCAATAGGGACAGAGAAGGGGGCGGGGGGGGGGCAAGAGGTGCTGGGTAAAGATGGTCACATGTACACACACAAACACAAAAACACACACCACAAGAAAATTCTGATTGGCTTGTTCGCCACGTTTGGTTTTGCTCACACTTACTCGCTATTCTACCTTCTTCTCATCTCTCTCGCTCTTGCTCTCTCTGTCTCTCTCTCTCTCCACAGTTTTATATGTGGGTTACCACTTCCTTTTTCCTTTTGTAAAGGACGTGGTAACTTCCATGTCTCATGCATGATGACTCTTTGGACCTGGAGAGAGAGAGAGTAGTAAACATATTTTATTTATTTATTAATTGTTACATTGAAAAATCATACTATGTGTTTCCTTATAAATGGGTGTGGTAGTGTGTGTGTGTTAGTGTGTGTACACAAGAGTGCTACCATTTCTACATAGCAAGGCATTATGCTCTAATTATAACCAGTCCACCATCCTAGTCCCCTGACAACCCCCCACCCCCCTCTTCCTGGCCAATCCTCATCCCTCTGCAACTTCTTCAAGCGTATCATTGGTCGAAGTTGCAGGGCAAACTAACTCCCTGTGGCACAACCTACATTGTCTGCCTGTGCATCCTCAACCAACCTTTGTATGACTCAAGTGTGTCAAATACAATCGGATTTGCACACACACACGGTGAACCATTTCAGGGCCTGATAGAGGACATGACATATGAATTAATTGACCGTCTCTATGCGCATGTGTGTGCATGTATAAGTCATCATATGTGCCCATGCATGTTACAGTAAAACACACACACACACACACACACACACACACACACACACACACACACACACACACACACACACACACACACACACACACACACACACACACACACACAGGGTACAGCATACATCCATATAGATACATAAAGCCCTCAAGCATGTTCTGTCTTGGGTACATATCATATTACATACCCCTTCAACTCAGACTGGAGAAGGTTAGGAAGGAAAACATGTGTGTGTGCCTTTTTCTGTACCTGTAACCATGTTAAAGGAAACAAAGTATTTCTCCCATTGTTTTCTGTTGGCTTTGATGGAAATATGAACTTTTAGGATAGAAGTATGAATAGTTATTATTGGAGTTGTAACAGCTGTTACACATGCTTATTTGACTCTTAATTCAATAGGATAGCTGTGTGTGCTGTACTGTGTTAGCCTGCTGCTAGTCTATGGTTATGGGACAGGGGTAATGACAGATAACTGTTAGCGTTGTCTGAGGTGGCAAAACAAACAATATGGTGGGAGAGCAGCAGACCTGTCAGCTATCCTTCACTGTGGCTGCTGCAACATTCTTCCATTGAAAATGAGCAACTTATTATAAGCTGAGTAATTTTGATCAGTCGAAGGGGTCCCACAGGTATGCTGGCCCATGTTGACTCCAATGCTTCCCACAGTTGTGTCAAGTTGGCTGGATGTCCTTTGGGTGGTGGACCATTCTTGATACACATAGGAACTGTTGAGTGTGAAAAACCCAGCAGTGTTGCAGTTCTTGATACACTCAAACCAGTGCGCCTGGCACCTACTACCATAGCCTGTTCAAAGGCACTTACATATTTTGCATTGCCCATTCACCCTCTGAATGGCGCATACATATACAATCCATGTCTCAAGACTTAAAAATCCTTCTTTAACCTGTTTCTTCCCGTTCATCTACACTGATTGAAGTGGATTTAACAGGTGACATCAATAAGGGATCATGGCTTTCATTTCGATTCACCTGGTCAGTCAATGTCATTGAAATAGCAGGTGATCCTAGTGTTTTGTACACTCAAGTGTTTTAATGTATTCAGTTTGTCATGTTAATGGACATATATCCACCCTGGGGTGCATGCTAATCGTCATTAGCATGCTAACCGAAACCCATGCTATGTCAATCAGACTAACAGGCCAGGTCGCTAGCTAGCCTTTTTCGTTTTTTTTTGGATAGTTTTTTTGTATGTTAAACTAGCTGGATAGCTTTATGAATACCATTTACACTTACGAGCTTAGAATTGTGATGCAAAACATTTGCTAAATCTAGTTATCCTTATGTCTGCATTGCCATTGTTGACTTGACTGACAGTAGGTTGAGTTCTTTGTTGCTCGTTTGTTAGCTGACAAATTCCAGTACCAATGTGTCAGTCAACAGGCAACAAAAAGCTATAGGAGATGAGTAAATAAATGGGGAAATGTAGGTTTTATATGCTATTCATGGCCATATTGCTTATAATTGCTCCAGTGTCTCATACCCTACTCCGTTGCCAGCAATATTGTCTCCAAAAATTGCTAGTGTATCATTAGCTCAAGTATGCCCACTGTACGTACAAGTGAAGATATTTTCTTTCTTTGCTTGAGTAGAGGTTTTCATTGTTTGTGTTTGAGTTGCACATTTCAATATATGTCATAATCATATTTGTTTTATCTTAGTGTAACAGTATAGCTTCCGTCCCTCTCCTCGCCCCAACCTGGGCTCGAACCAGGGACCCTCTGCACACATCAACCACAGTCACTCACGAAGCATCATTACCCATCGCTCCACAAAAGCCGCGGCCCTTGCAGAGCAAGTGACGTCACCGACTGAAACACTACTAGCGCGCACCACCGCTAACTAGCTAGCCATTTCACATCGGCCACATTAGGACAAATAATCACGGCTAACTTAAGAGATTTCCTACGTACTCCTCTCCATCCCTTTATCCCTGTCTCTCTCTCTTTCATCCATCCAGTCCAGTATGGAGCGACTGAATGAGGAGGCGGTGCGGCTGAGCCTGCTGAAGCGAGGCCTGGACTCCTCCTCGCCTGCAGGTGGCGCCACGAGCAGTGAGCGAGATGAGCTGCTCTCCAAACGCATCAAGATGGAGGGCCACCAAGCCATGGAGCGCCTCAAGATGCTGGCCTATCTGAAACGCAAGGACCTGGCCGGCCTGGAGGGGGGAGGATTGGGAGGGGTCTCAGGAGGCGGGCCCCTAAGGGGTGAGGTCAAGGGTCATGGGTCTTCAGGGGGAGGGGCTTATGAGGAGAAGACCAATGGGAGCCTCCGTGGTCAGGTTGTGGGATCCCATGGCATGGTGGGAAAGAGCGGGAAGGAGAACATGGGCGAGGAGCCAGTGGATTTCAGCGCCCGGAAAGGGTGAGTGGAGGAGGAGAGAGGGGGAGTACAAGAGGATAGGAGGGGAAATAGAAATCCTTCTTACAATTAAGAATCAGTCAGTCAGAGTTGAAAGTGTGTGTGTGTTCCTCCACAGTGACGCGGACCGGGAGCGACACACACCCTCCCCTGATGTGATCGTCCTGTCAGACAATGAGGCGTCCAGTCCAAGAGGGCCCAGCCAAGGGGAAGAACGCCTGAGGGCAGCGAACCTGGAGATGTTTAAGGTGTGTGTTTGTGTGTGTTACAGCACATATTAGCGCAGTCTTGACAAATGTTGAAGTATGTGCATATTGTCTTTTTGTGTGTATGAGTGTTAGAATAGTGCATAGTTGTATAGAGTTAATACATTCATTTAAAAAAAATACATTGTGGACCACTCGGATAGTTTTGAGACACTGTAGGCAAACAGTACAGATATTAATTTGGTATTAGCTATAATACATTATATCATCTATACATCACTGGTATCAGCTATAACACATAATCTATACACAAAAACCAAGTACAATAGATAAAATGTTTTATAGTTGTATATGTGGGTATGGAGAGGAATGACAGGAGTGGGTACAGTATGTGTGCTCATTTGTTTCTATGTGTGTGGTTCAGGGTAAGACAGGGGAGGAGAGGCAAAAGATGATCAGGGCTCTGAGAGAGGAGCTGAGGCTGGAGGAGGCCAGGCTGGTGCTCCTGAAGAAGCTGAGGCAGAGCCAGATGCAGAAGGAGAACCTGGTGCAGAAGGTCAGTCAGTCACCCACCCAATGCTGTCCCATCCATCCTCTATACTCATCTGCTTCAGTCATTCACTCGCTCATCCCTCTGGCATCAACTGCTCACTCTGTCACACTCTCAGCCACCGCACTCATCCCTCTCTCTCTCATCCACCACACTCAACCCTCTCTTATTCTCTCAGCCACAGCACTCATCACTCTCTCACTCACTCATCCTTTTCTCACTGACTTACTGCTTATGCATTAACACTTTAAACTCGGGAATTGGCCTATACGGATAGGGCCTAAACATAAAAAAAGAAGCATATGCATAACCGTTGTAGCAATTGAAAGGGAACACTTTAGAGATTATGGGGAAACAAACAGTTCCCCTGACACAAGAATCCAAACATTACACTGTTCATTTTATCTGCATTTGACATTTCTTGTACTTTCTGCAGCATTTGTTGATAAAGAAATATGGAAATACTCTGGACACATTCAATAACGCAATGAGAATATCCATGCAACATTTGGGGTAGATGCAGTATAAGACAAAACAATTTCAGGGTCAGAGGTCAGAGGTCAAATTGGTGTCTCCAAGTTGCTACACACCACACCGATGTGTGCACAATTCCTAAGCACCCTTGTATTTTTTGGGTTTGGAACACAGCCCCGCATCCACACCATCACACAATTACTGTTGTTAATGCAATGCAAAAATGGTCCATTACAAATTGCAATCAGGGTTAGGTTTGAATTTGAATGATTTGAATGATTATTATATTGCCAACATGAGTAGCGAAGTTCTACAATCTGATTTTTAGTGTTAGGCTTTCACAAGGCACTTCAGAGCAACAGAATTTTTGGTGTGCATGGAATGGAGCCATGGGTGCATTCGGGTGCTAATTCACGAATCGTTTTCTTCACATTACGCTCGAATATAGGCTCCTTCTGTTCAGAACAACAACCCAGGGTATGACGCCGTAATTGTACATCAAACATAACAATCATTAATGCCAAAGTAACCCAATTGGCGCGAAGGATGGGGGCATCTTCTTGTTGCAGGTGGTGCTCCCGCTTGGAATGTCTGTCAGTTGATTCCCATGTCATGTGTTGCTGCCATGCTATGTTGTCGTCTTAGGTCTCTCTTTATGTAGTGTTGTGGTGTCTCTCTTGTTGTGTGTTTTGTCCTATATTTTTATTTCATCTATTTTTATTTTTAATCCCAGCCCCTTGTCACGACTCTTACCGAAGGTGGCTCCCCTTCCTATTCGGGTGGCGGTCGTGGTCACCGGCCTACTAGCTGCCACTGATCCTTTTTCCCTTCTCTGTTTATTGGTTTCACCTGTTTTGTGTGTAGGCTGATTAGTCGGGCTATGTTAGCCAGTAGGCCCGCCTGCTCTTTGTGCGGGATTGTTTTGTGTTGCTCTGAGCACCTTCGATGTTGACGTGTCTCGTTTGTGGGTTTTTCTCCGGACTGTTTGAGTCCCCGTGTTTGGGGCATTTGTTTTGTGTGCGCCCTGTGTTTCGTGGGGTGGCTTATGTTCGCAGTGTGTGCAATAAATAGCACTACCCTGTACTCTCTGCTTCCTGCGCCCGACTTTGCACCCACTACACCCAGAGCGTTATACCTCCATCCCCGCAGGAGGCCTTTTGCCTTTTGGTAGGCCATCATTGTAAATAAGAATTTGTTCTTAACTGACTTGCTTAGTTAAATAAAGGTTAAACAAAATTTAAATTAAATATACCGCTTTAAAATGCATACCCAGAGCTCTGACGTAATGTATAGTATATTACTATACTGCTATCCAATTAATGCGCATATCAGTGACCAAATCTGCTATATTCACCCAATATAGAGTGAAAAGGGCTTACCTATAAGTTGCTAAGGATAAAAGTGTCAGGTAAATAACCTTATTACATTAGTATTATTCTGTGTTTGACCCCTCTATCACCTCTACCCTCCGTCCCCCTCAGGTCCCTGTTGTCCAGAACACAGCGTCTGCCCTCCAGAGCGGTGCAGTCCACGGTGCTCAGAGCATGAGCAAGATGTCTGGCCGCCCTGGCCACCACACCCCAGAGCCCCAGAACCATCGCACTGCACAGGTGGGCTACAGCATTGCACAGGTGGGCTACAGTACTGGTTCTCTTAGGGTTCCCTTTGTGCCTTGGGTCGGTCACAATGCAAGTTGGGCAGGCGCAAGGAAGCCAAAGTTGGGGGATGGGATTGAACAATGATTTTTAATATTTTGCTTGAGAACCATCTCACAATAAAGCAGTCTCCTGTTTCAATAATAGCACAGTGGTGCCATCTCGTGGTATGAAGAGGCATTACCCTCTTAAATAATCTCTGGTGAATATGAGCAGGAAAATGACATGACACTGAAAACCGACAAAAACTACCATCCATGTCCTATTTATGATATTTTTCTCCTTCTCTTCCTCCTTCTTCTCCTCTTTCCTCCCCCAGGGTCACTCGGTGATCAGGTCAGCCACCAACAGCTCCATGTCTCAGATGATGATGTCACAGAGCAGGGTGATAGCGCCCAACCCTGCCCAGCTGCAGGGCCAGAGGCTGGCACAGCAGAAGCAGGGTGGCATGCGCTCCTCGACTGGCAGCTCTAACAACGCCATTAGCTACCAGCAGGTAAAACTCCAACGTCATCCCTGTTATTGGTCATAATTAATTATCATAGGGCGGCAGGGTAGCCTAGTGGTTAGAGCGTTGGGCTAGTAACCGGAAGGTTGCGAGTTCAAACCCCCGAGCTGACAAGGTACAAATCTGTCGTTCTGCCCCTGAACAGGCAGTTAACCCACTGTTCCTAGGCCGTCATTGAAAATAAGAATTTGTTCTTAACTGACTTGCCTGGTTAAAAATTAAAATAGAGCAGTGGGAAAAAAATTAAATAAGAGTACTGATTATTATAGGGGATAATGCTAACTTTTTTGAGAGATAATTAGAAAATACTATTTTATTGATTAAATTGTATTTATTGGTTCTCTCAAACTAGTAGTTTACCCAAATTACAAAATCACATATTGGGTTCCTTAATCTGTAAGCAGTCTATGGACAGGGTATGTCCATAGAAAAAGTGCTGGGAAAGTTTGAATACCACTGTCATAGAGGTTCAAAATCAGTTGCTTCCACTCAGATGCCAGGTTTTGAGGGTTGTTATATCATTATTAGCAGATAAATGTAGCTGTTGTGCCATCGGACATAAACGTAAAACCACTGTTCTGAATGACGGGAATGGTTCTCTGTGTTTACTTGCAGTCTTCCACCCAGCAGGTGGCAGCTTCTCAGCGCTCTGGCTCCTCCTCCTCCTCTGCCATCTACATGAACCTGACCCAAATGCAGGCAGCCGGAGCCGCGGGAGGAGTCAGCGGGGTGTCGGGGGTGGGGGCGGTCAGCCCCTCAGCCACACACAGCCCAGGGGGGACATCGGTGGGCTCCTCCATGGCAGACACAGCCAGCAGTCAGGCAGCTGCCAAACTTGCCCTGAGGAAGCAGTTGGAGAAAACCCTGCTGGAGATCCCTCCTCCCAAGCCGCCAGCGCCGCTCCTGCACTTCCTGCCGTCAGCGGCCAACAGCGAGTTTATCTACATGGTGGGCCTGGAGGAGGTTGTGCAGAGTGTCATTGACAGTCAGGGTAAGGGAAGGAACTGGAACCCTTTTGCTGATGGCTAGCAGCCATTTGTCCTGCACACAACCATCAAACCAACAATGTTATCAGAAGAGTCTGTTTGGAATTGGGCTATTCCCCCCTCATTGAACTCTTGTGGCTCTCTCTTTAGGTAAACTGCGTTTGCCCTCCTCCATGGAGCCCTTCTCGTGTGCCCAGTGCAAGACGGACTTCACCCCTCACTGGAAGCAGGAGAAGGGTGGGCGCATACTTTGCGAGACCTGTATGTCGTCCAATCAGAAGAAGGCACTGAAGGCCGAGCACACCAATAGGCTGAAGAACGCCTTCGTCAAGGCTCTACAGCAGGAGCAGGTCAGCATTCCATTGGCTCCCCGTTGCTCTGTTCAGGCAACCATTGTTTGTAGGGTGTGTGTGTGTGTGTGTGTGTGTGTGTGTGTGTGTGTGTGTGTGTGTGTGTGTGTGTGTGTGTGTGTGTGTGTGTGTGTGTGTGTGTGTGTGTGTGTGTGTGTGTGTGTGTGTGTGTGTGTAACCATATTTTACTAAATGTGTCACAGGAGATTGAGCAGAGAATCCAGTTGCAAGCTGCTCTTGCCACCAGTTCAGCTCAAACTGTTCCAAGCGTCAGTAAGGCGGAGTCTATGAGCAGACATCACACACACAGACAGGTATGTCACTGTCACCGCTGTTAGTAAGTGCTACCTGCTGCAACAGACACCCTGTCATTTAGCATTGTTCAGCAAAGGTGATGAAAGGTCCAATTGTAACAGCTGCGTAATGGATACTTGATCAATCTTTTTTTAATTGATCAAATATTGACTGAATTATCGCTCGTAAACCACATAAACCTCTGTCTTGTGTAATATTAAACCCCCTATTTATGAGATTTGGTTGTACATTTTCGGGAGCGACTGGCTGAGTTACTTTGTAAACACTTCAATTGAATTAAATCGGAACTTTTTTCAACTTTACAAAAATGTACCACCGTCTTATGCAATGATCACTTTCTCTTCTGTCTTTAATCTCCGTCTAAGGGTGGGCGTTGAAATAGATGTATATCAAAAACCACATATTCCATTGTTGACATTTTGAACTGGACTGGCATGTGTTTGAGTGGTCGTTAAAAAGCAATTGCAAAATCAATTGGGAAGTGTATTTACAAGCAAGGGTTGGAATGTACATTGATTTCACGTGGTCCTCTGTAGCTCAGTTGGTAGAGCATGGTGCTTGCTGTGCCAGAATAGTGTGTTCGATTCCTGGGACCACCCATACTTAAAATGTATGCACGCATGACTGTAAGTTGCTTTGGTTAAAAGTGTCTCCTAATTGGCATATATTATTTTGAAATAAATCCATCCAGCGACGATTATGTGACAAAAACAGGGGTAAAATGGCAGCAAAAAGGGGAGTCCTGAGGTAGGCGGGGAATGTGCATTGATACTTTCAACCATCATCACACTCCCTTTAGTTGTTGAGGATGTCCCGTGCTGACAAATGGACTCCATCTGATGTGTGTATGTGTGTGTGACCTCCAGGCGCCTCAGCCCCAGGTGACCCAGTCACAGGCCTCCCTCCAACGGGGTCTGTCTGGATCGGCCCGGGGCGTCCTCTCCAACTTCGCCCAGGCCTCCCAGCTCTCGGTGGCCAGCAGCCTGCTGGGCATGACTGGAAAGCGCAGTGGACAGCTGGGCACTAGTGGGCACAGCCGGGCACAGCAGCAGCAGCAGCAGCATCACGACAACCGCCGCCAGCTCTACAGCATCCCTGGTGAGTAAACAGACCAGGGGCTGGGCTGAGGATGGGACTGAGATCAGACAAAGAACTTTATAGACCAGGGGCTGAGGATGGGACTGAGATCAGCCAAATAACTTTATAGATCAGGGGCTGGGCTGAGGATGGGACTGAGATCAGCTAAAAACTTTATAAACCAGGGGTTGGGCTGGGGATGGGACTGAGATCAGCTAAAAACTTTATAAACCAGGGGCTGGGCTAAGGATGGGACTGAGATCAGCCAAATAACTTTATAGACCAGGGGCTGGGCTGAGGATGGGACTGAGATCAGCCAAATAACTTTATAGACCAGGGGCTGGGCTGAGGATGGGACTGAGATCAGCTAAAAACTTTATAAACCAGGGGTTGGGCTGGGGATGGGACTGAGATCAGCTAAATAACTTTATAAACCAGTGGTTGGGCTGGGGATGGGACTGAGATCAGCTAAAAACTTTAGAAACCAGTGGTTGGGCTGGGGATGGGACTGAGATCAGCTAAAAACTTTATAAACCAGGGGTTGGGCTGGGGATGGGACTGAGATCAGCCAAATAACTTTATAAACCAGTGGTTGGGCTGGGGATGGGACTGAGATCAGCTAAATAACTTTATAAACCAGTGGTTGGGCTGGGGATGGGACTGAGATCAGCTAAAAACTTTATAAACCAGTGCTTGGGCTGGGGATGGGACTGAGATCAGCTAAAAACTTTATAAACCAGTGGTTGGGCTGGGGATGGGACTGAGATCAGCTAAATAACTTTATAAACCAGTGGTTGGGCTGGGGATGGGACTGAGATCAGCCAAATAACTTTATAAACCAGGGGCTGGGGATGGGACTGAGATCAGCTAAAAACTTTATAAACCAGGGGTTGGGCTGGGGATGGGACTGAGATCAGCCAAATAACTTTATAAACCAGTGGTTGGGCTGGGGATGGGACTGAGATCAGCTAAAAACTTTATAAACCAGGGGTTGGGCTGGGGATGGGACTGAGATCAGCCAAATAACTTTATAGACCAGAGGATGGGGCTGAGGATGGGACTGAGATCAGCCAAATAACTTTATAAACCAGGGGTTGGGCTGGGGATGGGACTGAGATCAGCTAAAAACTTTATAAACCAGGGGATGGGCTGGGGATGGGACTGAGATCAGCCAAATAACTTTATAGACCAGGGGATGGGGCTGAGGCAGGCCTTTCTGACAGTCTCACACTGCCTCCCTCCCTCTTCCTCACTCTCCAGGGGTGAACATTGCCTACTTGAACCCAGGCAATGTGGTCGGCCACAAGGGGTCCAGCCTGGCTGACCGCCAGAGGGAATACCTGCTGGACATGATCCCGCCTCGCTCCATATCCCAGTCCATCAGCGGACAGAAATGAACCTCACCCCGCCCCGACGCAATACCACAACCCTTCCCCACACCACACCTCAACCCTCATCGCATGCAGTGCCTGTTAGTGTGCCTACCAAACTAACCTGTATGAAGAACACAATCAACGAGTCAAAAGAGGCCACCAAACTCTGAAATGACTTTTAATTTGAACGTGATGCAACCCCCTTTTAATTCCTCTTGTTATTACTATCGTCATTAGTGCTATGGATGTTGTTACTACATTGCCGCTACCAGTTATGAGCGTGCCCATCTTTGTGGAGAACCCCTGTCTTTATATGCTTGTGGCAGTGTCCCGAGTGTGGGGTGTCTTTTGTTTTGGATTTATGTGCTTGTTTTTGAAGCAATATTTTGTCTCGCTTGAGCTTTCCTTACCAAACTCAAGTCTTTGTTATGTCTGGAATTACCAAGCTATCTTTTTGAGAACTGCAGCACTCTGAAATCCCTGCTCTTTCTCTGATTTCTGAATTCAACCATCACCCTGTTTTTCCACATTTGGTTGTGAATATTGGAAGACAAATTCTACCAGACCGGCCAAACCTTTGTTTTAAAAAGGTGATTGTGATGGTTTAACTTTGACCTGATACTCTCAAGCCTTTGAGCTTGAGCTTTCTTCAAAGATTTGTGGGGAGAAAAGAGGGTGATTGAGACCCTGGAGTTGTCTGAAACAATGCTTTTCGAACGGATTGTTGAAACAAGGATGGATACATATCCCACAAAGAGAGACAGCCCAATGCACCATCTGGACTTGGATTGGATGCACCGCTGAAAAAATACTACTCCCATTGGATATGAAGGCACGGAAACTGAACCTATAGCAGAGTTGCCCTGTATCCTTTCACCTCTTCATCTGAGGCAGCCTGGGGGCTGTAACATTTAACATTTAAGTCATTTGGCAGACGCTCTTATCCAGAGCGACTTACAAATTCAGAAGTGATGGAATTGAGGAGTTAGTATCCTAAAGCATATATAATTGATGGGGTATTGATTGGAGAGATCATTTAGAGGGATTTGATTGGATGAGAGCTCATGTGAACATACTGAGAGATCAGGTGAATACGGTTTTTATTTAATTGGATACAGGTATTGGATTTGGTGGGAGGGATCATCCTTAGACTCAAAATCTAAGGCGTTTCCCATAGGACCATGGCGTGTACTTATTTAGGAGTGGGAAGGGGGGGGAGAGGCACAGGGGTTCCCTCTCTCCCCTGTTTTCATCTCTTAGCTAATAGGATTTGCTATTGTTCACTCTACCCTGTCATTCAATGTTCTGGATTCCGTTTAGATACTATTTGAACTTTCTTATGTCAACATTATCCCCATGGTGTCTGGGAGGCATTTGAAAACGGTCAGGGAGAGTGGCTAGCTAGCTATTAGCTTTAAACCTGCTCTAAGCTATTTAGATGTTTTGTGTCTTCTGAAGTGTTTGCGTATCTGAAAGGTACTTTGAACAGGAGACAATAAATAAATACAGAATGACAAATGCAACTTGAATATCTACATAAATCAAACAGTTCTATAGAAAGAGATATTTACAGGATATACAGTACCAGTCAAAAGTTTGGACATACCTACTCATTCAAGGGTTTTTCTTTATTTTTACTATTTTATTGTAAAAATAAAGAAAAATACTATGAAATAACACAATGGAACCATGTAGTAACCAAAAAAAGTGTTAAACAAATCAAAATATATTTGAGATTCTTCAAAGTAGCCACTCTTTGTCTTGATGACAGCTTTGCACATTCTGAGCATTCTCTCAACCAGCTTCACCTGAAATACTTTTCCAGCAGTCTTGAAAGAGTTCCCACATATGCTGAGCACTCGTTGGCTGCTTTTCCTTCAATCTGCAGTCCAACTCATCCCAAACCATCTCAATTGGGTTTAGCTCGGGTGATTGTGGAGGCCAGGTCATCTGATGCAGTACTCCATCACTCTCTTTCTTGGTCAAATAGCCCATACACAGCCTGTAGATGTGTTTTGGGTCATTGTCCTGTTGAAAAACAAACGAGTCCCACTAAGCGCAAACCAGATGGGATGGTGTATCGCTGTACAATGCTGTGGGAGCCATGCTGGTTAAGTGTGCCTTGAATTCTAAATAAATCACTGACAGTGTCACCAGCAAAGCAAACCCATACCATCACACCACCTCCTCCGTGCTTCATGGTGGGAACCACACATGCAGAGATCATCTGTCCACCTACTCTGTGTCTCACAAAGACATGGTGGTTGGAACCAAAAATCTTAAATTTGGACACATCAGATCAGTCTCCTCTGAACAGTTGATGTTGAGATGTGTCTGTGAAGTATTTATTTGGTATGCAATCTGAGGCTGGTAACTGTAATGAATTTATCCTCTGCAGCAGAGGTAACTCTGGGTCTTCCTTTCCTGTTTTGGTCCTCATGAGAGCCAATTTCATCATATTGCTCGACGGTTTTTGTGACTGCACTTGAAGAAACTTTTTAAAGGTTCTTGAAATGTTCTGGATTGACTGACCTTCATGTCTTAAAGTAATGATAGACTGCCGTGTCTCTTTGCTTATTTGAGCTGTTCTTGCCATAATATGGACTTGGTCTTTTACCAAATAGGGCTATCTTCAGTATACCAACCCTACCTTGTCACAACACAACGGATTAGCTCAAACGCGTTAAGAAGGAAATAAATTAACTTTTAACAAGGCACACCTGTTAATTGAAATGCATTCCAGGTGACTAACTCATGAAGCTGGTTGAGAGAATGCCAAGCGTGTGCAAAGCTGTCATCAAGGCGAAGGGTGACTACTTTGATTAATCTCAAATCTAAAATATATTTGGATTTGTTTAACACTGGTTACTACATGATTTCACATGTTATTTCATAGTTTTCATGTCTTCACTATTATTATACAATGTAGAAAATAGTAAAATCAAAGAAAAACCCTGGAATGAGTAGGTGTGTCCAAACTTTTGACTGGTACTGTACATGATGGGTTATGGCAATGCACAGGACTGTACATGCAGAGCACTTAGGTACAGAGAGTAGGGATATTGTTTCTGTCCACCAGGAATCCAGGGTGAATTGATTGATTATTATTGAATTGATTATTGTTCCATCTCATGATAATTGTGGCTCTATTTCAGCAATGCCTGATGTTGAATTATTTCAGGATAAAATTTGGAAGTAACAAATACTAGTGCATCCATTTTAAAGCAGCAGGAAATAGTTATTCCACTTTAATTTTCTTCTTGCAAGCAGGAGTTGCCTGGTTATTGCCTCTTATACCCTGCCGTTTTAAAACATAACATTAAACATATTGCCAGAGAGCAGTGGATTACTCCTTGCCCTTTTTGATAAACTTCAAAAACAGGTGCAATATTTTGAGACACAGGAAAGACAAAGTTCATTCAAGTATTTGTGCTGAATGTTACTATTCTATCCATGTAGTATCCCAACTAGTTAGGTAGCCTTACTCCCATATACAGTAGTATAAGCACCATTTTTGTTGCACCCAGATGGAACAGATGTTGTATTGGCCGTGTTCAGTAAGCACCAAACTGAAGCAAATATTTTAAACAGAGGTAGTACTACCTGCACTTGTCCTATAGGGGCGTTCATTTCTGTTGTCCGTCTGAAAACCTTTCCTAGTGTTTGTGCCGAATGAACACGACCCAGGGTTTGCCGTAGTCCAATAACACAGAACACCCCACAGCTAGATCACTGTTTGGGATGGACAACAGTGACCCATGGGTGATTTTCAGCCTCACTGTTTTTTGATAGTTATCTTTGTCCTCTTTGTTGTATGTATGCGTTATGGAATTACTTCATCATCAATATTTCTCTTTCTCAAACTATGCCAGATGCACCATTTTAACATTTTTGTTTTAAAGAAAGTAAAGAAAAAAAACACAGGAAAAATAGCATTTTCAGATGTCATTTTTGTAAGGTTTCAAACATTTAAAAAACTACATTTTGCTGACCTGTCTATTCAATTTAATTTCGAACAATTTTTTACAAACAAATGGGGAAAAAGAAAAATCAAGAAATATAATTAACTTAAGAAATTGTCAGGTAATATTATCTTGAACGGCTGTAGTTATAATAATGATGTATTTATTGTACATATGCGTTCCTCCTTTGTGGAATAAGACACATTGAATTCAAGGTGGGTATGCATTGTATAGAAAAACTAACAAAAAGCCATGGATATTGTGAAGCTTGTCATTTTGTTTATTGATCACTATATATTCCTGTGCCACAAATGTGCAAAAATGTGTGGGGTTTTTCTATTTACTATCAAAAGCATTCTCAACTTTCTATATCTTGTCTTCTAGTAGCTAGAGGCAGTAGGATCATCTTTTATGGAGAGTTGTTTGATCTATCCCAGGACCACTTTGTCTATACATTGTATGAAGTGCTCCGCTGTTATTACATGCTTTATTTTCAGCAGCATTGATGTTCAGTTAGAGATTAGTTCATATTATTATCATTATCGTACACTTTTAAAAATTTCTCCTCGTAAAAATGATTGCAAGGCTTGGCGTAGATCAGACAACTGGAATGGGACATTTTATCTTCTTTTTCTCCTAGTATATATTTTCCAGGGAAAGGCAGTGCATGGTCCACATATAAGTAAGAAGAGACTCATGAGATGAACTACCCGCTGTGTGTTTAAAATACAGTCCTAATGGATAAGCTATGTGCTAACCTAGCCATGGTCATGAAGCGAGTCTTCAAATACCCCTTTTAAAAGATGAAGGAGTACTAGATGTTGTGTCAAACAGAGCATGGAATACTCTCAACAACACAACGCAATACTGTCACAATATGACTCCAATGGCTTGCATCATATTCTGTCAATAAAGTTTAAGCGATGTTTTCAACTATTTGATGTGGTCAAATGATGATGATATGGTCTATGATATGTGGACCTTTTATTATGTAATGGAAACATAAAACATCTGAAAGAATACACTCGATATTTGAATAAATAAATGGATTCAAGTGTTTTGTGCTGTGGTCGTGTGTGACACAGACACACCTCCCCTTGCCTGTGTGTCGGGGTCATTATGGTTCTGACTAAAAGAAGTACATCTACGACCAGAAGAGACTTTTGTAGCAGGTTAGAAGAATTTACGCGGCAGGTTAGGAGACTTAAGGTTAGGAAAAGGGTTAGGGTTTTGCTCTCCTAACCTGCTATTAAAAGTCACTACGGGTGGTAGCTGTACTCCTTATAGTCACATCTGGTCATTATGGTCAACATGATCTACATCACCTGTCTGTAAACAAGAATTATACAATTGCAAAAATAAATGTTAAAGAATACCCAAATGATATCCTAATAATCTCCAGGGCAGGCTGCTGTATATTCCATCCACCTCTCTACCTAAAGAGAAATTGCATCAAAGATCTCTCCTTATAACAATGTTTTCAGCCCCTTCAGAGACTCCAGAACACCTGAGCATTTCCTACGGAAATGTTATTGTGTGGACAATGAGGTAATGATCTTTTTCAGGACATCCAGTCACATTCATTTGGGTTGTGTTTTAATATTCTAAAAAGTGATGCCAGATCAACTTTCAACAAAGTATTTTGTCTTATAACAATCATTGACAAAACTAACATGGTTCCTTTTCTTTAATAAATGTAATATTTTCACACAATTCTGGCTGTCAGTTAAAGAACTAATATAAATAAATTACAAATACATTTAAAAATGATGCTATGATATTATTAACCATATAGCTAGTTAACATAATTAGAGAAGCTGTGGACAACAACAGACACCATCAATATAATAGCGTGGCCACAGTGATGTGCTAGCCATTGCCCGGCTTTCAACGGAAACATAGATAACAACAAAAATAGTGTTTTATTTACTGAGGTCTGTTTTTCAGGGGATGACTGGAATGTATTACGGGGGCAGGTGGTTCTGTTGAACCCCAGTACCCATAGCTGCTCCCTCTGGACCCTTTGGGTAGCTCACAGTCTGCAGAAACAACACAGGACATCAAAGGATATTTATTATCTTGACAATGACATACAGTGCATTTGGAATGTATTCAGACCCCTTGATTCTTTGCACATTTTGTTACATTACAGCCTTATTCTAAAATGTATTAAGTCGTTTTCCCCCTCATCAATCTACACACAATACACCATAATGACAAAGCAAAAAGAGGTTTTTAGAAATGTTTGCAAATGTATAAAAAAAATAAGAAATATCACAGATGATGCAGACAGAGATGGTCACCTTTCTTCAACTATGCAGTATTTAGTTTTTTAAATGTATTATTGCTTACATTGCTATACCTGGAAATCTTCAGTCTTATTACATACAGCCGGGAAGAACTATTGGATATAAGAGCAACGTCAACTTACCAACATCACGACCAGGAATACGACTTTCCCGATGTGGATCCTCTGTTTGGACCACCACCCAGCTCTAATCCCAGTAGCCGACCCAAAACAATGGCACCGTTGAAGGGGCAGACGGAGCGGCCTCCTGGTCAGGCTCGATAGACATGCACATCGCCCACCGCTCCCAAGTATACCACTCGCCAATGTCCAGTCTCTTGACAACAAGGTAGACGAATTTCGAGCAAGGGTTCCCTTCCAGAGAGACATCAGAGATTGTAACATTCTCTGTTTCACGGAAACATGGCTCTGTCGGGATATGTTGTCGGAATCAGTTCAGCCACCGGGCTTCTCCGTGCATCGTGCCAACAGAGATAAACACCTCTCTGGGAAGAGGAAGGGTGGGGGTGTATGCTTTATGATTAACGACTCATGGTGTAATCATAACATACAGGAACTCAAGTCCTTCTATTCAGCCGTCCTAGAAATGTCGGCCAAGAGAATTCTCGTCAGTTAAATTCACAGCTGTGTACATTCCCTCTCAAGCAGACGCCAAGACGGCCCTCAAGGAACTTCACTGGACTCTATGTAAACTGGAAACCACATATCCTGAGGCTGCACTTATTGTAGCTGGGGATTTTAACAAAACAAATGTGAGAACAAGGCTACCTAAATTCTATCAGCATACTGATTGCACTACACGCAAGGGTAATACTCTCGACCACTGCTACTCTAACTTCCGCGATGCAAACAAAGCCCTCCCCTGCCCTTTCTTCGGCAAATCTGACCACGATGCCATCTTGCTCCTACCGTTTTGTAGGCAGAAACTCAAACAGGATGTACCAGTGACGAGAACCATTCAACACTGGTCTGACCAATCGGAAGCCACGCTTCAAAATTGTTTTGATCACATGGACTGGAATATGTTCCGGTCAGCCTCAGAGAACAATATCGACCTATACGCTGACTCGTTGAGTGAGTTTATAAAGAAGTGCATTGGAGATGTTGTACCCACTGTGACTATTAAAACCTATGCTAACCTGAAACCGTGGATGGATGACGGCATTTGCATAAAACTGAAAGCACAAACCACCGCATTTAATCATGGAAAGAGGTCTGGAAATATGGCTGAATATAAACAGTGTAGTTATTCCCTCCACAAGGCAATCAAACAAGCGAAATGCCGGTACAAGGTGGAGTCACAATTCAACGGCTCAGACACGAGATGTATGTGGCAGGGTCTACAGGAAATCACAGACTACCACCCCGTAGCACTCACGTCTGTCATCATGAAGTGCTTTGAGAGGCGAGTCAAGGATCATATCACCTCCACCTTACCGGCCACCCTAGACCCACTTCAGTTTGCATACCGCCCCAACAGGTCCACAGATGACACAATCGCCATCACGCTGCACACTGCCCTAGATCAATCTGGACAAAAATAATACCTTTGTAAAAATGCTGTTCCTTGAATACAGCTCATCATTCAACACCATAGTACCCTCCAAGCTCATCATCAAGCTGAAGGCCCTGGGTCTCAACCCCGCCCTGTGCAATTGGATCCTGGAATTTCTGACGGGCCGCCCCCAGGTGGTGAAGGTAGGAAACAACATCTCCACTTCGCTGACCCTCAATACTGGGGCCCCACAAGGGTGTGTTCTCAGCCCTTTCCTGTACTCCCTGTTCACCCACGACTGCGTGGCCATGCACGCCTCCAACTCAGTCATCAAGTTTGCAGACGACACAACAATAATGGGCTTGATTACCAACAACTACGAGACACCCTACAGGGAGGAGGTGAGGACACTCGGAGTGTGGTGTCAGGAAAACAACCTTTCACTCAACATCAACAAAACAAAGGAGATGATCGTGGACTTCAGGAAAAAAGCAGAGGGAGCACGCCGTTATCCACATCGTCGGGACTGCAGTGGAGAAGATGGAACGTTTTAAGTTCCTCTGCATACACATCACAGACAAACTGGAAATGGTCCACCCACACAGACAGTGTGGTGAAGAAGGTGCAACAGCGCCTCTTCAACCTCAGGAGGCTGAAGAAATTTGGCTTGTCACCCAAAACCCTGACAAACTTTTACAGATGCACAATCGAGAGGATCCTGTCGGGCTGTATCACAGTCTGGTACTGCAACTGCATCGCCCTCAACTGCAAGACTCTCCAGAGGGTGGTGCGGTCTGCACAACGCATCACCGGGGGCAAACTACCTGCCCTCCATGACACCTACAGCTCCCGATGTCACAGGAAGGCCAAAAAGAACATCAAGGACGACAACCACCCAAGCCACTGCCTGTTCACACCGCTACCATCCAGAAGGCGAAGTCAGTACAGGTGCAGCAAAGCTGGGAAAGAAATAAGCTGTTTTTCAATCTATCTCAAGGCCATCAGACTGCTAAACAGCAATAACTAACTCAGAGAGGCTGCTGCCTACAGTGAGACCCAATCACTGGCCACTTTAATAAATAGATCACTAGTCATTTTAAACAATGCCACTTTAAATATTGCCACTTTAATAATGTTTACATATCTTACATTACTCATATCACGTGTATACTGTCTTTTATACCATCTATTGCACCTTGCCTATGCCGCTCGGCCATCACTCATCCATATACTTATATGTACATATTCTCATTCAACCCTTTAGATTTGTGTGTATTAAGTAGTTGTTGGGGAATTGTAAGATATTTTGTTAGATATTACTGCACTGTCGGAAATAGAAGCACAAGCATTTCGCTACACTCGCATTAACATCTGCTAACCATGTGTATGTAACCACTAACATATTTTATTTGATTTACATAAGTATTCAGACCCTTTACTCAGTACTTTGCTGAAGCACTTTTGGCAGCGATTACAGCCCCGAGTCTTCTTGCGTATGACACTACAAGCTTTGCACACCAGTATTTGGGGAGTTTCTCCCATTCTTCTCTGCCGATCCTCTCAAGCTCTGTCAGGTTGAATGGGGAGCGTCGCTGCACAGCTATTTTCAGGTCTTTCAAGAGATGTTCGATCGGGTTCAAGCCTGGGCTCTGGCTGGGCAACTCAAGAACATTTAGTGACTTGTCCCGATTCCACTATTGTGTTGTCTTGGCTGTGTGCTTAGGGTCATTGTCCTGTTGGAAGGTGAACCTTCGCCCAGTCTGAGGTCTCTCGAGCAGGTTTTCATCAATGATCGCTCTGTACTTTGCTCCATTCATCTTTCCCTCAATCTTGACTAGTCTTCCCGTCCCTGCTGCTGAAAAACATTCCCACAACATGATGCTACCACTACCATTCTTCACCGTAGGCAGGGCGGACTGAAACAATAATTCAGGCTGGGAATTTGACTCCATCCCAGGCCACCCTGTTCATGCAAACCACCAGACTGCTAATTTTGTAGGCTAACCCTATTTATTGATGTAACGGATACTAAACTAGTTATACATTTGGCCACTATGTTTATCTGGGAAGAAAGTTATCCACATGACAAAATACAAACATTTGGGACTGACCAACAAGTAGCCTGAGTATTCAAGGTATGCTATGGCTATGGGTCACCCTCAAAAACTCACTAAGAATACACCAATCATAGCACATACACATGTACAAGGCTAGTCACACAAAACAATTAGCCTACACTTTTTAAAAAGAGAATATACAGAGATATACAGAATTAGCTCACAGTCTTTAGAAATTGGTTGAGGTTTTTCCTTTGTGTGATGAAGAAGTACGGCCATCCAGAACGAGGGTAACTTGAAGTGTACTGTTAGAGGGGCGTGACCAGAAATGCTCGCTACACTTTGTTATCATCCTGTATTGAACGCTGTTTATCGATTATTTACATTAAAAAATACCTAAAGTTGTATTACAAAAGTAGTTTGAAATGTTTGGACAATGCTTACAGGTAACTTTTGAGATATTTTGTAGTCACGTTGCGCAAATTGGTATAGTATTTTCTGTATACTGAAGCAATAAATGTACTTTGGCTGCAGCACACGGACCCTTTGTATCAGCATTCAGCAGCCAGGTCGCTCCCTGTAGCTCACGCCACAATCAAAAAAATGCAGGGGTCACACCGTCTGGTTTAAAATTAAACTGGGATGAGCTGCCCTCAACAGTGATAGAATTCCTAATGGGATTTTCCTGAGAGGAATGCAGTCCCATGGACACATACCACATGGTCAGTTGTACAGTGGAAAAACTAAAATTATTACAATTTCTTTGTCTTTGTTGTGTTTGAATGTCACTAAATATAACAGAGATGCTGTTTATGTCACGCTGATTTACATACATAGAGGTTTGTGACAGTGAAAAAAATCATGATTAAAAAAAGCATTGCAGCTTTGCACTGTCAGTGCAAATTTGGAAATAATAACCAACGGGAAAGTCCTATTCCCTCATCTGTCTCCTTTGGCAGATTATTGCATTCTGTGGTGTCACAGTGCAAATTGCTGCCCAATTGATTTTCATCCGAATGCTTATTCATCAGGGCTGCAAGGAGTATTCTCAGTCCCAAAGGCAATGCATAGAGTAGAGTGTAAAATGAGTGTTGCACTGCAATGCCAGGGAAAACATATACTACCATGATGGGATACATACTTTCACATACGCTATATAGGCACATAAACAGCAGATCCTTAAACAGGGCGAGAGTAATGTAGGGGCTTACATGGGCTGCATAATAATACATACACACAGTTGCAAAAATAAGTATGTGAACCCTTTGGAATTACCTGGATTTCAACATAAATTGGTCAACAAATGTGATCTGATCTTCCTCTAAGTCACAACAATAGACAAATACAGTGTGCTTAAACTAATAACACACAAATTATAGGTATTTTCTTGTCTATATTGAATACATAATTTAAACATTCACATTGTAGGTTGAAAAAGTATGTGAACCCCTAGGCTAATGACTTCTCCAAAAGATCATCGGAGTCAGTAGTCAGCTAACCTGGAGTCCAATCAATGAGACGAGATTGGAGATGCTGGTTAGAGCTGCCTTGCCCTGTAAAAAACACTCACAAAATTTGAGTTTGCTATTCACAAGGTGCATTACCTGATGTGAAACATGCCATGAACTAAGGAGATCTCAGAAGACCTAAGTTTAAGAATTGTTGATTTACATTAAGCTGGAATGGGTGACAAAGTATTTCTAAAAGCCTTGATGTTCATCAGTCCACGGTAAGACAAATTGTCTATAAATGGAGAAAGTTCAGCACTGTTACTACTCCCCCTAGGAGTGGCCGTCCTGCAAGGATGACTGCAAGAACACAGCGCAGAATGCTCAATGAGGTTAAGAAGAATCTTAGACTGAATCTTAGCTAAAGACAGAACATCTCTGTTGACGAGTCTACAATACATACAACACTAAACTAGAATGGTGTTAATGGGAGGACAACACGAGGACACGACAACACGAGGACAAGTTCTGAAGTTCGCAAAAGAGCACCTGGATGTTCCAAAATTTATGTGGACAGATTAAACTAAAGTTGAGTTGTTTGGCAGGAACACACTATGTGTGGAGAAAAAAAGGCACAGCACAACGACATCAAAACCTCATCCCAACTGTAAAGTATGGTAGAGGGAACATCATGGTTTGTGTTGCTTTGCTTCCTCAGGGCCTGGACAGCTTGCTATCGTCGACCGAAAAATTCATTTCCATGTTTATCAAGACATTTCACAGGAGAATGTTAGGCTATCTGTCCACCAATTGAAGCCCAAAACACAGTAGTAAATCAACAACAGAATGGCTTCAACAAAAGAAAATACGCCTTCTGGAGTGGCCCAGTCCTGACCTCAACCCGATTGAGATGCTATGTCATGACCTCGGTTCACACCAGACATCCCAAGAATATTGTTGAACTGAAACAGTTTTGTAAAGAAGAATGGTCCAAAATTCTTTCTGACCATTGTGCAGGTCTGATCCACAACTACAGAAAATGTTTGGTTGAGGTTATTGCTACCAAAGGAGCGTCAACCAGTTATTAAATCCAAGGGTTCACATACTTTTCCCACCATGCACTGTGAATGTTTACACAGTGTGTTCAATAAAGACATAAACATGTATAATTGTTTGTGTGTTATTAGATTGAACAGACTGTATTTGTATATTGTTGCGACTTAGATGAAGATCAGATCAAATGTTATGGCCAATTTATGCAGAAACCCAGGTAATTCCAAAGGGTTCACATATTTTTACTTGCAACTGTATATTAAATATTTATTATATGTTTTTTATTGTTTTACTGCAACCTTCAACCACAGAAGGATTCAGGAGCCCACTCTCAACGAGTGTAGACAGCCTGCAGCTCCCTGCTGCCGCTCCGCTAATCGTCAGATGGGGGAGGAGAGGAGGTACAGAGCCCACGTGGGTAACTGATTAATTGGGATTAATAAAATAATCGGCATAATTAATACAAGTGGCCGGTCAATTGTGTGAGTCAGTGGCTGGGCCCAAGAGGCAAAATAAAATAAACAATTTATTTTTGTCTTTTATAAAAAATAAAATAAAAATCCTACCACAGGAGCCCGCTCTCAATGTTAAAAATACACCAGAGAGCACAATTAACCACAAAGGATCAATAGTAAAAAAACAACATTTAATCACAAGCACATACAGGTAACTTCCAAAATAAAGAAAATGTTACGCCGTGACCTTCGAGAGCCTTTTTATTTCTCTATTTGGTTAGGTCAGGGTGTGATGTGGGGTGGGCATTCTATGTTTTGTTTTCTATGTTTCTTTATTTCTATGTTTTGGCCTGGTATGGTTCTCAATCAGGGACATTTGTCTCTGATTGGGAATCATACTTAGGTAGCCCTTTTTCCCTCCTTTCAGTGTGGGTAGTTGACTTTGTTAGTGCCACTATAGCCCTCTTAAGCTTCACGGTCGATTTCTATTGTTTTGTTGGCGACATTATAAATAAAGTAATGTACGCTCACCACGCTGCGCTTTGGTCCACTTATCCTTCCAGGAAGACGGCCGTGACAGAACACACCAACATAAAGTGTCTTAAGTCTTAATAGGGTGTTGGGCCACCACAAGCTGCCAGAACAATGCGCCTTGGCATAGATTCTACAAGTGGACCTAAAACATGCCAGAAAAATGCACCCCACAACATAACATCAAATTTGAATCACTCATTTACTCAACTGTTTCCTTTATTTGGCAGTTACTGGTTTCCTATAGTCGGGAAGGCTGCAATTTGGGCAGCATGTGCACCAAATAAACTATGATTTCTTAATCCGGCCATGTCCTTAAAGATGCAGCCTGATAAATAGTGATGTTTGAATAAGTCCTGAATTTTTATTTATTTATATCAAACTCACATCCCTGATCTATGTGTATGTGGCCTAGTCTAGCCATATACTGTGGTATCCAAAATGATTGCATCCCTTGATAAAGATTAGCATATGAGACTTGGTGAACACCTTGGGAGGGATCTTAGACCATTCCTCCATACAGAACCCTTCCAGATCCTAGATGTTCTTTGTCTGCACATATGGACTAACCTTTTCAATTCAAGCCACAGGTTTTCAATGGGGTTCAAGTCCGGAGACAGAGATGGCCAAAACAGGTGATCCAAAAATGTTGACCACTACCTTTTTAGATTTTTTTTATTACTTGTTAAACAACATTTATTTATTTCTCTGAGCAATTGTATTAGTATAAAATAATATACTTTTTCCATTTATTTGAGCATACAATATAACAAAGTATTTGTATTATTATTATTTTTGTATTTTGTTTGCTCATCTTTATCAAGGGATCCATTGACTTTGGACCCTTCTCTATTAGAAAGTTTGTCACTTTCACAAAACATACTTTATTAACCATGTCCAAAGTTATGCTTTTATGGAGATTAAGTCTACCTCACCAAATGACTCCTTTATCCAGTGTTAGCAGTGTTAGTGTATGTTGTCTCATGCTTAGCCTATGATGACGCAATCTAAAGTCCCTCCTCCAGGCCTTTGCCAAAGAAGACATCTTCCACCTGTGCTGGAGTGCATCTTGTTTAACAGATGAATGTGAGGTCACTTCTGGCTCAAATAAATACTTCCTGCCACAAGCCACCTGGGAGACACACCAAACATGTGGAAGAAGGTGTTCTGGTCAGATGAAACCAAAATTGAACTTTTTGGCAACAATGCAAAACGTTATGTTTGGCGTAAAAGCAACCCAGCTCATCACCTTGAACACACCATCCCCACTGTCAAACATGGTGGTGGCAGCATCATGGTTTGGGCCTGCTTTTCTTCAGCAGGGACAGGGAAGATGGTTAAAATTGATGGGAAGATGGATGGAGCCAAATACAGGACCATTCTGGAAGAAAACCTGATGGAGTCTGCAAAAGACCTGAGACTGGGACGGAGATTTGTCTTCCAACAAGACAATGATCCAAAACATAAAGCAAAATCTACAATGGAATGGTTCAAAAATAAACATATCCAGGTGTTTGAATGGCCAAGTCAAAGTCCAGACCTGAATCCAATTGAGAATCTGTGGAAAGAACTGAAAACTGCTGTTCACAAATGCTCTCCATCCAACCTCACTGAGCTCGAGCTGTTTTGCAAGGAGGAATGGGAAGAAATGTCAGTCTCTCGATGTGCAAAACTGATAGAGACATACCCCAAGCGACTTACAGCTGTAATCGCAGCAAAAGGTGGCGCTACAAAGTATTAACTTAAGGGGGCTGAATAATTTTGCACGCCCAATTTTTCAGTTTTTGATTTGTTAAAAAAGTTTGAAATATCCAATAAATGTCGTTCCACTTCATGATTGTGTCCCACTTGTTGTTGATTCTTCACAAAAAAAATACAGTTTTATATCTTTATGTTTGAAGCCTGAAATGTGGCAAAAGGTCGCAAAGTTCAAGGGGGCCGAATACTTTCACAAGGCACTGTATCTTTATGTTTGAAGCCTGAAATGTGGCAAAAGTTCGCAAAGTTCAAGGGGGCCGAATACTTTCGCAAGGCACTGTAGTATGGAACCTGTACTGAATACACAATACCTAAGACTAGTATGGAACCTGTACTGAATACCCAATACCTAAGACTAGTATGGAACCTGTACTGAATACCCAATACCTAAGACTAGTATGGAACCTGTACTGAATACCCAATACCTAAGACTAGTATGGAACCTGTACTGAATACCCAATACCTAAGACTAGTATGGAACCTGTACTGAATACCCAATACCTAAGACTAGTATGGAACCTGTACTGAATACCCAATACCTAAGACTAGTATGGAACCTGTACTGAATACCCAATACCTAAGACTAGTATGGAAAGTGTTTTGCACCCTGTGATTCTTGCCATCACAGAAAATGAAGCATATATTTGAACAAATATCCAAATTAATGGAGATTGGTTGATTCTTGATACTGAAAGTACAGTATTATCAATTTTATGATTACACTTAAGTCAAATTGACATGACAAATCTCATATTAAAGACACATGACAACTAAAGGTTGTTATAATTCACTTACGAACATTTAACAAATGTTTATTTCACAATCAAATTACAATCAAGTTCAAACGTGAAAATAGATGACATATTAGAATTTACTTTGCTATTTCCTAACAGGCATACAAAAATATGTATTTTTTGTTTGTATTTCTCTTAAACTTCAAGTAACCTACATACAGTTCAATCGACAGGAGGTCCATATTAAACCTTGTAGCACATAAACATTATTTCATTAAAGACAGAAATATTTGAAATGGAAGCGGGACAAGCGGTCACATTGAAAAACTTGGTAAACAATTTCTCACTTTTTTTTTCTTAAATCTCACTATACAAATGGGAATTATTTAAAAGTGACAATCTAAATGTGTAAGTAACTGTAAATGTTAGTTCTGTGAGCCTAAAACTCCCTTTCAGCAAATATGTGTACAGTAAATGTTAAGAAGTGCTTCAGATTGCTTTTAATGTACAATTTGTAGACAACTTCACATCCACCATAGCTGAAGGAAATCCATTGACATTACAGTACAGCATATTGCACATGGACATATTTCATAAGCAAATTAGGTTTGTCTTATCTTTACATTATTTACAGTTAATATGTGCTAGGAGCTCTTTCCATATGGAAAGGCACAGCATCAATGTGCAATTATTTGAGGTTAATTCTTCTAAAAGCCATCTAACAGTATTCACACACTCCAATGTAAACAAACATGCTTTCATGGGATTTCTTTGGAATTTTGTATGAAATTAATTGCACCTCAATTGACTTTTATTTATTTCTTTTTTTAATCAATTGATAATAACATTATTACAGTGTGATACTCATAAAGAGTCCCACATGTTGATCCCACTGTAGTTGTCAGGGTAAGTCAGGCGTGTGGTTAGACCATATAGCTAAATAGCTCTCTAAAACACAAAATCTCAAGTGATTAAAAAGTAAAGGCAAATAAAATACAGTGAAAGTAGATAACAGCAACAATACAATGACAGTGAAATCTTCAGGCAATATGTCTTGAAAACTATTTCATGGAATGCAGCATTATTCTCCCCCAAACAAACCCATCAACATGAGAGCATTTTAGGATTGAAGTTTGACGTTTTAAAGCAGCTAACGCAAGAATTGAAAATCGCGAAGACAGAGCATTCAGAATGACAAGGTAAGCTGTTGCTAGCATCTCTACTGTTGATTTTTTTCTTTTGACTTAAAGTGTCATAGATAGATAGGGTGACTGAATTCAGAAGGGAAGAAAAATGTATTCAGCACACGGAACAATAGGCATGACATTGGCGCACATTTTGCAGTGTGTAAACATCTAAAAACACAGAAATACGTTTCTATTTCTGTTGACTGCAAATGGTATATTAATAAATAATTTGAGGAGAAATGAAAAGAACATCTGCTGTATACCGTATTACTCAATCAACCAGCTTTCTGTGACAGCACAGAAAGGAAACACAACAAATTAAAATAGGTCACCTAAAAATAAAAATAACCATCTGCACTCGACACAGAACAAGGATGGGACTGAGGTCTCACTCTGAATGAGCCAAATTCACGTTAGTAGTCCTGGTTTAAGCACTGATTGAGGATAATGATGGACTAATTAGATAGACTAATTGATCCACCACTGTACCCTCACATGTCCTTTTAAGTCTCAGTCCCCGTTGGACTCAATGACCTTCTCTGTCAGGATCTCCTGGAAGGTGGAGAGCTGCTTCATCTGTTCCGTCTGCATGGAGTGCCTCCTCATCAGTTTCTTCTTCATCTTGAAGTCTGGGCCTCTCTTGGGTGAGGCAGGGGCAACTGGAACCAGGATCTTGGGACCAGAGTGGACGGGGGAAGTGGGCTTGCCATTGGCCCGGATGTCTGGGATGGGCCGGTGGGGGTTGACATTGAGTGGGGGCAAGAACCCGGGGCGGGTGTGGGAGATGTGGTCCAAGAGGAGGGTGCCTGAGCCTCTGCGCTCCAGGAGGCCTGGGGGCCGTCTGCGCATGGTGATGGGGGAGACAGAATTGGGGATGCTCTCAAGGGACTCCCGGGAGGAGGTGGTGAGAAGAGAGAGGGGCGAGGCGTTGTACTTCCTCCGCTCCACAGACACGCGCCCTGAGTCTGGAGATCCAGGGATGGACTCAGGACACAGGTGTGTGTCTGACTCATAGTGCTCCATACGTGTAAGTTTGGGGTGAGTCAGGGTGCGTGAAGCCACCCCCCCTGGTCCACCTGTATTTTCCTGAGACTCCGGCGCGGTGTTCCTGCGGTACAGGATCTGGTGCTGTTGGACCTTGTCGGCCCAGGAGGAGCTACAAAGGGCTGCGCAGTCCTCTGAGCAGGATCGGTCAATGAGTTTGGGCGAGCAGGGGTCATGTGTTTCGATGCTGTGCCGACGAGACAGGAGAGGCCTGCCAGGACCCGAGATTGACAGACCATTCATCTCAGTGATGATCCTACCTCCACCTTCCTCCTCCAGTCCACCATCAACCCTCTCCTGTGGGACCCTGCTGAGCACTGAGGGTGCTACCAGCCCCCAAGGCTCAGAGTTGAGCCTCTTCAGGAGTTTGCGGGGAGGCGGCCTTTTCTCCCCTAGGGTTCTAGTGGAGGGTAGGGGTAAGGCTGATGTCAGCACAAAGCTGAAGATACTGTCCTCCTCCTCAGCCTTCTCTGCTGCTGGGGAATTGGAGGTCCGGATCGCCACCTCTGAGGGCGACATGCAGGCCATGGGCGAGAGCTTGTCCACCACCCCTGGTGATGGGGGGGAGTTGAGGTACTGCTTGGTCTTCTTGGTGCCCGAGGGTGACGTGTCGGTGGTGATGATGATTACCTCCTTGCCCTTGGCCTTGCAGGCGTCCAGCAGGACCTGGAGGGTGTCTCTGTCACCTCTGTTGATGGCATGGACCAGGGCGGAGGAGCCTGTGTAGTCCTTGAGGCTGGGGTCAGCTCCATTCTCTAGGAGCAAGGACACCACCTCTTTGCCCGCCTGCTCGACACAGGCATGCATCAGGGCGGTCCGCCCAGACTTGTCTGGAATGTTGGGATCGGCTCCTTTCTCCAGGAGGTAGCGCACCATCCTCTGGCGGCTCTGGGGGTCCTCGTAGCCAGCCAGGCAGGCAGCAGAGATGGGGGTCTCGCCCCGCTCGTTGCCTTCGTTGATGTAGGCACCCCCTTCCAGGAGGAGCCGCGTCAGTCGCAGCTTGCCCTGGAAGACGGCTTTGAGGAGGGCGTTCCCCTCCGTATGGAGGGCTCCTCCATCTCCCATGGTGCCTTTGGCACCTCTTCTTCCAGTCAAATCTGCTACACCCAGCTAGTTAGCTTAGCGCTGACTGGCCATCTTCAAGAGGAAGCTGGTGAACCTGTGATGAAAAACAAAGTGATGTCAGAATTCTAAACGTACAGTACAGACAGGCAGTGCTGAAAGGTGGTTAAGATGGTTAGTTTGGTTGGTCTATGTATCTATCTAATGTCTAGTATGCAGCGGTACAACAGTTATACTGCATCACCAATGCCATCTCAGAGTGACTGCAATTGAAGCCTTTGATATGAAGTGTGTCTGTAAGAGCAAGACAGGGAGTGTCTGGATAGCCATCTCATGAGGTGAAATGAGAACAAGATGCAGCACCCATCTGGTGTAACAAAAACATTTCAGACAGTCTTTTTCAAAGGAAAAGCGTTTTTTCTCCCTCAAGATTGACAACATCTCTGCCATGATTGGTGAATGCATGATACTGATCCTTGACCGCACTATGCTAAGATTGGCTTATTTGACTAACTTTCCTGGTATTCTTAAACTATAACTATGCAGAGTTGAATAAAGTTTGACTTTGCAGAGAATTAACTATGCATGACTTGGACGTTTTGCCTTCCCATCAGCAAAAGAGCAACTTCCCGCTGCAGTGACATGGTAATATGTAAAACAGTGAATAATTAATCATTTGGTGCTTGAAAGTGAAATTATCTCAAAATCTGCAAGTGTGAGATACAGAAAGATGAGGCAATGACTCAAAGAATAATAATCTGATATCCAACAGGATATAAGGTGAATTGACTTGTCTAAACTTTTAAATGACTCCTAATACTGATTTAATTATTATAATATTTTTTTCTGTAACTGAAAATCAACATAATGATGTTCTTGGGATATTCATTCTACCAAACCTTCCTCTAAGTAATCTATTTAAATGATCTCAAACGATTGATTATTATCCACCAAATAGACAACGACAAAAAAATCCAGCCATAACTTTCACCTTGACCCAAGAGGAGGAGGGACTGGTTGCCTGTGGCTCACCAGTGGGTCCCGACCCACCCTATGGGATCTAGTGATCTATTTGGATGGAGAGAAGGAGATGCATCTTGTGCAGAGAGAAATAAACAGCTGTCTAGCAATGAATGAGCTTCCCATGTATGTCAACTGGGATATTTAGTTGTTCTATGCTAAGGTGATTCAATGTGCCCTGTTCATGTTAATAAACAACTCTATTTCATAACCCAGGTGAACAACGAGCATGGGGACAGACAGTGGCTATACAGACCGAAACACAGAGTGTAATCATCTGGGTATAATAGAGAAGTAGTGAGTGGTGGTTGTGGGGAAGGGAGTTGGGGAGCCAGAATGAAGAGGGAAGATATTATTTGTCTATTTCTGTTCTTCATTCCCCCTTGTAGCAATATATCCTCACATGAAATAGGTTGAGAGACTCGTGACTTCTGTTACAACAATATAAGCCAGAGTCTTTCTTTGGCTGTGTTGAAACACATATTGAGACGTCTAACTAACCATCCCTAAGCATGCATATTATAATACACACTGTAAAAATAGAGTGTCTCAAAACACCATGATTGTGTAATGAAACCATGAAAAGTAATGCACCTAAGCTGAGATCAGGTGTTTGAAAGGGTGTTTGAATGTAAACCTAACGTAAGTGTTTTAATACACAGAATGTGTTTGACACATTGTTTTAGAGAGAGGAAACACCACCAAATGAGAAGGTATCTAATTCTGCACTAAACAGGACTCGAAACAACAAAATAGTGTTTTCAATCTTTTCTGTTAGGGCTCCCAGTCCCTGGCAAGGTGTTGCATAACACTTGATTAAGTGGTGTTACTACACACCATGTTATGTTTCAAAACACATCAGGATGGTGTGTTTCAATACTCCTGAAAGGTTCAAACCTCCTGCAAGTCGTCTCCTTCAAATTGGTGGCAGCTCAGTTGCCACTAGTTTTGGTGTTACAAATCACTTCATTTTAACAGTGCAGCATTTACAAACACAGTTTAATTTGAGTGAGTCGGAGTAATTCCTTACAATGGCTAGGGCTCGGTCTTTCTTTCATTCAGACTGTGATCAATACACTCAATTACATTTAATCCATCCACCCCTTTTTATTATGGCCTATTTGCCTAAATAATTCTGTTGGGAATCAATGGAAGTTTAATAACAGTTGTTACTTTGTCATTACTGGCTCGCTGCCAGGGGACTCCGTAGGTGGATTGGGAAGCAGTTGACAGGTGCTGAGTTGAGATGGGCTGAGGGAGAGGCTCTCTATCCTGAGAATGTGGCTACGAGGCTGCCACCTACAGCTCTCTCTCTCTCTCTGTGTGTGTGTGTGTGTGTGTGTGTGTGTGTGTGTGTGTGTGTGTGTGTGTGTGTGTGTGTGTGTGTGTGTGTGTGTGTGTGTGTGTGTGTGTGTGTGTGTGTGTGTGTGTGTGTGTGTGCGTGGGCATCTGTGGGTCTGACACTAGTCTGCCCATGCTAAAGACGCAATCTGTCGACTGGGGCGGAAGGCAACTTGACGATCCACAATGATCTGCATCAAAGTGGATGACGATCCACAATGATCTGCATCAAAGTGGATGACGATCCACAATGATCTGCATCAAAGTGGATTGATGCCTTTGAAACAATGTAGTAAAGTATTATTGCAGTTACTGGATTAACCACCATTATAGATTATTAGCGTTTCAGAATTACAGAGAGAGAGACTCTCCTTTCTCTATATATTGTTCCCCTACAATATTAAATAAATACATCAATAAATTGTTGAAGACTCCAGCCACCCAGGTCATAGACTGTTCTCTCGGCTACCGCATGGCAAGCGGTACCGATGCACCAAGTCTGGAACCAACAGGACCCTGAACAGCTTCCACCCCCAAGCCACAATACTGATACATAGTTAGTCCATCACATACGCTGCTGCTGCTGTTTACTATCTGTCACTTTATTCCTAATTATATGTACATATCTACCTCTTCCCTTGTACCCCTGCACATCAACTGGTACTGGTAGTCCTTGTACAGCCAAGTTATTATTACTCATTGTGTATATATTATTACTTTTATTATTACATGTTTTAGTTTTCTAGTATTTAGCTATTTTCTTTCTCTCTGCTTTGTTGGGAAGGGCCCGTAAGTAAGCATTTTACTGTCAGTCCACACCTGTTGTTTACAAAGCATGTGACGAGTAAGATGTGATTTGATTTGATACTACTGTATACATACAGATGTAGGATCTTAATTTGAGCCAGTTTGCTACCGCAGTAAAATAATCCTGCAGCAATAGGAAATGTTCATTAATATACAGATTATAATTTGTGAGGGTTGTTACATTTTTCGTTAAGGCAAATCAATCATTTCAATTGAAATGTCAAAGTGGAAATTACAAACGTTAGAAGCCTTTTTAAAACTAAAATACATTACAAGTTTGCATATTTTCTGAGTAACCTAAATATTGAGTGGCTTTCGTCAAGCTGTCCACTCAAGAAAATGCTTCAAATTGTAACCAGTGCCTGCAACCTGGTTCAGGTTATCAGTCAACCTACCAGAGTATTCACAAACAGAACAGGAACTAAATCATCCACTTGTATTGATCACATCTAATGCTGCAGAAATCTGCTCTAAAGCAGTATCCACACCCATCGGATGTAATGATCATAATATTATAGCCATATCTAGGAAAAACAAAGTTTCAAAGATGACCTAAAATAGTGTATAAGGGATCATACAAGAGGTTTTGCAATGATTCCTATGTTGAAAATGTGTAATGAGGAACATCCTGACGCAAGCACTTAAATAATTTACTAAATTGCTTATTCCAGTTACTAATAAGCAAGCACTCATTAAGAAAATTATTGTAAAAACTATTAAATACCTGTGGATTGATGAGGAATTGTGGTTGGGGGGATGAGGCAAAAGGAACGGCAAAATGTCTGGTTGCACAGCCGAGTGGCAAACATACTGTAAATTGGGAAATCACGTGACTAAACTTAACAAAAAGAAGAAATTACTATGAAAAAAAATTTATATAAAGAATGATACTAAAAAGCACCTGAAATTAAATGTGGGGCAAAAAGGCAAACTCAGTTCCATCATTCATTGAATCAGATGGCTCATTCATCAAAAAAACATTGATATTGCCACTCAGCTCCATCATTCATTGAATCAGATGGCTCATTCATCAAAAAACCATTGATATTGCCAACTACTTCAAAGATTTTTTAATTGAAAATTCAGAAATGACATAACAACAACATATTATGAACCTACACCTCCATACATAAATTACCAAATGATAAAAGGCAAGTGAAATAATTTTGAATTCTGTAAAGTGAGTGTGGAAGAGGTGAAATAAATGTTGTTTTCTATCAACAATGACAAGCACCCAGGGTCTGAAAACTTGGATGGAAAATTACTGAGGATGATAGTGACTATATTGCCACTCCTATCTGCCATCTATTCAATCTAAGCCTACAGGAAAATGTGTGCCCTCAGGCCTGGAGGGAAGCAAAAGTAATTTCGCTACCCAAGAATAGCAAAGCACCCTTTACTGGCTCAAACAGCCGTCCAGAGTAAGCTTTACTAAGGGTTGTTAACCCTTAGTAAACGTTTAGAAAAAAATGTGTTTGACCAGATACAATGCAAATTCACAGTAAACAAATTAACCACAGACTTGAAGCACGCTTACAGGGAAGGGCATTCAACATGTACAGACGGCACTTACACAAATGACTGATGATTGGCTGAGAAGAATTGTTAATAAGAATCTGCTGCTGGAAAAATGTATATGTTATGGCTTTACATCCCCTGCTATATTGTGGATCAAGACTTACCTGTCTAACAGAACACAGAGGGTGTTCTTCAATGGAAGCATTTCCAACATAATCCAGGTAGAGTCAGGCATTCCCCAGTGCAGCTGTCTAGGCACCTACTTCTTAAAATCTTTACCAATTACCTGCCACTGGCACTGAGTAAAGCCTGTGTGTCCATGTATGCTGATGTCTCAACACTGCACATGTCAGCTACCACAGCAAGTGAAATCACTGCAACGCTTAACAAAGAGCTGCAGTCAGTTTCAGAATGGCTGTCAAGAAATAAGCTGGTCCTAAATATTTAAAAACTAAAAGCATTGTATTTAAGACAAATCATTCACTAAATCCTAAACCTCAACTAAATCTTGTAATGAATAATGTGGAAATTGAGCAAATTAAGGAGACTAAACTGCTTGGTGTAACCATGGATTGTAAACTGTCATGGTCGAAACATATTGATGCAACGGTAGCTAAGATGGGGAGAGATCTGTCCATAATAAAGCACTACTATGCTTTCTTGACATCGCTATCAACAAAACAACTACTATGGTCCCTAGTTTTGTCGCACCTGGACCACTGTCCTGTCATATGGTCAAGTGCCACAAAGAGACACATGGGAAAATGACAATTGGCCCAGAACAGAGCAGCATGGCTGGCCCTTAGAGGTACATGGAGGGCCAGCATGTCTTTGTGAGAGATATTGACATGTTGAAATCACCGAGCTGTCTGTTTAAGTAACGAGCGCACATCTCAGACACCTACGCATACCCCACAAGACGTGCCACCAGAGGTCTCTTCACTGTCCCCAAGTCCAGAATAGACCACGGGAAATGCACAGTACTACATAGAGCCATTTCTACATGGAACTCTATTCCACATCATGTAACTCAGTCAAGTAGTAAAATCTGATTTAGAAAACTGATAAACTACACTTTATGGAACAGTTTGGACTGTGCAGGCAAACACACAGCATTCACAAACACATGCTAACACACGCACTCTACAAACACATACATTTTAATATTGTTATTTTGCTGTATTATTAAATCAAATCATATGTTATCTGTCACATGCGCCGAATACAACAGGTGTAGTAGACCTTACAGTGAAATGCTTACTCACAAGCCCTTAACCAACAATGCAGTTTTAAGAAAAACAAGTGTTAAGCAAAAAATAAAAATAACAAATAATTAAAGAACAGCAGTAAAATAACAATAGCGAGGCTATATACAGTGGGGCAAAAAAGTATTTAGTCAGCCACCAATTGTGCAAGTTCTCCCACTTAAAAAGATGAGAGAGGCCTGTAATTTTCATCATAGGTACACTTCAACTATGACAGACAAAATGAGAGAAAAAAATCCAGAAAATAACATTGTAGGATTTTTAATGAATTTATTTGCAAATTATGGTGTAAAATAAGTATTGGGTCACCTACAAACAAGCAAGATTTCTGGCTCTCACAGACCTGTAACTTCTTCTTTAAGAGGCTCCTCTGTCCTCCACTCATTACCTGTAATTAATGGCACCTGTTTGAACTTGTTATCGGTATAAAAGACACCTGTCCACAATCTCAAACAGTCACACTCCAAACTCCACTATGGCCAAGACCAAAGAGCTGTCAAAGGACACCAGAAACAAAATTGTAGACCTGCACCAGGCTGGGAAGACTGAATCTGCAATAGGTAAGCAGCTTGGTTTGAAGAAATCAACTGTGGGAGCAATTATTAGGAAATGGAAGACATACAAGACCACTGTTAATCTCCGTCAATCTGGGGCTCCACACAAGATCTCACCCCATGGGGTCAAAATGATCACAAGAATGGTGAGCAAAAATCCCAGAACCACATGGGGGGACCTAGTGAATGACCTGCAGAGAGCTGGGACCAAAGTAACAAAGCCTACCATCAGTAACACACTATGCCGCCAGGGACTCAAATCCTGCAGTGCCAGACGTGTCCCCCTGCTTAAGCCAGTACATGTCCAGGCCCATCTGAAGTTTGCTAGAGAGCATTTGGATGATCCAGAAGAAGATTGGGAGAATGTCATATGGTCAGATGAAACCAAAATATAACTTTTTGGTAAAAACTCAACTCGTCGTGTTTGGAGGACAAGGAATGCCGAGTTGCATCCAAAGAACACTATACCTACTGTGAAGCATGGGGGTGGAAACATCATGCTTTGGGGCTGTTTTTCTGCAAAGGGACCAGGACGACTGAACCATGTAAAGGAAAGAATGAATGGGGTCGTGAATCGTGAGATTTTGAGTGAAAACCTTCTTCCATCAGCAAGGGCATTGAAGATGAAACGTGGCTGGGTCTTTCAGCATGACAATGATCCCAAACACACCGCCCCGGCAACGAAGGAGTGGCTTCGTCAGAAGCATTTCAAGGTCCTGGAGTGGCCTAGCCAGTCTCCAGATCTCAACCCCATAGAAAATCTTTGGAGGGAGTTGAAAATCCATGTTGCCCAGCAACAGCCCCAAAACATCACTGCTCTAGAGGAGATCTGCATGGAGGAATGGGCCAAAATACCAGCAACAGTGTGTGAAAACCTTGTGAAGACTTACAGAAAACGTTTGACCTCTGTCATTGCCAACAAAGGGTATATAACAAAGTATTGAGATAAACTTTTGTTATTGACCAAATACTTATTTTCCACCATAATTTGCAAATAAATCCATTAAAAATCCTACAATATGATTTTCTGGAATTTTTTTTCTCATTTTGTCTGTCATAGTTGAAGTGTACCTATGATGGAAAATTACAGGCCTCTCTCATCTTTTTAAGTGGGAGAACTTGCACAATTGGTGGCTGACTAAATACCTTTTTGCCCCACTGTACAGGGGGTACCGGTACAGAGTCAATGTGCGGGGGGAACAGGTTAGTCGAAGTAATTGAGGTAATATGTACATGTAGATAGAGTTAAACAGATAGTAGCAGCAGCGTAAAAGAGGGGTTGGGGAGGTGGACAATGCAAATAGTTTGGGTAGCCATTTGATTAGCTGTTCAGGAGTCTTATGGCTTGGGAGTAGAAGCTGTTAAGAAGCCTTTTGGACCTAGACTTGTCACTACTGTACCGCTTGCCATGTGGTAGCAGAGATAACAGTTTATGACTGGGGTGGCTGGAGTTTTGACCATTTTTAGGGCCTTTCTATGACACCGCCTGGTATAGAGGTCCTGGATGGCAGGATGCTTGCCCCCAGTGATGTACGTACGCACTACCCTCTGTAATGCCTGACGGTTGTATTGTAGATATGTTATGGTAGAGTAGTGTGTAATAATGTGTTGTGTTATGTAATTGTGATTGGACTCCCGGAAGAGTACCTGCTGCCTTGGCAAATTAAGATCCTACATCTGCTAAATGACTTAAATGTAAATGTACATCTGAATGCAGCCTGCGGCTCTAGTATTTCTCCAGTGGATTTATCTGTCAAACACCTCTGAAGAAGTAATGTGTGACCATAAACATCTCTGTAGTGCTGAAGAAAAGAGGTAGACAAATAATATGTATCTCCTGGTCCTTGACAGTATGGCTTCACTACAACAGGAGATGAGGCAGAGCAGACATGGCCTTTTCCATTTACATCTGGGATATTCTTGACAACTCAGGGATACAATCGTAGAGGTACTGTTGCTGATCCGTCGTCATTATTGTGAAATAATTATAATGTTATTAAGGTGAGATTTTAATAGAGAAAGCTGACCCGAGAGCAGAGCTCACTTTCTTTCGATCCTATCAGTATCGACACATGCTCCAACGATGCACTCTGCGTGGTGTTTTGGGAAATGCATGTTACATATTCGGCTGCATCATTAAAACACTAGTAAAACTAAATTCCATCGCTGTCGGTAAACCGGGCCCAGGTGTATTGTGTGGGTCTGAGCAGAGTTCTTCCCACAGCAGACGAGGGAGAGAGAGCTGTCTTGTCTAAGATCTATGGACTCCAGCTCAGATGCACTAGTCATTTCTGCCAAGATGGACCAGGAAAACAGGCACAGTGTGAGTGCTCCAGTCCAGTGTTGCCAACTTAGTGACCTTGTTGCTATATTTAGTCAGTATTCAGATCCCTCTAGCGACACATTTTTTTAAAAGTGACTAGCGACTTTTTCTGGTGTTATTGGAGACTTTTGGAGACTCTGACGTGAAAGCACGTATCGTTCTTACTCTTCTCAACGAGCCGTGGGCCCCACCCCCATCCTGAAGCACTCACAGGCGGGGCCCAGTCCTTGCGCAGCAGTCCCTCCCAGCTGCAGTCAGAGCAGGAGATGTTCACCCTTCCGCGTCCAGACTACAAATGAATCGCGCATGCGGGAAGCCGCTGCTGGCTGATCCTGCCCTGGCTTACATTGAAAAAAAACAATGAACCTGAATTAGGGCCAGACTTGTTACCATAATTTTCTCACATTGCCATTGACAGTTTTTTCTATTGTCTCTTTTGGGTCCATTTAGATTGTATACAAAAAAATGTTAAAAATATTATGGTTAAAAATGTTTTACTGTGACTTGTTGTAGGCTCCTAAGTGGACCATAAGGTTAAAAACCAAACCAAATTAAGAAAACGAAACTAAAAAACAAACAAATAAATAAATAATAAAATAAAAAACTAAGTAACTCCACCAGAGTGTCTTTTTGGGTCACTTTTGCTGGTCCCAAGCCAGGATAAAGGAGGTGGGTTGGAATTGTGATATAAAAAAAAACAAGAATCGACAGGAGAAAGTTCATTTGTAGTTCTAAACATATTTAGGGTATTTTTTACTCACTTTTTGTCTATCCCACGACGTTATTCCTCTCCTACAGTGTCAATCACAATTACATGCACATGGCCAATTATGCAAATTAGGTGATGACGTCATTTAGTGACTTTTAGGACAGCCAATAGCTACTTTCCTTACTGAGGAGTTGGCAACACTGCTCCAGTCAGATAACGATGCTCAGGGGGCTTCATGGAGCTGCTAATCCAATGTAGTTGCAGCATACGAATCCCTGACACAGATTCCTTCCCTGAGATCTCTCAATGATTCACACCAAACGTTTTCTTCCCTGTCATACTGTGTTTATCTAGGCATGTCAAATGAGAAGTTTTCATTTACAACCAAATCAACAACAAAAAAATGATGTAAATGATATATTGCAGAAGGATCTGGACAATTATTTTGTGATTTCATATGTTTTAGAGTAATTTAACCCAAACAGCAAATCACTTCCTCATCCTTGATGGGCCCCCGATAAAAAACACAAATGGCTCCAAAAACACCCAAATACATCAAATTGCAAAGCGCTCAGTCTAGTAATGCAGGTCTTTAGATGTCATACACATGAAATTGTGTCATTTCGAATTTATCCTCAAGGTTAGGCTATATTCCATTTTGTTGTGACTCGAGCGATATCTCCAAAGTCAATTTTACAGGTAGGCCTAACTGCCTAAATAAAGTAAACACTTGAGTAAATGAGGGATACAATTTATATTGAAAGCATGGGGTGGTCGCCCAAAAATTAAGACACTATATGCTAGTCCAGTATTTCCTTTTTTTGGAAGTTACCTGTAGCAGCAGGCTACACGGAAAATGGAACTGCTTGACAAGGCTTGAGTCGCAAAAAAGGGAATATAACATTGCGGATACATTTCGGAATGACACAACTTCAAGTGTACAACATCTAAAGACCTGCATTACTATACTGGGAGCTTTGCTGTTTCTAAAATGATGTATTTGGGTGTTTTGATCATTTTTTCAGGGCCCCCAAGATACACGAGGATGAGGAAGTGATTTGCAGTTTGGGGTAAATTCCTCTAAAACATGTGAAATCACAAAAAAATTGTATGGACCCTTCCATAACATGCCATTTACATAAAATATAGAGATTTGGTTGTGAAAAAAATATTCAGGTAGAACCTGCTGCAGCTGCAAACACATACACACGCCAACTCACACAGTGGTGTCATGATTGTCGCCGCCTCTGAGTGTCCCAGTTTGACCCCTTGCTCTGGGCTGTGGAAAGGACAGGAGCGACAGAGGGGTTGACATCGATCCACCTGCAATTTTCCAACCAGACTCCTCACTTCGCACTCCCACTCTGATAAGGGAGGCAGTAGAAGCTATTTCTGGCTGGGTAGTTTCAGCTATAGCATGACATTTATCATCCTAGCTGCTATCTATCACTGCAGCTTCAACTGACGTATTGCCTTAATCTGGGTAGATAGCGCATCCACTAATCCACTAAAACCTCCTATTGTTCACGCGTTAAATATTGATCATCTATTGGCAAAAACAACATATTTCATGCACAGCACAACAGCAAAAGGTAATTGATAAGCAGTTGATTTATTTTTAATTTCATACTGTTGTTGTCTTGAGTACCAACAATAGGTCTGCAGTAACTATTTATTGATATCCCTCTTAAAACATATTTCAGGCTACTAATATATCAGAGTCTGTGCTTTTCCATACCAATTTCTTTCCCCATCTCTCGACAGGTCTCTTCATTATTGCTCTTCCTCCCTGACTTTCCATTTATAACATCTCTGTTGTTTGGTTTACACACATTATCTGTGTGTAAACCTGGGTCTGTCCGGGTTTCTAAAACAGAGTGTGCATCTGACTGCCTTTGGAAAGTATTCAGATCTCTTTACTTTTTCCACATTTTGTTACGTTACAGCCTTATTCTAAAATTGATTAAATAGTTTTTTTCCTTATCAATCTACACACAAAACCCCATAATGACAAAGTAAAAACAGTTTTTTTAATGTTTGCTAATTTATACAACATTAAATATCACATTTACATAAGTATTCAGACCCTTTACACAGTACTTTGTTGAATCACCTTTGGCAGTGATTACAGCCTTGATTCTTCTTGGGTATGATGCTACAAGCTTGGCATACCTGTATTTGGGGAGTTTTTCTATTCTTCTCTGCAGATTCTCTCAAGCTCTGTTAGGTTGGATGGGGAGTGTCACTGCACAGCTATTTCCAGGTCTCTCCAGAGATGTTTGATTAGGTTGAAGTCCAGGCTCTGGCTGGGCCACTCAAGTACATTCAAAGACTTGTCCCAAAGCCACTACTGCGTTGTCTTGGATGTGTGCTTAGGGTGTTTGTCCTGTTGGAAGGTGAACCTTGGCCCCAGTCTGAGGTCCTGAGCACTCTGGAGCAGGTTTTCATCAAGGATCTCTCTCTGTACTTTGCTCCATTCATCTTTCCCTCGATCCTGACAAGTCTCCCAGTCCCTGCCGCTGAAAAACATCCCCATAGCATGATGCTGCCACCACCATGTTTCACCGTAGGGATGGTGACAGGTTTCCTCCAGATGTGACGCTTGGCATTCAGGCCAAAGTGTTCCATCTTGGTTTCATCAGACCATAAATCTTGTTTCTCATGGTCTGACAATCTTTAGGTTCCTTTTGGCAAACTTCAATCGGGCTGTCATGTCCCTTTTACTGAAGAGTGGCTTCCGTCTGGCCATTCTACCATAAAGGCCTGATTGGTGGAGTGCTGCAGAGATGGTTCTGGAAAGTTCTCCCATCTCCACAGAGGAACTCTAGAGCTCTGTCAGAGTGACCATCGGGTTCTTGGTCACCTCCCTGACCAAGGCCCTCTCCTCTGATTGCTCAGTTTGTCCGGGCAGCCAGCTCTAGGAAGAGTCTTGGTGGTTCTAAACTTCTCCCATTTAAGAATGATGGAGGCCACTGTGTTCTTGGGGTCCTTCAACGCTGCAAAAATGTTTTCGTACCCTTCCCCAGATCTGCGCCTCAACACAATCCTGTCTCGGAGCTTTCTGCACAATTCCTTTGACCTCATGGCTTGGTTTCTTCTCTGACATCCACTGTCAACTGTGGGACCTTATACAGAGAGGTGTTTTCCTTTCCAAATCATGTCCAATTAATTGAATTTACCACAGGTGGACTCCAATCAAGTTGTAGAAACATCTCAAGGATGATCAATGGAAACAGGATGCACCTGAGCTCAACTTTGAGTCTCATAGCAAAGGGTCTGAATACTTATGTAAATAAGGTATTTCAAGGTTTCTAAAAACCTGTTTTTGCTTTGTCATTATGGAGTATTGTGTGTAGATTGCTGAGGATGTTTTTTTCCCATCCATTTTAGAATAAGGCTGTAACGTAACAAAATGTGGAAAAGGTCTTGGGGTTTGAATACTTTCCAAAGGCACTGTATACGTGTCTTAGTTAGTGTGTAAAAGCTTGTCTGAGTACATGTACATCAATCTGTGTGTGTGTGTATTTGTACGTGTAGGCGGGCAACATTATTAAAACCCCCCCACCCCCATTCCAAATAGCTTATCGTTCATCATCAGACCTCTTTCTCACACACTCTCTCTTTCCCTCTCTTTCTCTTTCTCTCTCTCTCACTCTCTCTCTCTCTCTCTCTCTCTCTCTCTTTCTCGCTCTCTTTCTCTCTTTCCTTCACTATCAGCTCACTGACTCACTATCAGCTAAAGTCATGCATTTCCATCTGCTCTCAGAAGACACACAGTCTCATGGCGGAGACAGTCAGGACTGAGTACTCTAGAGTAGAATAGAATATTCCTTCTATGACATGTCTGTCCCCTGGTGTGCAGCTGCACCGTGTCAAGAACTGACATCACCCCAACACCCATTACAATAATTGGCCCTGTTGTACCCCCTGATCTGCCATCCTGGTATCCCATCTCGGGTGAGCTGTGCATGTCAGAGTGTGCCACACTTCCTGTTGGAAAGATGGATGTGATGGCATATAACACTGACAGTGCCCTCCATTGGCCCTCTAGACAGATTATTCATAATTCCAGGTTTGTGGGGGTGGATGTGACCTACACCTAACCTTTCCTCCATAGAACGCCTGTAAGAAGCCATCCATGTGTCATAGTTGTCTTATGCCCTTGTCCCTTAGTGAACCTGTTGTTTCTGAGTAGTAATTGCAGTGCTCTCTGTAACATTTACAAAACCCATAGTTCAGTAGCTATACATCTAATTGCTACAGTACATAAGCTATTAATCAATATCACTATGTGAAATACATTTGAAGATATACATATAATGCAGAAGTATAATGATTATTCTCGGGAACATGAATTACAAGGGACGTTTCTGTGTATAATGTAAATTCGTAATACAAGCAAACATCGTTCCCAAGCGTTTCATATTATTGTTTCCAAGACTTAATAGACAACTTATACAACTTAATCAGGTGTATATGTATACAAGTCTACAATATCATACAGGCCTAATAGCAAAAGATTCAGCGAAACTATTATGTGAAATGTTGCAAGAAACTTAAATCCATTCCAAACTACGGTCGCTATCCATGGTGCTGATTCGGTCGTTCTGCCGGACGCCAACCTTCCGAGAACTGAGAAAAGCAATGTAAAGGAATTCATGCTTTCAATTCAAATTCGTGATGGTGTTGGTAATATCGAATGAAACCGAGACGCAGCATCAGTGTTATCATATCGGCTCCAAGAAAAACTAATTCAAACCTGTTTCGGTGACCAATCACTACGTAAATTGGTTTTCTGACGTACTGCTTCTAATATTAAACTAGCAGGGAAGTTATACTATTCCGGGTTATTGGACAAAAACAGTAACTGCGCCAATAAAAAGAAACAGCCGTTTCAACAGTCGGTTGATAAAAAACATGTTTCTCCACACTGAATGTAGCCTAGCCTATGCATTAGCAGAGATAATAAAATACGACCTAAGTTACATCCCTGCATGTATTGCCTTTCTCACACACATAAAATGTAACTGACTGTCTGCTTCTCTTTTTGCCACATTCCATCATACGGCTGATCTTATAGGACCGCAATAAACCAAGTGACAGAATTTCATGACAATGCAGATCGGTTCATGATTTAGATTACAGGGGTTGCCTCTCAGCCAAGAAATGTGGTGCTTATGATATGGAAAAATTGTGACAGCAAATCTGAATCAGCTGAATCTATTTGCTTTTTGTAGCAGTTTATTGATTAGTCTTTGGATATAGCAAGGCTCAACCAATCTGATTACAACTGCCAAACGAATCGTGTTCGTTGGTCTGCGGGATTTTAGGCTATAGAGCATCTTTTATCTCTTACACAAATATGGTAAGAAACAATTAATTATAAAATCTGAATAAGTTCAGTTGAATTGCATATTTTTTTTATTGTTGGTCTTTCATCAAATTCAACTTGTTTTATTTTTTCACATGGAATACCAAAACACTGTTCTCAGTTCATGTCGATATTGCTTTGTCAAGCCATTTGGCCATGACATTAACCACTCATAAGGAATAATTTAATGGCAACAAATATTTATGTAATCTACAATATGCAAATGTAGCCTTCTATCACCATGCGCTGCAAACACGATATAAAGAGAAAATATAAATCCTTACCATGGATGAAACAAGTTTAATTCAGATCCATTTGGCATATGTTTTTTTCTGATATAAAAGCCAGACTTCAGTCTCTGTAATATCCCCCCGATATAGTGATAACGTCGAGCCTCTCTCCCCCTCCCCCTCTTCACCCGTATCTCTCCCGCAACCACTAGTTTAGAAGACGCGGAGCGTCGCAGCGGGGGTGGGGAGTGGGTCGCGTGGTGGGAGTGAATACGAACGCGGTGGATATGTTGCGCGCAGACGATGCGCTATGATGATCCCTGCGCTTGACAGACAGATAAAGAAACACGAGAGAGAGAGAGACCTGCTGTATATAGACATCATGTGCAGGAACCAAATGACTGTTGTTCATTAAAACAGTAGCCTATACAATGTTATACACACAATTTGGTGTCTTGATAGGCATACAAGTTTCCACACAGCCTATTATAAGAAATATCAACAAAGGATAGGCTATATTTAAACCTGATTGAGCTGTAAGTATGGGCCCAATATTGTCTGTTCTGTGCTTATGACACTATTCCTGTCCTGTTACCTCAAGGGAAAATAAAGAATGTGTACAAGGCTCAATGGCTTGGTTGGTATAGATGTCGCTACACCCGCAATAACATTTGCTAAATGTATGTATGTGACCAATAAAATGTGATTTAATTTAGATTTATATAGACTGATTCTGTAGTCCTCTATGCCTTTTTGCACCTCTGTAGCAAGGGGTTTTTCACCTCTGCAGTAAGCACATCTATTATTTCCACTTGTGATCACAGCTAAAACTAATCTGCACCAGGGCTCCATCTTGTTGCCGTATGAGTTCCTGGTTCTTAAATAAGGTCATAAGAATTCAGTCATTGCAAATTCACAGAGGAAGGAAGTGGCCCACATATCCTTGGTGGTAGCCCATGATTAGTCACCTGCTGTATAGATTAGATATTGTTTCAATGCAAAGTCAGATGTATACAACAGGTAGGCCTACCTAATGGTGAATGTGAGAGCGTTGTGAACATATAGCCTAATACACACAATTGAAGAAGTAGCCTAACTGTTCTGCTTCAAATGACAAGTCTGGTCTCACTTGGTGTTATAAATAGTATATTAAACTGAAACACACATTAAAAGCTCAAAATAAATGAGAAACTTGCATTACTAAAGATGGAGAGGAGGAAATACGTGTACACCCCCAAATGCATAAAATACTTATTCAGCGACTGTTGCTATTATGGAACACAGTTGCTATGGCAACTGATTTGCTGGATTCCTACAGAAATGTTCCCACGGTGACACACTCACCGAGGCAAGCATGCTTACAAGTTCACAGACACACGCTGCATGCACGCAGGCACACAGATACAGACACACAGACAGACAGACAGACACACACACACACACACACACACACACACACACACACACACACACACACACACACACACACACACACACACACACACACACACAGCTGTAAGGTTCTATCAAAGTGATGGTGTCCCTATCCACCAATCCCCCAGGTGGGAGGGGAATCATCACCAAGTGCTTTGAGATTGTAGTTGGCTAAGGGTGACTTGGCCAAAAGCTTATTTATCCTCCTTAAATAGATACAGTTGAAGTCGAAAGTTTACACACACTTAAGTTGGAGTCATTAAAACTAGTTTTTCAACCACTCCACAAATTTCTTGTTAACAAACTATAGTTTTGGCAAGTTGGTTAGGACATCTACTTTGTGCATGACACAAGTAATGTTTCAAACAATTGTTTCCAGACAGGTTATTTCACTTATAATTCATTGTATCACAATTCCAGTGGGTCAGAAGTTTACATGCATTAAATTGACTGTGCCTCAGCTTGGAAAATTCCAGAAAATGACGTCATGGCTTTAGAGGTTTCTGATAGGCTAATTGACATAATTTGTTTCATTTGGAGGTATACCTGTGGATATATTTCAAAGGCCTACCTCCAGTGCCTCTTTGCTTGACATCATGAGAAAATCAAAAGAAATCATCCAAGAAATCAGCCGAGACAAGTCTGGTTAATCCTTGGGAGCAATTTCCAAATGCCTGAAGGTACCATGTTCATCTGTACAAACAATAGCAAAATAACACCATGGGACAACACAACCGTCATATCGCTCAGGAAGGAGACACGTTCTGTCTCCTAGAGATGAATGTACTTTGGTGCGAAAAGTTCAAATCAATCCAAATCAAATCAAATTTTATTTGTCACATACACATGGTTAGCAGATGTTAATGCGAGTGTAGCGAAATGCTTGTGCTTCTAGTTCCGACAATGCAGTAATAACCAACAAGTAATCTAACTGACAATTCCTAAACTACTGTCTTATACACAGTGTAAGGGGATAAAGAATATGTAGATAAGGATATATGAATGAGTGATGGTACAGAGCAGCATAGGCAAGATACAGTAGATGGTATCGAGTACAGTATATACATATGAAATGAGTATGTAAACAAAGTGGCATAGTTAAAGTGGCTAGTGATACATGTATTACATAAGGATGCAGTTGATGATATAGAGTACAGTATATACGTATGCATATGAGATTAATAATGTAGGGTAAGTAACATTATATAAGGTAGCATTGTTTAAAGTGGCTAGTGATATATTTACATCATTTCCCATCAATTCCCATTATTAAAGTGGCTGGAGTTGAGTCGGTGTCAGTGTGTTGGCAGCAGCCACTCAATGTCAGTGGTGGCTGTTTAACAGTCTGATGGCCTTGAGATAGAAGCTGTTTTTCAGTCTCTCGGTCCCAGCTTTGATGCACCTGTACTGACCTCGCCTTCTGGATGATAGCGGGGTGAACAGGCAGTGGCTCGGGTGGTTGATGTCCTTGATGATCTTTATGGCCTTCCTGTAACATCGGGTGGTGTAGGTGTCCTAGAGGGCAGGTAGTTTGCCCCCGGTGATGCGTTGTGCAGACCTCACTACCCTCTGGAGAGCCTTACGGTTGAGGGCGGAGCAGTTGCCGTACCAGGCGGTGATACAGCCCGCCAGGATGCTCTTGATTGTGCATCTGTAGAAGTTTGTGAGTGCTTTTGGTGACAAGCCGAATTTCTTCAGCCTCTTGAGGTTGAAGAGGCGCTGCTGCGCCTTCTTCACGATGCTGTCTGTGTGAGTGGACCAATTCAGTTTGTCTGTGATGTGTATGCCGAGGAACTTAAAACTTGCTACCCTCTCCACTACTGTTCCATCGATGTGGATAGGGGGTGTTCCCTCTGCTGTTTCCTGAAGTCCACAATCATCTCCTTAGTTTTGTTGACGTTGAGTGTGAGGTTATTTTCCTGACACCACACTCCGAGGGCCCTCACCTCCTCCCTGTAGGCCGTCTCGTCGTTGTTGGTAATCAAGCCTACCACTGTTGTGTCGTCCGCAAACTTGATGATTGAGTTGGAGGCGTGCGTGGCCACGCAGTCGTGGGTGAACAGGGAGTACAGGAGAGGGCTCAGAACGCACCCTTGTGGGGCCCCAGTGTTGAGGATCAGCGGGGAGGAGATGTTGTTACCTACCCTCACCACCTGGGGGCGGCCCGTCAGGAAGTCCAGTACCCAGTTGCACAGGGCGGGGTCGAGACCCAGGGTCTCGAGCTTGATGACGAGCTTGGAGGGTACTATGGTGTTGAATGCCGAGCTGTAGTCGATGAACAGCATTCTCACATAGGTATTCCTCTTGTCCAGATGGGTTAGGGCAGTGTGCAGTGTGGTTGAGATTGCATCGTCTGTCGACCTATTTGGGCGGTAAGCAAATTGGAGTGGGTCTAGGCTGTCAGGTAGGGTGGAGGTGATATGGTCCTTGACTAGTCTCTCAAAGCACTTCATGATGACGGAAGTGAGTGCTACGGGGCGGTAGTCGTTTAGCTCAGTTACCTTAGCTTTCTTGGGAACAGGAACAATGGTGGCCCTCTTGAAGCATGTGGGAACAGCAGACCGGTATAGGGATTGATTGAATATGTCCGTAAACACACCAGCCAGCTGGTCTGCGCATGCTCTGAGGGCGCGGCTGGGGATGCCGTCTGGGCCTGCAGCCTTGCGAGGGTTAACACGTTTAAATGTTTTACTCACCTCGGCTGCAGTGAAGGAGAGACCGCATGTTTCCGTTGCAGGCCGTGTCAGTGGCACTGTATTGTCCTCAAAGCGGGCAAAAAAGTTATTTAGTCTGCCTGGGAGCAAGACATCCTGGTCCGTGACTGGGCTGGATTTCTTCCTGTAGTCTGTGATTGACTGTAGACCCTGCCACATGCCTCTTGTGTCTGAGCCGTTGAATTGAGATTCTACTTTGTCTCTGTACTGACGCTTAGCTTGTTTGATAGCCTTGCGGAGGGAATAGCTGCACTGTTTGTACTCGGTCATGTTACCAGACACCTTGCCCTGATTAAAAGCAGTGGTTCGCGCTTTCAGTTTCACGCGAATGCTGCCATCAATCCACGGTTTCTGGTTAGGGAATGTTTTAATCGTTGCTATGGGAACGACATCTTCAACGCACGTTCTAATGAACTCGCACACCGAATCAGCGTATTCGTCAATGTTGTTATCTGACGCAATACGAATCATGTCCCAGTCCACGTGATGGAAGCAGTCTTGGAGTGTGGAGTCAGCTTGGTCGGACCAGCGTTGGACAGACCTCAGCATGGGAGTTTCTTGTTTCAGTTTCTGTCTGTAGGCAGGGATCAGCAAAATGGAGTCATGGTCAGCTTTTCCGAAAGATATATACGGCTGTGATTATAATCGAAGAGAATTCTCTTGGTAGATAATGCAGTCTACATTTGATTGTGAGGAATTCTGAATCAGGTGAACAGAAGGATTTGAGTTCCTGTATGTTTCTTTCATCGCACCATGTCTCGTTAGCCATAAGGCATACGCCCCCATCCCTCTTCTTACCAGAAAGGTGTTTCTTTCTGTCTGCGCGATGCGTGGAGAAACCCGTTGGCTGCACCGCTTCGGATAGCGTCTCTCCAGTAAGCCATGTTTCCGTGAAGCATAGAACGTTACAGTCTCTGATGTCCCTCTGGAATGCTACCCTTGCTCGGATTTCATCAACCTTGTTGTCAAGAGACTGGACATTGGTAAGAAGAATGCTAGGGAGTGGTGCACGGTGTGCCCGTCTCCGGAGTCTGACCAGAAGACCGCCTCGTTTCCCTCTTTTTCGGAGTCGTTTTTTTTGGGTCGCTGCATGCGATCCATTCCGTTGTCCTATTTGTAAGGCAGAACACAGGATCCGCGTCGCGAAAAACATATTCTTGGTCGTACTGATGGTGAGTTGACGCTGATCTTATATACAGTAGTTCTTCTCGACTGTATGTAATGAAACCTAAGATGACCTGGGGTACTAATGTAAGAAATAACACGTAAAAAAAAACAAAAAACTGCATAGTTTCCTAGGAACGCGAAGCGAGGCGGCCATCTCTGTCGGCGCCGGAGAACAACAGCAAAGGACCTTGTGAAGATGCTGGAGGAAACAGGTACAAAGGTATCTATATCCACAGTAAAACGAGTCCTATATCAACATAACTTGAAAGGCCGCTCAGCAAGGAAGAAGCCACTGCTCCAAAACCATCATAAAACAGCCACACTACGATTTGCAACTGCACATGGGGACAAAGATTGTCCTTTTTGGAGAAATGTCCTCTGGTCTGAAGAAACACAAATGGCCATAATGGCCATCAAGACCATCGTTATGTTTGGAGGAAAAAGGGGGAGGCTTGCAAGCTGAAAAACACCATCCCAATCATGAAGCACTGGGGTGGCAGCATTATGTTGTGGGGGTGCTTTGCTGCAGGAGGGACTGGTGCACTTCACAAAATAGATGGCTTCATGAGGAAGGAAAATGAGGTGGATATTTTGAAGCAACATCTCAAGACATCAGTCAGGAAGTTAAAGTTTGGTCGCAAATGGGTCTTCCAAATGGACAATGACCCCAAGCATTTTTACAAAGTTGTGGCAAAATGGCTCAAGGACAACAAAGTCAAGGTATTGGAGTGGCCATCACAAAGCCCTGACCTCAATCCTATAGAACATGTGTGAGCAGAACTGAAAAAGAGTGTGCGAGCAAGGAGGCCTACAAACCTGACTCAGTTACACCAGCTTTGTCAGGAGGAATGGTCCAAAATTCACCCAACTTATTGTGGGAAGGTTGTGGAAGGCTACCCAAAACGTTTGACCCAAGTTAAGCAATTTAAAAGCAATGCTACCAAATACTAATTGAGTGTATGTAAACTTCTGACCCACTGGGAATGTGATAAAAGAAATAAAAGCTGAAATAAATCCTTCACTCTACTATTATTCTGACATTTCACATTCTTAAAATAAAGTGGTGATCCTAACTGACCTAAGACAGGGAATTTTTACTAGGGTTAAATGTCAGGAATTGTGAAAAACTGAGTTTAAATGTAGTTGGCTAAGGTGTATGTAAACTTCCGACTTCAACTGTAGAAACAAGAACAATGATTAATAATAAACATCACCAGGATGTGGTAATATCCAGACCAAGACAAACCACCTTTACAATGTCAGCAAAATTAAGTATTTTGAGCTAATGCATGCCAACCCAGCTCCCACACCAGGGAACAAATATATCTACTTTATGTTGTATCACACTCACTCCCCTCGGGGGTTCCTACTTGGGGGCTCAAACCTTAATTATTTTTTTTATTTCACCTTTATTTAACCATGTAGGCAAGTTCTCATTTACAATTGCACCTGACAATGGTCATTAGTCATTAATGGTCATTAGATAACATTTCAGCCATGACATTTAGCCATGACATTCAGCTAATCGAAATGAATGTATGGTACAGACATTGATCTCTCAGATGGCAAACAAAAGTGTGACCATAATTTTTGGGGAGACACTGCATCTGTTCTGGAATCATTCAACTCCAATACAGCAGGGGGCAGTGTAGCACTGGGTAGTCGACCCCATGTCGCTGGAGTTCCGCAAACAACATAGTGTTTGGTAAACAATAACGTAGCCCGCGGATTTGTAAACTAGTTAACGTTAACTTCGATGTTTTAATATTTTTTATATTTAAAGATTAGTAGCTAGCTATGTTGCAGAAGGTGGGAGGCCGTGAATAAGTTGATATGGTTAGTTAGTAAGCATGTTGTCTTGGTGACCGATATTTTGTCGTGATAAATCTGACAGCACTAGCTAACTAGATAGTAACGTTAGGCGCTAGTCGTTTTCTAGCAAGTTCTTACTAGCTACAGCTGTCATGTAGCTACTGTGCAACCAAGTTATCTGAGCAAGCAAGTTAATATCACTGAAATCACTAGAAGGTAAGATGGAACAAGTTAGCAAGCCGCACAAAACTAGATAGGTAACTTGCTGGTAGCTGTTAAAGGGGCAGAATGCGATTCAAACAACAACAACAAAGCAGGGACCCCACCATTCAGAGATGCTTAGGCTACGGGGTCCCTGATGATCTTCTTGGCCTTCCTGCAACACTTGGCGTTGATTTGGTACGCAGCTGGAGGATGGTAGACTGGTTACCAGAGAGCCCTATTTCTGCACAAAATCTGTCCACTTAAGCATATCCTTAATTATTAAGCAGATGAGGAGTTTTTGAATGGGGGCGAAATGATAGTGTTGAATTTAGTCCAGATAAATATAAATTGTTATTTTGTTTCGTGAGGCTTGTTTAATCTAATATACATTTTCTAATGCTTAGGTTGCTATGAGTGTACTGATAAAAGTGACCTTAACCACTTCCCGGTTGAAATTAGAGCAGGTCCATGCATATTCATGAAGCTAACATAGCATCTCAAGCTCTATTGAATACTAGTGGTTGATGTCAACACCCTTAATCGAATATATATTTTAAATTATTCAAATAACAAAATGTATCCACCAATCCAAAGAGTTGACAGGCCACCGTTCCACTCTGTGGATAAGTAATCCTATTGTTAGGGTGGAGACAAGCATCTCATTATATCCTTTTCTGGCTATATTCCATTCCTTGTCACATGCAAAAGAAAAGAGTTCCAGACTGGTACCCAGACCATCCATGAGACTAAAATTATAGTTTTAACCATGTTTTTTGTTTTTAGTCTATACAGTGTTTGTTTACTATTACATTGTTTACAAACAATGGAGTAAAAAAGCTTATCATTTTGATTGAATTGTGATGGGGGTATGACAGGTGAACTTAGCTCAGGAGGCATTTATAACTACCTTCTTCCATATATTTGGCGAGTCTCCCACATGCCTTTTTGCAAACACCAAACATGTTTGCAAATTTTTTTCTTTAAGCATTGGATTTTTCCTGGCCACTCTTCTGTAAAGCCCAGCTCTGTGGAGTGTACAGCTTAAAGTGTTCCTATGGACACAGATACTCCAATCTCCGCTGTGGAGCTTTGCAGTTCCTTCAGGGTTATCTTTGGTCTCTTTGTTGCCTCTCATTAATGCCCTCCTTGCCTGGTCTGTGAGTTTTGGTGGGCGGCCTTCTCTTGGCAGGTTTGTTGTGGTGCCATGTTTTTTCAATTTTTTAATAATGGATTTAATGGTGCTCTGTGGGATGTTCAAAGATTCAGATATTTTTTTATAACCCAACCTTGATCTGTACTTCTCCACAACTTTGTCCCTGACCTGTTTGGAGAGCTCCTTGGTCTTCATAGTGCCGCTTGGTTGTGTCCCTTGCTTAGGGGTGGAACGGTCGTTAAGACAGTAGCAGCTTATAGATGATAGGCAATTAAGGTCACAGTTATGAAAACTTAAGACACTAAAGAGGCCTTTCTACTGACTGAAAAACACCAAAAGAAAGATGCCCAGGGTCCCTGCTCGTCTGCGTGAACGTGCCTTAGACATGCTGCAAGGAGGCATGAGGAGTCCATACGGTGAGACCCCGAAGACAGCGCTACAGGGAGACAGGACTGACAGCTGATCGTCCTCGCAGTGGCAGACCACATGTAACAACACCTGCACAGGATCGGTACATCCAAACATCACACCTGCGGACAGGTACAGGATTGCAACAACGACTGCTGGAGTTACACCAGGAATGCACAAGCCCTCCATCAGTGCTCAGACTTTTCACAATAGGCTGCGAGAGGCTGGACTGAGGGCTTGTAGGCCTGTTGTAAGGCAGGTTCTCACCAGACATCATTGGCAACAACGTCACCTATGGGCACAAACCCACCGTCGCTGAACCAGACAGGACTGTCAAAAAGTGCTCTTCACTGACGAGTTGCGGTTTTGTCTCACCAGGGGTGATGGTCGGATTCGAGTTTATCATCAAAGGAATGAGCGTTACACCGAGGCCTGTACTCTGGAGTGGGATTGGTTTGGAGGTGGAGGGTCCGTCATGGTCTGGGGCGGTGTGTCACAGCATCATCGGACTGAGCTTGTTGTCATTGCAGGTAATCTCAATGCTATGTGTTACAGGGAAGACATCCCCCTCCCTCATGTGGTACCCTTCCTGCAGGCTCATCTTGACATGACCCTCCAGCCTGACACCAGCCATACTGCTCGTTCTGTGCGTGATTTCCTGCAAGACATGAATGTCAGTGTTGTGCCATGGCCAGCGAAGAGCCCGGATCTCAATCCCATTGAGCACTTCTGGGACCTGTTGGATCGGAGGGCCATTCCCCCCAGAATTGTCCGGGAACTTGCAGGTGCCATGGTGGTAGAGTGGGGTAACATCTCACAGCAAGAATTGGCAAATCTGGTGCAGTCCATTAGGAGGAGATGCACTGCAGTACTTAATGCAGCTGGTGGCCACACCAGATACTGACTGTTACTTTTGATTTTGACTCCCCCTTTGTTCAGGGACACTTCATTCCGTTTCTGTTAGTCACGTGTCTGTGGAACTTGTTCAGTTTATGTCTCAGTTCTTGAATCTTATGGTCATACAAATATTTACATGTTAAGTTTGATGAAAATAAACGCAGTTGAGAGTGAGAGGACGTTTCGACAGTTTACAATAAAATAGGAAAAATGCCAAGGAGGGTGAATACTTTTGCAAGGCACTGGCCAGAATAAAAAACAAGCTTATATACAGTTGAAGTCGGAAGTTTACATACCCCTTAGCCAAATACATTTTTTTCCACATTTCCTGGCGTTTAATCGTTTAAAGTAAAACCTCCTTGTCTTAGGTCAGTTAGGATCACCACTTTATCTTAAGAATGTGAAATGTCAGAATAATAGTAGAGAGAATGATTTATTTATGTAGTCTTCTGACCCACTGGAATTGTGATGCAGTGAATTAAAAGTGAAATAATATGTCTGTAAACAATTGTTGGAAAAATGGCTTGTGTCATGCATGAAGTAGATGTCCTAACCGACTTGCCAAAACTATAGTTTGTTAACAAGAAATTGTGGAGTGGTTGAAAATGAGTTTTAATGATATACAACCTAAGTGTAAGTAAACGTCTGACTTCAACTGTAGCTTTACACAGATAGTTTGGGAAAATAGAAGTGCTATTACTCAGTACTCTTTTAGTGCCCATTGCATTCCTCCTCCCTTGACAGATTTACCTGTGAACCCCCTCCACTGTGTGCTCGCTCCATGGCTGGCCTGGGCCGTGGCAGAGGTCGCGGCAAGGGGTACATGAGCTTCAGTATCGAGGCAGTCGGGATTGGGAAAGGGGAGAACCTGCCCCCTTCAATTCTCCAGCCTACACCTCTGTTCCCTGTGAGTAAGGGGTGATGTGACTGACCCTGTAGCTGTCATTTTTCATTTTGGATGCACCTCATTGTTGACAAATATTGGCTTTATTTAGAGGCTATTCTCAGTCTTTTCTCCTGATTTTTCTATTTGTCTAAGAAACATCCAGGGCTGACATTTTTGTTTAAATGTATTGAGACAGTAAGATATGTGTTTGGTTGGGAGCAAATAAGAGCATGCTATTTTGGGAAAGCCATGCATTGAGCCTTTTGTTGTCATTTTAAGGACTAGCCTAATATGTATTATGTTTTTTGTGCACATGTAGCTCATGGAACACAAGCCTGTCCCCTTGGTGATGGGAGAGGAAGCAGAGTACATGTTGGCACTGAAGCAGGAGTTCAGGGGAAACATGAAGACCTTACCATTTTATGTCCGCCAAGCCGTCTCCAAGAAAGGTACTTAAGCCTGGGAAGACACCATCTCTGTGTGTTAGCGATGAAAAGAGTAATTTTAGACATCCAAACGTAGCAGAAATTAGACAGTCTATGTCTTGTCACTGTCAGCAGCTCCCAATGGTGTTATTTTATTAAAATGATACAAGATTTTAGGTGATACAAGGTTTGGCTGACATTACCTAAATCGGGTGGAAATATTTTTCAATTATTCAGTCAAGCAATTATGCAATCAAGTAATTATGCTTCAATAAGAACATTTGGGAGCAGCAAATGAGGTAGACATGATAATACACAGAGGCTTTCTTTTCAAAGACATGTTTGTTCTTGTACCGTGTTTAAGAAATGAATGAGCTTCTTGTCTGACTTTCAGATGTGGAGCGGTATTCTGATAAATATCAGAACAGTGAGCCGTCTGACAACACCATTGAGTGGAATCCAGGTGAGTCAGCTGCATCATACCTCCAGTTCAAAAAAATGTAACTGAAAGGAGATAGAGACTATGGAACATGTATTAGAAGGATTGCATTGTACAATCTGATTACCAGCATAACACTGTTAAACAGGGATTAATAGAATCAATGATCTAATCCTGAAGCAGTATGAAATCACTCGCTACGCCGCCCCAGAGATGTCAGCCACAATGGAGTGTGAACGGTCCTGATTGAAACTGTCAGGTGACCCAAAGCGTTTCAAATGGGAGAAATTGAGCTGTCGCTCACAATTAGGGTCTGCTGAATAGAGGCTGATTGGGAAAACAATTTGAGGTTTTAGTCCCTCAGCTTTACCGGATGTGAACCAACATTCCATCATTTTGACAAAGTCATTGCTGTGTAAAAACATTATTGTAGAACCTGTGTCTGCTGATTGATTATGTTTGATTTTTGTTTTTTAACGCCAGACTGGAAAAGGCTACCAAAAGAGCTTCGAATCCGTGTCAAGAAGCCCCTAAAAGAGAGTAAGTAGATGATACTGTGTTGTTTTATACCTCACATTGACTGACTGGACATTTTTGTGAGTGATACAGATTCACTATGAAAGCCCACCCACCACCATGTGATCACAGAAGGCTATTGCAAAAAAAAAATCCATTCATTTTGCAGTTCTGTTTAGTTTGCTTCCTGCAGGACTTGATGACATGTACGTTGCTGGCGAAAGACCTGTCTCTTTCAGAGCATATTACGCCCACATTATTTTTTTTCTTCCTATTTCCTGGGCGGAGTGCTGAAGAGAGAGGTGTCTTCAGAAGAATATTGTGTCTGACTGCTTGTGTCTCCCTAGAGACATGAATGCATCAATTTGCCCTTCTGCTTTGAACAGAAGGATAAGATAAAATCACTGCTGGTTACTGACAATGACAATATTGCCTGACTTATACATAAATGATCTGCCATTTTCTATTATGAGATAAATCTAGCTTTTGGTTGAATGGCCTTTTAAATGAAAGGAGAGGAGGGGGAATAGATAGAGGGAGTTGGTTTTCACTAATGATTGGCTTTTGCCCGTTTTCGTCTGTTACAGACACCTCTCTAAGTGTTGATACACCAGTGGACCCTAAACCCATCAAAAAGACCCGGGTGGACAAAGAGGAGATCATCCATAAACTAGAGGTGGGAATAGTAGGTACTCAGCCAGTACATCAGACATTAACTCCATAGTCTGTATTCTATTGACCTCTTCACCACATCTATAGGCATGAAACACAACTCAACCTTGGCACACTAGATGAGGGAAATGTTTCTTGCTGTTAAACCTCAAACTTAATGTAAGCCTGGTGATGTAGTATTTTACTATCAATGTTCTTTTTCTTTTAGTTTCTTTTGTATTCATTTGTGTCATATTTCAGACATTGGAGAAAAAAGAGGAGGAAGTGACCTCAGATGAAGAGGAAGGGGAGAAGAAGAAGCAGGAGGAAGAGCAGCAAGATGGGGAGGAGGAGTATGATGAAGAAGAGTTTGAAGAGGTAAGCATCTGTAGCCAATGTTAAATGGCTAGCTAGTAAGCGGTGTGCGCTAGTAACGTTCAATCGGTGACGTCACCCTCTCTGAGACCTGAAGTAGTTGTTTCCATTGCTCCGCATTGACAGGTAACGATGCTTCCTGGGTGACAGTTGTCGTTTCGTTCAGGTTAGGGAAAGGAGAGGGATGGATGCCAAACTGTTACACATCCAAGCTCTTTCTTACTTTTTTTCATCAGGGTTCATGCCCAACACAACCTCAGTGAGATAATATCACTTTGACTTGAATCCTTACAAGAGACAATTTCCCCATACATATTCCATTGACACCAATGCATGATTTAACAGAAAGTGAGCAAACACAGTTCACAAGGTTGGAATGAGCTCATACGTATAATTTTTTTCCAACTCTGATTGTGTTCCCACAGGAGACGGACTATATCATGTCGTACTTTGACAATGGAGAGGAGTTCGGAGGGGACAGTGATGACAACATGGATGAGGCCATTTACTGATACTTTGAAAAACAACAACAACAGAGCACTGTGCATGCCTAGGACCCAAGAGTCCTGGGAAAATATATGTGACACTCCAGAACTGGGAGAGACTCCAAAGTTGAAAGGATGTGCTGTTGTTCTTTGGTCCATCTTGTATACATGGCCTGAAATGATCTTAACTTGACACATGAATCTTCAAAATAACCCAGGATTCAGTCAGTTCCTGATTAAAAAAATAATCTCAAATTGAGAAACAGGTTGCACAGTTCAAACCTGCAATAGTTTTAAATGGCTCTTAAGTGTGGTGGTGTTATGGAGAGAGAAGTATGTCATTCCTCTTAAGCCGACATCTTTTCTCCTGACACCAATTATAGTATCATTTCTTAGAGGGTTTTTATCCAGTTTTAGAAATGTTAAAGAACTTTGAAGATATAAAATGTGTCTAATACACCAATTTTAATGATATGCTGTTGTTTTATGTAGTTTATATGTAGTTCTAAAAAGTTGTGTTTTGTAAAACTTTTATATTCATGTAATATGTTATATCCAATGTTCTCTGTTAGGTTTGTTATGAAAGAGGATTTTACTCAACTTGAAATTCTGAAAGAATAAATGGCAGCTAATTTGTAAACCAGGTAGTTTTATTTTCTATGCTACACAAACTGTTTTCCTACTAGAAGCTGAACTTGTTCACCAGATGTCGCATGATAATACTTATTACACACCAATAGGTGGCGTAGTGCTGAATGTTGAAGCAGCACACACAAAGTTATCAGCAATACACCATGCTTTGTCAATACACACACACTGCTCAAAAAAATAAAAGGAACACTAAAATAACACATCCTAGATCTGAATGAATGAAATATTCTTATTAAATACTTTTTTCTTTACATAGTTGAATGTGCTGACAACAATATCACACAAAAATTATCAATGGAAATCAAATTTATCAACCCATGGAGGTCTGGATTTGGAGTCACACTCAAAATTAAAGTGGAAAACCACACTACAGACTGATCCAACTTTGATGTAATGTCCTTAAAACAAGTCAAAATGAGGCTCAGTAGTGTGTGTGGCCTCCACGTGCCTGTATGACCTCCCTAGAACGCCTGGGCATGCTCCTGATGAGGTGGCAGATGGTCTCCTGAGGGATCTCCTCCCAGACCTGGACTAAAGCATCCGCCAACTCCTGGACAATCTGTGGTGCAACGTGGCGTTGGTGGATGGAGCGAGACATGATGTCCCAGATGTGCTCAATTGGATTCAGGTCTGGGGAACGGGCGGGCCAGTCCATAGCATCAATGCCTTCATCTTGCAGGAACTGCTGACAAACTCCAGCCACATGAGGTCTAGCATTGTCTTGCATTAGGAGGAACCCAGGGTCAACCGCACCAGCATATGGTCTCGCAAGGGGTCTGAGGATCTCATCTCGGTACCTAATGGCAGTCAGGCTACCTCTGGCGAGCACATGCTGTGCAGCCCCCCAAAGAAATGCCACCCCACACCATAACTGACCCACCGCCAAACCGGTCATACTGGAGGATGTTGCAGGCAGCAGAACGTTCTCCACGGCGTCTCCAGACTCTGTCACGTCTGTTACATGTGCTCAGTGTGAACCTGCTTTCATCTGTGAAGAGCACAGGGTGCAAGTGGCGAATTTGCCAATCTTGGTGTTCTTTGGCAAAAGCCAAACGTCCTGCACGGTGTTGGGCTGTAAGCACAACCCCCACCTGTGGACGTCGGGCCCTCATACCACCCTCATGGAGTCTGTTTCTGACCGTTTGAGCAGACACATGCACATTTGTGGCCTGCTGGAGGTCAATTTGCAGGGCTCTGGCAGTGCTCCTCCTTGCACAAAGGCGGAGGTAGTGGTCCTGCTGCTGGGTTGTTGCCCTCCTATGGCCTCCTCCAAGTCTCCTGATGTGCTGGCCTGTCTCCTGGTAGCGCCTCCATGCTCTGGACACTACGCTGACAGACACAGCAAACCTTCTTGCCACACCTCGCATTGATGTGCCATCCTGGATGAGCTGCACTACCTGAGCCACTTGTGTGGGTTGTAGACTCCGTCTCATGCTACAACTAGAGTGAAAGCACCGGCAGACACACACACTCACACTAAGCTAAGCTAAGCTAAGCTAAGCTAAGCTAAGCTATACAGCAAATGCTCTGGCAAAGCAGAGACATGAAAACATCATCCAACCTGAAGCTGAGTGAGTAATGCTTGGTCTGAAGCTATTTTTTACTTTCAAAAGCCAAGAAGAAAAATACATCACAATTATATATTTTACTTTATAAGGACTGAATGCTCAGGCTACCAAGCTTGCTAGGACAAAGAGATACAACTTCAATTAGCACTGACATGTGAAGCGAGAGGTGTCGAAGCCTTTGAGCCCAACAAATGGCTGGCTATGGCTGGCTACCCCATTCAGATCCAGAGGCCTTGAAGGCCCCTCCTGCTGTTCAGTCCATCCAATGGCATTTTCTACAAGAAATCTGCCTCCAGAAATATAAGCTTCTCCCAAGTGGATGTGACACCTACTCCTGTTGCCTGCTGCACTGCTGCTTGGATTCCGCCTGGCGATCTGTTCACCGTCTGCCCTTGGTTGTCTCCCCCTGTCTGGTACAGGTACCCCCCCCCCTCCCCCCAAGCTTTCACTCGCCTCCAGCACACAGGCACTGTTGGGGCGAGTGACTCTGAACTTACAATGCTAAAAAGCTTTTAAGCAAGCCTTCCTTCAAGAACTGGCCTCTGTAAAATGGTATAGAATGGTCCTGATCCCCTCTATCGAAGACGCTTGGACCTTCTTTTTTGATATTTTCAGTGGTATTTTTAACAAATACGCCCCCATAATGAAAATTAGAATTAAAAACAGGTTCAGCCCCTGGTTCGACACATCATTAAGTCAGGATTCCTATTTGACTCAGCCATGCCTCCTTGCCCATCCAACATTTCCTCGTCTCCCAGCCCTTCTAATGCGACTATCCCTGATGCTTCTCCCTCTTTTTTCCCTGCCTCGCTAAAAGGTTTACCCTGCAGGCAGTCACTGAGTCCAAGGTGCTAAAGGAGCCCCTGAAACTTGACCCCACAAAAAACATCTCGGTCAGATGGTTTAGACCCTTTCTTCTTTAAGGTTGCTTCCCCTATCATCGCCAAGACTATCTCCAACCTTTTTAACCTGTCTCTCCTTTCTGGGGAGGTTCCCATTGCTTGGAAGGCAGTCACGGTTCATCCTTTATTTAAAGGGGGAGCTCAAGCTGATCCTAACTGTTGTAGGCCTATTTCTATTTTGCCCTGTTTATCAAAAGTGTTAGAAAAACTTGTCAACAATCAACTGACTGGCTTTCTTGATGTCCATAGTATTCTCTCTGGTATGCAATCTGGCTTCCACTCATGTTATGGATGTGTCACTGCAACCTTAAAGGTCCTCAATGATGTCACCATTGCCCTTGATTCTAAGCAATGTTGTGCTGCTATTTTTATTAACTTGGCCAAAGCTTTTGATACGGGTAGACTATTCCATTCTTGTGGGCCGGCTAAGGAGTATTGGTATCTCTGAGGAGTATTTGGCCTTGTTTGCTAACTACCTCTCTCAAAGAGTGCAGTGTATAAAGCCAGAAAATCTGCTGTCTCAGCCACAGCCTGTCACCAAGGAGGTACCCCAAGGCTCAATCCTAGGCCCCAAGCTCTTCTCAACAATAACATAGTTCAGGGCCTCCCCGGTGGGCAAGTGGTTAAGGGCGCTGTACTGCAGCGCCAGCTGTGCCCTCAGAGACCCTGGGTTTGCGCCCAGGCTCTGTCGTAAGCCGGCCGCGACCCGGAGGTCCGTTGGGCGACGCACAATTGGCCTAGCGTCGTCCGGGTTAAGGAGGGCTTGGTCGGTAGGTATGTCCTTGTCTCATCGCACAACAGCGACTCCTGTGGCAGGCCGGGCGCAGTGCGCGCTAGCCAAGGTTGCCAGGTGCACGGTGTTTCCTCCGACACATTGGTGCGACTGGCTTCAAGGTTGGATGCACGCTGTGTTAAGAAGCACTGCGGCTAGGTTGGGTTGTGTATCGGAGGACGCATTACTTTCAACCTTCGTCTCTCCAGAGCCCATACGGGAGTTGTAGCGATGAGACAAGATAGTAGCTACTACAACAATTGGACACTACGAAATTGGGGAGAAAAAGGGGTAAAAAACAAACAAAACAAAACAATAACAGTAGGAAGCTCTCACATCCATTTATATGCAGATGATACAGTCTTACACTCAGCTGGCCCCCTTGGATTTTGTGTTAAATGCGCTACAACAAAGCTTTCTTAGTGTCCAACAAGATTTCTCTACCCTTAACCTTGTTCTGATCACCTCCAAAACAAAATTCATGTGGTTTGGTAAGAAGAATGCCCCTCTCCCCACAGGTGTGAATGCTACCTCTGAGGGTTCAGAGCTTGAGGTAGTCACCTCATACAAGTACTTGGGAGTATGGATAGACTGTACACTGTCCTTCTCTCAGCACATATCGAAGCTGCAGGCTAAAGTTAAATCTAGACTTGGTTTCCTCTATCGTGATCGCTCCTCTTTCACCTCAGCTGCCAAACTAACCCTGATTCAGATGACCATCCTACCCATGCTAGATTACGGAGACATAATTTATAGATCGGCAGGTAAGGGTGTTTCCGAGCGGCGATGTTCTTTTCCATTTGGCCATCAGATTTGCCACCAATGTTCTCATAGGACACATCACTGCACTCTATACTCCTCTGTAAACTGGCTGGTTGACCCACTGGTTGATTCTTATTTATAAAACCCTCTTAGGCCTCACTCCCCCCTATCTGAGATATCTACTGCAGCCCTCATCCTCCATATACAACACCCGTTCTGCCAGTCACATTCTGTTAAAGGTCCCCAAAGCACACACATCCCTGGGTCACTCGTCTTTTCAGTTCGCTGTAGCTAACGACTGGAATGAGCTGCAACAAACACTCAAACTGGAGAGTTTTATCTCAATCTCTTAATTCAAAGACTCAGTCATGGACACTCTTAATTACAGTTGTGGCTACTTTGCATGATCTATTGTTGTCTCTACCTTCTTGCCCTTTGTTCTGTTGTCCGTGCCCAATAATGTTTGTACCATGTTTTGTGCTGCTACCATGTTGTGTTGCTACCATGTTGTTGTCATGTTGTGTTGCTACCATGCTGTGTTGTCATATGTTGCTGCCTTGACATGTTGTTGTCTTAGGTCTCTCTTTATGTAGTGTTGTCTCTCTTGTCGCGATGTGTGTTTTGTCCCATATTTATATAATTTTTATTTTTAAAAATTTTAATCCCAGATCCCGTCCCTGCAGCAGGCCTTTTGCCTTTTGGTAGGCCTTCATTGTAAATAAGAATTTGTTCTTAACTGACTTGCCTAGTTAAATAAAGGTTGAATAAACAAAAATAAAAATAATTCTGTGTCCTGTGCTCATCTTTCTAAAAGTCAAATGTCTGTTTTCCGACTGGTTACTGCACTCTATCTTAAGCTTTGGACAGTGATGAACTTGCTTCACTATGCCTGAACAGAGGCTCAATGTGCAGTAAGAGTATTATTCCTCTTTCATGACTCCAAATTTGTCAGCATAATAACATTTGAGGTTTTATGCCTTCACTGTAAATCTACTGGACCTTGGACATCATCCATGTGGCAGTGGTTAAGGCAGGGCCTCGTCTCCCTATTTGACCTTTACTGTTACACGGCAGGACCAGGTGCTGGGCTCTTCCAGTAGCTTCCTGCCACTGTGCTCAACAAACATCTGCGATCTGTCTCTATCAATGCCACCTGCCTCTCTCATGGCATGCTGTTTTATAATAATTTCAGGTACTCCTCTATGAATAGTGTGCATCACTGTATAGGCCTTCTATCTAATGTGTTCATTTCACAACCGATAATGTTCATATCAAGTTTGTTACACAGAAGCTTAGGTCCCCTGTCTCCTGCTCTGTGCCAATATCAAGGCATTGAAATAAGAAAGGTATTGCAATGGCATTTGCATGACATTACAGTGGCATAATTTACTTATCAAGTTTGATGTATTATGATTATTCAAGTCAAATGTTTTGTGTCTAGGGTGCAACTCTAGAATGTTGAGCCCAGGCAAGGTGGTATCTGATCTGCTGTTGAACGTCTCACTCACCCAATCCTGCCTAGCCCATAGAGGGGTAAAATGATGATGTGTGGCGACTGTGCTCATTCAGGAGCACAAATCAATATGATTGTGACCTAGGGAACTGTCTATCCAATGAAAGATAATTGAGAGTTGTGTTGGTGGATTCCCATCTGAGCAAAGGATATGTAATCAGTCTCTTTATCTATCGACCCGTTTGAGTTTTGGGTCGTGCCATGTGGCCTTTAGCATGTGTCTAGTATTTTATGATTCAGGTTCTTGAAATCTGACAGGAACTACTTGGTAAATGACAGTCATGATACCCTATTCAAAGAGGCCTTTGTCCTGCAGACTGCTTCCTCAAAGGGGTTTGGGACATGTTGTAACCTACTTGACTGGGCTCAAGGAGTCAGCACTCGGCAGCAACTGTGCGATCACTCTGCCAAGAGAGTGGGTTCTGAGAAAGGACTGTTGCTTTGATGTGAAGGCCGCTTCTGATGAAAGTGCTATTGTAACAGCACAATGCCATTCAGACAGGGGTCTTCAGATCAAGTTATGGCTTGAACGGGTCTACGTCACTAACGGCTGAGGGAGGGCTATTTGATAACCCTTACAAAAAACATTCCAAGTACCAAGTAGGTCAACAGAAATGGAGAGCATGAGGAGTGTGAAGTAAAACATCCCAAATTATGGTTACAGCAACCCCTGTTGTCAAAGCTACTTACTTCTGAGAGTTCTGCCTGGAATAGATAGTCTGTAGAATTCATTCCAAGAAACCAAGCTGACGCTAAGTATTGTGGCAGATTACTCACTGCCACTGAACATGGGCTGAAACCAGAGCTGATGAGAGGTTCCAGGGAAGAGGGGGGATAAAAAGGTTACAGTATAAATGCATCTGGGGGGGTTAACAGTACCCTTGACTTTTATACACTTATCAGTACTTTCCAGAAGCCATTTCAAAGGTTCTCTGTGGCTCTTCCTGGAAAGTGAACAGACATTTTACTCAATCATTCTCATGTTTTTTAAACCTGACCATAGTATCATCATGAGTCAAGTCAAACTAGATGATAGGTGATGCCTAGTCCATTTAACATATTTCATGGCTAGCATCATCATTTTTAGAAACGAAGCAAATGTTTCTTTACTAAGAAAAAAGGCACTACAACTTTTTAAAACTTAGAGCTGATAACAATAGACAGATGGGTTTGACAACGTCCCGACAAAAGTTGCGCTCAACCCTGAGACAAAAGGCTTTGTTTTGTCATTATCGTAGGTCAGATAGCTAGCAACAACGACTCAAAGCTGCTGTCCAGTGAATGTAGATGGCTTGTTTCAGTTAGTTGTATTTTCTTCTTGATACCATCTCTGGTTTGACATGTTTTGACGCTTGTCATGTCTATGCTAATATGGCTAGGGTTAGCTATCTAACTAACAACTGTAACAATGTATTTGAAAAACAAACATGCTTCATTGGGCAAATGTATTTTTGTATTCAATAAACATTTGCAGATAAAAAAACATGAGCTGCAGCACACCCAGAATAATAGTTAGTGTGCAGGTGATGACTAACGGTGAATAAACTATAAACTATCAAAATAAAGAAAGTTGCTCACTCCATTTGTAATCTCCCAGCAAATACCCACCTCTTTAGGCTAGGGGGCAGTATTTTGATGTTTGGATGAAAAACGTTCCCAAAGTAAACTGACATGTTTCTACGAACTTTACGGATATAATTTGGAATTTTCGTCTGCCCGTCGTGACCGCACAAGCCTGTGGATTGCTGAACAAAATGTGCCAACCAAATGGAGGTTTTTGGATATAAAGATAATCTTTATCGAACAAAACAAACATTTATTGTGTAACTGGGAATCTTGTGAGTGCAAACATATGAAGATCATCAAAGGTAAGTGATTCATTTTATTGCTTTTCTGACTTTCGTGACCAATCTACTTTGCTGCAAGCTGTTTGTAATGTTTTGTCAGCTGAGAGCTGTCCTCACATAATCGCATGGTTTGCTTTCACCGTAAAGCCTTTTTGAAATCTGACATGCCGGCTGGATTAACAACAAGTTAAGCTGTGTTTTGGTGTATAGTACTTGTGATTTCATGAAAATTAAATATTTTTAGTAATTTAATTTGAATTTGGCGCTCTGCAATTTACCGGATCTGGATGAAAATGATCCTGCTAAAGGGATCTAAGTGGCAAGATTAAAGGCACAGTTATGCCGAAATGTTGGTAAATACCCATTAAATTGCTGGGAGATTACACATGGAGTGTGAGACTTTCTTTATTTTGATAATAAACATTTGCAGACAACATATAGTTAACACATTGCTAACTTCTTGGTGACAGGGTGCAGTATTTTCACATCCGGATGAAATGCATGCCCAAATTCAACTGCCTGCTACTCACCCCCAGAAGATAAGATATGCATATTATTATTAGATTTGGATAGTAACCACTCTGAAGATTCTAAAACTGTTTGAATCATGTCTGTGAGTATAACATAACTTATTTAGCAGGTGAAACCCCGAGGACAAACCATTCAGATTTTTTATTTGAGGTCACTTTCTTTTCAATGAGTTTTCATTGGGAATCCAGATTTCTAAGGAACCTTCTTGCAGTTCCTACCGCTTCCACTGGATGTCACCAGTCTTTAGAGATTGGTTGAGGTTTTTCCATTGTGTAATGAAGAAGTAGCCCTGTTCAGAACGAGGGTCACTTCAAGTGTACTGTTAAATAGAGGCGCATGACCAGAAAGCTAGCTACAGTTTGTTTTCCTCCTGTATTGAACACAGATTATCCTGTCTTCAATTGTATAGATTATTTACGTTTACAATACCTAAAGTTGTATTACAAACGTAGTTTGAAATGTTTTGGCAAAGTTTACAGGTAACTTTTGAGATATTTTGTAGTCATGATGCCAGTGTTTTTCTGGATCAAACACGCCAAATAAATGGATATTTTGGATATATATCGACGGAATTAATCGAACAAAAGGACAATTTGTGATGTTTATGGGACATATTGGAGTGCCAACAAAAGAAGCTCGTCAAAGGTAAGGCATGAATTATATTTTTATTTCTGCATTTTGTGTCACGCCTGAAGGGTTGAAATATGCTTTTCTCTCTTTATTTATGGAGGTGCTATCCTCAGATAATAGCATAGTTTGCTTTCGCCGAAAAGCCTTTTTGAAATCTGACATGTTGGCTGGATTCACAACAAGTGTAGCTTTAATTTGCTATCTTACATGTGTGATTTCATGAAAGTTAGATTTTTCTACTCATTTATTTGAATTTAGCGTTCTGCATTTTCACTGGCTTTTGGCCAGGTGGGACGCTAGCATCCCACATATCCATATGTAATATGTTAACTATATGTCATTTCCGGTCACAATTTGCAGACTTGTTTATGTGCTGCTGTGCGTTTTGTTGCCAACCTTACTTTGCTACCTGACAACTTTACCGTTTTTACTTTTTAATTATCGTTTATATTTTTAGTTTTTCCCTCACTCAACTTTTTTTCATTCAACATTTTCACTCCGGACGTTTTATCTGGACATGGTTCGTCAGGACTTCCAACAGCCAAAGCTAAGTAGTAACATGAACATGATGCCTTCTAATTGCAGTCGCTGTACTCATAATATACAGGAGAACTGGGGACACCATGCGTAAGGCTGGTTCCATGTACGCTGGCCCGAGGAGACGCACTGGAGACCAGATGCTAGAGCCGGCTTCATGGCACCTGGCTCTATGCCCACTCTAGCCTGGCCGATACGAGGAGCTGTAATGTACCGCACCGGGCTATGCACACGCACTGGGGAAACTGTGCGCTCCTCAGCATAACACGGTGCCTGTCCGGTCCCTCTCTCTCTCCGGTAAGCACGGGAAGTTGGCGCAGGTCTCCTACCTGGCTTCACCACACTCCCCGTGTGCCCCCCCAAGAAATTTTTGGGGCTGCCTTTCGGGCTTCCAGCCGCGCTGCCGTGCTGCCTCCTCATACCAGCGTCTCCCTTCCTTCGCTGCCTCCAGCTCTGCTTTGGGGCGGCAATATTTCCCTGGCTGTGCCCAAGGTCCTTTGCCGTCCAGAATCTCCTCCCATGTCCAGGAGTCCTGTGTTCCTTGCCGCTGCTGCTGCCCTTTACTCAGCTGCTTGAACCTTTGTTGGTGGGTGTTTCTGTAACGGCATTCCTCATCCTCTTCTGAATAGGAGAAGCGAGAAGGATCGGAGGACCAATGCGCAGCGTGGTAAGTGTCCATAACGTTTTATTTTAAGATATAAACTGAACACTATGAAAATACAAAACAATAAACGTGAACATGAATGAAACCACAACAGTACCGTGTGGCAACAAACACACACGGAAAACAAACACACACAACTCAAAAGTGAAACCCAGTGTGGTCTACAGCTTATCATGACATCCTCTACCTCAGGCAAGAAAAAACCTTGAGACTTCCTTAGATTTCGCTCACCAGCTGTTGTTTACAAACATACATAGACTGCCACCCCTTGTCTTACTAGAGGTGGCTGCTCTATCCTTCCGAAAAAGAGTCAAACTCGCCAGGTGTATGTTATTCATGTCGTCGTCCAGCCACGACATGATATTACAGTTTTTAATGTCCCGTTGGTAGGATATACATGCTCATAGTTCGTCTATTGTATTATCCAATGATTGTCCATTGGCTAATAGGACCGATGGTAAAGACACTCGCAGTTGGATCCTTACAAGGCACCCAGACCTACAACCCAATATCTCTGTCTCTTTCTCCTGCGAATAACAGGGATGAGGGCCTTGTCGTGTGTCTGGAGTAAATCCTTAGTGTCCGACTTGTTAAAGAGAAAATCTTCTTCCAGTACGGGGTGAGTAATCGCTGTCCTGATATCTAGGAGCTCTTTTCCATCATAAGAGACAGTGGCAGAAACATTATGTACAAAATAAGTTACACATAACATGAAAAAACAAATACAATAGCACAATTGGTTAGGGGACTGTAAAACGGCAGCCATCTCCTCTGGCGCTATTATCAAATACCTCACTTGTCTATTGAGGTATTCTTTCAATCCTTAGTGGTGATGGTGAATGTGCCGTGTTAAGAACGTGTTGCCCATATGAGACAGACGCTAGAGCCCCAGTTTCATGGCACGAACTGTGTGTTATATGAACTCATGACTAGTACATTTGGGACTTAAATATGGCATATAGATTGAGTGTCTCAGTTTCACTGCTTGGGGTCATGATCCTGCCCCAAATGCTGTAGTTCAGTAATTACAACACAACATTGGTACAGAGAATGATAGTGACAAATAAAGTATTCCGCTCATAACATTTGAATGATAGGTACGGTTATTGAATCTCCTCAGCATGCAGTTCTTGCTTGCTTGAATAGAGTAAGATTATCCTTGTCAAGAAATGAAACAAATTCACGGGCATCCGATGATCAACTACAATATGTTTAGACCCTTGCAAGCTATGGCAGTATTCGTAGATGGTTATGCCAACACCCACAGGTTGGTATGTCATGGCAAACCCCGTCAGCCTGTGGTGGTGGTGGATCTTATGAAGTTGATTTGAGCTATATGAATGTTCTCATTCTTTAACTCAATGTCACAGAATCGAAAAAGCAAAAACACTCATATAAGAGTTCAGGCGCAAGTATTGTTTTCACCGGTTTTCCAGACAAAGTCACTTCTCAACAACCCCACAAAGGACAAACACTCCACTATTTCCTGATATCTCTGACTTACCAACTGCCCAATATAATTTCACCACTATCAGAAAAACTGCTGTTGACATAATAACCCTGTTGACATTGGCAGGATAATAGAAATGCCATGCACAACGGGATAAGCTGAAGAGTATGTTTAACAATAAAAAAAAAATGTCATGGATTTTAATTAAACTAGACTAACTTTATGTGGACATAATGTTGTGGACGGTGTAAATTGCAATAAATGTTCACATAGTCAAGTAACAACATTGTAAATGTGTAGACTGAGCACATATTGCATTTTGTCTATCCTGACCTTGCAGGTCTGCCATTTCTTCTGGTCTTAGCACTCACAATTCAGCGTTTATTCCAGACTTCAAGGCTTCCCTGATGTCCTCAGTGTGTGCATGTTTTGTGTGTGTCATTCTTGATATCCTGTTTTGACTAAGATTGTAAAATCAGTTAGTTTCTTGAAATGTGTTGTAATTTCAAGGGGGGGGGGTGGTTATAAACTTTGTCTCATAAAATGTTCTAAAATGAGTACACAGCAGAGGGTCACTGCCATCTGTCACTGTCAAATGTGTACAGCATGCAGCAGTGTGAAGAGTAGCCAGGATGTAGAGAATGTAGGGAATAGACCCTCACCCAAACAAAAATAAACACACATCGCAATGACTGTACTAACGAACACTATGGCACATCCAATGGCATTAGAGGTCAACTTGTGAAGAATCTTGACTGTGAGTGGTTGTAATATTCCTGAAAACATGAGATGAGTGCATGTTCAGTTCATGGGTGAAAATGAAAAGTGGGCCAACTTGAAGTCAGGAGGGGGGGGGTTATCCCCAGTTGAGTAGCTTTGTATCCTTTATCATTATTACTGCATTGTAGTTATTGTGTTACTGATCTCAGTATTATGACATATTTCAGTGCTATTCACAAATATCACCTAGGTCATAGCCAATTCTGAGGAACCACCAATCATCATCCAACACAGTTCCCAGCCGTCTGCCTCCTCTCTGATGTCCACCTCTTTGACCTCTCTGAATGGGTCCCTTGTCCACGCGCTCTTTGATTTCTTCCTCTCCATTCCTATCATGCTCTATTTGAAAGAAATTGCATGTTTTCACACCCTTTTATATGGTGACCAACTGTGATTACCATTATGTGAAATCAATTAGCAATAACGAGTAGTCATTATGTATGGTTATCATGTATCATACATATAATTTAGATGTTTATACATTACAAACACACATTTTATATCTGTAGTTCTCAAAATCCATGAATAGTAGACAAACCAGTTTAAAGTCTATAGGTTTACCAAACGGTTAAGTGATTAGCCATTAAACACAGTTGGATTAAGTGATGGTCAAATGTATTTAAACAAATGAGAAGAGAATCATATGAGAAGTATTGTGAGCATTGCATTGTGAAAGGTATTTACCTTATATGAAAGGTATTTTGGCATAGATGAATCACTGAATCAGGTTTGGTGAAAAAGTTACTGTGTGATTTTGTGTGTTGTGCTTAGTCAATTGATGTGCTTAAAGTTTAGAAAAAAACTGTCCTCTAGCACACGTCATCATCATCATCCCACACTGAATTAATGTAAATTAGACATCCATCAATCATAGACTACGTGACTGGAACTAATGGCCAATATGGCTCATGATCACAGAAAGGTAGGTGAGGGGGAAATAGAGTGTGCTTGAAAAGAGTGGGGAGGAGCATTGTACGAAGGCAAAGCCAGGTCAAAGCAAAAATCAACCCAGCTCTCTCAAAAGGACCCTGAATTAAATGGTTGGCCTTTGAAGAGCTGTTGCTTTTTCAAAGTTCATGTTAAACCTTTGGACAAAGTTGCAGAAGTTAGCCTATATTTAGCGGGTTTGTTGACCATCTCTTTCTCTTTGCTTTCAGGGTAGCTGAAATAGAAGTACGCTAGAGTGCATGCATACTGTCCTATATCTGTAACAGGCCAAAAACTTTAAATCATATAGGGCAGATGTTAAGTGTGAGTGAGTAAATCAAACCCACTTAAAATGCCAAATGGATGGAAGGTTGATTTTCGGCCATATAGACTGCAACAGTACTGAATGACAATTGATACAACATATAAGTGAGATTAAAAGCACACAAACTAAAGCGTTTCAACAAATTGTCTTTGTCAGAGCAACTGATTTTCATTGTGTTGCACAGTATGGCTATGATTGAGCAGTGGTTTAAGTGGGCAACATGGACGAGCCACGAGACCTGTCACAATTATGAGGCAAGTTAGGGCGCTGTTCGAAGCTTTGCTGGTTATATAAACACACTGTCCAATGGACCCCAGAGGACGTTTTCACCATGATAGCAAAAGTTAGTGCGATATTATTAGACCCCAACTAAGTTTGATCTTCTGTGCTTGTGCTATATCGAGAGGTGTCAGCTTATAATTCTATCACAGTGGGATGTACTCGTTGATATGAGAAGTGTGCCATTATGCTGCAACTTATACTAACAGTTCAAGGGAAATTGAATTACATTTTTTAGTATGTATGTGTGTCTCTCTGTGAGTAATATAATTGTTTTGATGCATTCAGGTTTCCAAAAATAATATTTGGTCAAATATTTGGTCAAAATATCTCCAATCTCTTCATTAAAAGCTCCATTGTGGTTGTGGCTGCTTTGTATGATCTATTGACCTCATTTGCCCAATAATGTTTGTACCATGTTTTTGTGCTCACATGCTGTGTTGCTACCATGTTGTTGTCATGACCATGCTCATGTTTTGCGCCTTGTGTCAGCTCGTAGTGTTGTGTCGGAAATGGAGGAAATGTCAACGGTTTGATTTGTTTGATCGCCTCTACATAGCTGCTAAGGACCTGGCATCCTTTCATTCTCCCTCCACTGCTCTACATTTTCCTCCTCTGTCTCTGCTGCCTAAAAGCCACTTTACTACCACTCTAAATTCCAAGCATCTGCCTCTAACCTTCCAGGTGTCTAAGCTCTTTGCCACCTTCTCCTCCCTCCTGAATCCTCCTCCCCATTCTCCCCCCCTCCTCCCCATCTGTCCCTCGATTCTTGGCACTGACGGAAACATGGATCACCACAGATAACACTGAATTCCATCTCTCCCAGTGGTCATTCTCTTTCACCCATCTGTCTTAATTCCATGCTGTCACAGTTACCAGCCCTTTCAAGCTTAACATCCTTATCATTTATCGCCCTCCAGGTTCCCTCGGAGAGTTCATCAATGAGCTTGATGCCTTGATAAGCTCCTTTCCTGAGGACTGCAGATGACTTCGCAACTCCCCTCCAACCATTTTGAAAAGTTCTGAAATCCTATCATCTCTTCCCTCTGTTCTGCTCACACTGCCCTACCCTGTGCTCTGACCTCTTTCTCCCTCTCTCTCTGCTGCAGATGAAATCTCGCCACCTTCTCCCTCCTGAATGACGGCCGGAAAAGAAGGTCCGCCCAAAAACCTGCCCGCTTGACCCTATCCCCTCCTCTCTTCTCCAGACCATTTCCGGAGACCTTCTCCCTTACCTCACCTCGCTCATCAACTCATCCCTGACCGCTGGCTACGTCCCTTCCGTCTTCAAGAGAGCGAGAGTTGCACCCCTTCTGAAAAAACCTACACTCGATCCCTCCGATGTCAACAACTACAGACCAGTATCCCTTCTTTCTTTTCTCTCCAAAACTCTTGAACGTGCCGTCCTTGGCCAGCTCTCCCGCTATCTCTCTCAGAATGACCTTCTTGATCCAAATCAGTCAAGTTTCAAGACTAGTCATTCAACTGAGACTGCTCTTCTCTGTATCACGGAGGCGCTCCTCACTGCTAAAGCTAACTCTCTCTCCTCTGCTCTCATCCTTCTAGACCTATCGGCTGCCTTCGATACTGTGAACCATCAGATCCTCCTCTCCACCCTCTCCGAGTTGGGCATCTCCGGCGCGGCCCACGCTTGGATTGCGTCCTACCTGACAGGTCGCTCCTACCAGAATCTGTCTCCTCGCCACGCGCTCTCACCACTGGTGTCCCCCAGGGCTCTGTTCTAGGCCCTCTCCTATTCTCGCTATACACCAAGTCACTTGGCTCTGTCATAACCTCACATGGTCTCTCCTATCATTGCTATGCAGACGACACACAATTAATCTTCTCCTTTCCCCCTTCTGATGACCAGGTGGCGAATCGCATCTCTGCATGTCTGGCAGACATATCAGTGTGGATGACGGATCACCACCTCAAGCTGAACCTCGGCAAGACGGAGCTGCTCTTCCTCCCGGGGAAGGACTGCCCGTTCCATGATCTCGCCATCACGGTTGACAACTCCATTGTGTCCTCCTCCCAGAGCGCTAAGAACCTTGGCGTGATCCTGGACAACACCCTGTCGTTCTCAACCAACATCATGGCGGTGGCCCGTTCCTGTAGGTTCATGCTCTACAACATCCGCAGAGTACCTTCCCTGCCTCACACAGGAAGCGGCGCAGGTCCTAATCCAGGCACTTGTCATCTCCCGTCTGGATTACTGCAACTCGCTGTTGGCTGGGCTCCCTGCCTGTGCCATTAAACCCCTACAACTCATCCAGAACGCCGCAGCCCGTCTGGTGTTCAACCTTCCCAAGTTCTCTCACGTCACCCCGCTCCTCCGCTCTCTCCACTGGCTTCCAGTTGAAGCTCGCATCCGCTACAAGACCATGGTGCTTGCCTACGGAGCTGTGAGGGGAACGGCACCGCAGTACCTCCAGGCTCTGATCAGGCCCTACACCCAAACAAGGGCACTGCGTTCATCCACCTCTGGCCTGCTCGCCTCCCTACCACTGAGGAAGTACAGTTCCCGCTCAGCCCAGTCAAAACTGTTTGCTGCTCTGGCCCCCCAATGGTGGAACAAACTCCCTCACGACGCCAGGACAGCGGAGTCAATCACCACCTTCCGGAGACACCTGAAACCCCACCTCTTCAAGGAATACCTAGGATAGGATAAGTAATCCTTCTCACCCCCCCCCTTAAATGATTTAGATGCACTATTGTAAAGTGGCTGTTCCACTGGATGTCAGAAGGTGAATTCACCAATTTGTAAGTCGCTCTGGATAAGAGCGTCTGCTAAATGACTTAAATGTAAATGAAATGTAAATAAGAATTAGTTCTTAACTGACTTGCCTAGTTAAATAAAGGGTAAATAAAAAATAATAGCAAAAAAAACCTAGTTGGGTAGGGTTTAGGTTGGCATCAGCCATGCTCTAGAGGTAGATGGGGGTTGTGACAACAACCTACTTGGCAAGATCCGTTGGGATAGCATTGAGTTGGTGGGCCCTCAACAGATAGCAGGGCAGCTAGGAAATATAGAGAGAGCGAGAGCGAGAGAGTGAGACAGATGCTTTTTTGAGAGGGGTTGCTCTTTGCGAACAGCTGTAGAAGTAAGTAAACAACAGCATAGGGTTTCTGGTGGCTTGCTGCCAGCTACCCAACTTGGTGTGGTTGTCATTAACCACCACCCCAGCCCCCTGCTCTGCAGGCTAACGCATGCATAGAGAGTGCTACATGAATGACACTTTACAATCCTGTATGTAATGGGAGCAGCAGTAGCCTCAATGGGAGGGGGGAGTGAGCCGGGCAACCTAATGCTGATATTCCCTTGAGAAAGGAACCCCCTAAACTGCTCATTAAGAACTGCACTGCGGCTGTTCTCTCCTCCAGCCTCTCCAACCTAATGTGTGTGTGTGTGTGTGTGTGTGTGTGTGTGTGTGTGTGTGTGTGTGTGTGTGTGTGTGTGTGTGTGTGTGTGTGTGTGTGTGTGTGTGTGTGTGTGTGTGCGTATCGGGGGTTGGATAAAAGCAGAAGTCAAATGTCCATCTCATGTGAACTAATAAACTGTATGTTATCTTATGTTAGGACTACTGAGTTTTGTTTCCAGAGGACCCATAAGTATCCATATGTTTTGCCTGCTTATCATAACCCTGGTTTATAGTGTACAGAGCCTGTCACGTTTGTCCTGTCCAGTTAGAGTGTGTTACATCACCTCAATGCCATCCACAACCTAGCTAATACCTAAGAGTAACACTGGATCTTCTGTGCCACATAGGGTTGGTCCCAAATTGTTTCCAGCTAATCAGAAACTGTGTGTGTGTGTGGTCTGTGTGACAGTAAGAGTGAGAGAGACAGATTGATGCATTGGGTTATTTTGGTCAGCCTATCTGTTCATTTCCATCACTCTCCTTTATATACAGTATCTGCTGATCAACCTTTCCCCTAATTCTTCTTGAGATCTTTATTTTCAAACACTATACATACAAAAGTATTTCAGCCACACCCGTTGCTGACAGGTGTATAAAATCGAGCACACAGCCATGCAATCTCCATAGCCAAACATTGTCAGTAGAATAGTCTTACTAAAGAACTCAGTAACTTTCAATGTGGCACAGTCGTAGAATGCCACCTTTCCAACAAGTCAGTTCGTCAAATTTCTGCCCTGCTAGAGCTGCCCTGGTCAACTGTAAGTGCTGTTATTGTGAAGTGGAAACGTCTAGGAGCAAAAACAGCTCAGCCGCAAAGTGGTGGCCACACAAGCTCACAGGACAGGACCATCAAGTGATAAAGCGCACAGCGTGTAAACATTGTCTGTCCTCAGTTGCAACACTCACTTCCAAGTTCCAAAATGGTCTGGGGCTGTTTTTCATGGTTTGGGCCAGTGAAGGGAAATCTTAATGCTACAGCATACAATGACATTCTAGATTATTCTGTGCTTCCAACTTTGTGGTAACAGTTTGGGGAAGGTCAGTTCCTGTTTCAGCAATATGCCCCTGTGCACAAAGCGACGTCCATACAGAAATGGTTTGTCGAGATCGGTGTGGAAGAACTTGACTGAATTTATGACATTTCATTGTATCAATGTATGTAATTTGGTCATGAGTTACAGTTCATGGTCAGTAAACTACAATAATAACATCTCCTCAACATTTAATTCTGCTGATGAACTGTGGTTCACCTAAGTCATTCACAGCAGGTATGTTTGTATCATCAGATTCCCTGCTGTCAGCTCAATAATTATATAATTTTCCATGAGTTACTGTTTAGTAAGGATGAATAAGTGACTTAATTACTAAAGTGTTGCTCTCTGCTTCCCATAGTCGATAATCCAGAGTAGTGGGGCAAAGGTACAGGATGACAGGCAGATTCAGAGCGGGATGAAAAGGACAAAACAGGAACAATAAAGAGGCAGGAACAGAGGGGGGAAATGCTGGTAGGCTTGATGAAACAAAACGAATTGGCAACAGACAAACAGAGAACACAGGTATAAATACACAGGGGATAACAGGAAAGATGAGTGACACCTGGAGGGGGGTGGGGTGGAGACAAGCACAAAGACAGGTGAAACAGATCATGGTGTGACAGTAACCCCCCCCCCCCTCTCTCTAGGGATGCCACCTGGATTCCTACCTGGGCGCATACCTGGTTGAGCGGGGTGCTGGCGTTGGAACTCTGAGATAAGGCCTGGTTCCAGGATGTCCCTAACGGAGGCCCAGCAACTCTCCTCCGAGCCATAACCTTCCCAGTCAACCAGGTACCGGAATCCCCTGCCCGAGGTCGAACCTTCAGGAGACTTCTAACCCTGTACGCCGGTTGGCCATCGAAGAGACGGGGGAGAGGGGTGGGCCATGGTATTAATTCTAGACACAGGAAAGGTGGGATGTGTATGGAGAGTATGGGGCAACAGAGGACAAACAGTAGAAGGACTAATGTTCTTGGAGGCAGGAGGGAAAGGTCTCAGCTTTTGGGGGTGTATAGCCGCGTGCCAGCGCATCTGGCTTGACCTTCTTGGATACCGGTCGGTGTTGTGGAAATGAAGTGGCCCGGACCTTACTGAACCCCTCCCGGAGGTCCTGGGACTCTGCAGGGCTGGTGGAGAGGTCTGGGGCAATTTCCAAACCCCCGGGAAGACGTCCCGGGGCAGGCAGAGCTGACTTCAGGCAGTGAGTGTGGCAAGGCGGGCCCCAGCCCACGATGGCACCAGTAGTCCTGTCAATAGAGGGATTGTGTTGCTGGAGCCAAGAGAATCCCAATACTGTGGGAACCTGCAGAGACTCAACTAGCAGGAATTGGATCGTCTCGCTGTGGTTCCCTGACACTCATAATTTGATCTGGATAGTATGGTGGGTGACCCGGCCTATAGAGTGCCTGTGCTGCGCTCTAACATCCATGGGAATGGAGTGGGGTTGAGTGGGGATGCCCAGCTTGGACGCCAGGGTAACGTCCATAAGACTCACATCGGCCCCTAAGTCGATGAGTACCTGAAGAGACTTGGACTGGTCACCCCACAGCAGGATGGCATGGAGAGGGGGGTTGAGTAGGCAGAGAAGAAAAATAATATTTTCTCACCTCCACCACAAATGCCCCCAGACTGAAGCATACGGCCAACTGTTGTTCCCAAATGGCCGTATCCCAGGCGAGGGCCCTCAGGGACATGATGAGGTACGCTATCTTAGAGCGGTCCGAGGGGAAGGAGGAAGGCTGCAGCTCCATGACAAGGGAACACTGAGCGAGAACAGCCGACAGGTGTCCGAGTCTCCATCGAAGCGCTCCGGGGGAGGTAAGCGAGGTTCCCGGGAAACCGGGGTGATGGCACTGCTATCAGCCGGGTTACTGAGGGGCTGGGAGCTTACCGTCGTGGTAGGCTTCCTAGTAGACAACCCACGGAATTGCTCCCGCAGTGTGTCCAATGCTAGGTTGTGCCGGTCGGCCACGGCCAGGAACTCTTCCATCAGACCACGAAGCAACTCCTCGTGCCTACCAATAGTGGCTCCTTGGGAGGAGATGGCATTGCAGAGGGGATCCAAGTCTGTTGGGTCAGTCATGGCCAGTTCGTACTATCACATTTTAGGTAAGAGCCAAATGCAGACTGTATCGAAGTAACAATATTTATTAAAGCAACAGGGGCAGGCAAGCGACAGGTCAAGGAAGGCAGGGGTCGATAATCCAGAGTAGTGGGGCAAAGGTACAGGACAGAAGGCAGGCAGGTTCAGGGTCATGGCAGGCAGAAAAGGTCAAAACCGGGAAAAACAAAGCGAAAGGAACATAGGGAAAACCACTGGTAGGCTTGATGAAACCAAACTAACTGGCAACAGACAAACAGAGAAGACAGATATAAAAATACAGTGGATAACGGGGGAGATGGGTGACACCTGGAGGGGGGTGGAGACAAGCACAAAGACAGGTGAAACAGATCTGTGCGTGACAATGACAGTGTCAATATGCAGCCCCTCTGTTGAGAGGTAATTTATGAAGGGCCATTGGTAAACTGCAGTGGCATTGTGTTTAGAGTGTCGACCCTGATATTGAAAGGTTGGGGCTTTGAGTCTTACCAAAGACGCCAAAAATGGGACCTGATGCCTCCCTGCTTGGTACTCAGTGTTAAGGAGATGGATTTGGGGTATGTCCCTGTAACAGACGAGCGTCCTGTCCGAGATGTACTTCTACATCAAGCTGCCTCAGGCTACAGCAACAGGAGATAAGCTCCTGCTGTTCTGGCTTGGACAAGGCTTACATTCTGGTCAAATGCATTGACAACCTTGCTGGTGTCACGTTCTGACCTTAGTTCCTTTGTTTTGTCTTTTGTTTTAGTATGGTCAGTGTGTGAGTTGGGTGCGTTGTCTATGTTAGTTTGTCTATGATTTTCTATTTCTGTGTTTGGCCTGGTATGGTTCTCAATCAGAGGCAGCTGTCAATCGTTGTCCCTGATTGAGAACCATATTTAGGTAGCCTGTTTTCCATTGTGTTTTGTGGGTGGTTATTTTCTGTTTAGTGTGGTGTTGCACCTTACAGGACTGTTTGTTGGTTGTTTATTGTTTTGTTTTCAGTGTTCATTAAAATATTTAAAATATGAACACTTACCACGCTGGACCTTGGTCCTCCTCTCCTTCCACCACAGACAAGCGTTACAGCTGGAATAGACACATTCCACATTCCAATTTGTTCATTTACCTAAGGTCATATCTAGAGTCTTTGGAGACAAATATTTTTCAGACCTTGAAAATAAGCAAATATAAGAAAGGCAGAGACAGGGAAACAATTCAGAATTTAATATTTTTTCTTTGCATAGAAAACCTAACCATAGGTTCTCCTCATATAAAATACTTCTCGCATTTTCACATACCCAAATTCAAAACATAATGTAGATCTCCCATTTAGTCATTCCCATTCGGCAAGCTTGGTCATTACCATGAAAAGTCACTCTCTTCTACCATAAACCACTGAGTTAACATTATTGTAAAATGACCTAGTATAATCTGGAAGACAATTATGAATACAAAAATGTCATTTTTAATGATCTAATTAAGAGCCAATGATATTAACATAAAGTGCAACAGAATATAACATTTAAACTTTCTATCCCTTCACTACTTTTGCATGGTCACAGCATTGTATCTGTCTGACCTAAAATGATAGCTGTGCACACTCAATGTATGGATGTGAATTCTAACATTGTTTCATTCCTCTGAGAGAATATGTCAACTGTCAAAATGCTCGAACACACTGAGGTACAGAACTACCGTGGAATGACTAGAGGGTTACAGACAGACAGTTTTGGAATACACACCTCTGCCAAATGCATTTAAACTCAAGTTTTTCACAATTCCTGACATGTAATCCTAGTAAAAATTCAGTTATACGTCAGTTAGGATCACCACTTTATTTTAAGAATGTGAAATGTCAGAATAATAGTAGATAATTATTTATTTAAGCTTTTATTTCTTTCATCACATTCCCAGAGGGTCAGAAGTTTAAATACACTCAATTAGTATTTGGTAGCATCGCCTTTAAATTGTTGAACTTGGGTCAAATGTTTCGGGTAGCCTTCCACAAGCTTCACACAATAAATTGGGTGAATTTTGGCCCATTCCTCCTGACAGGGCTGGTGTAACTGAGTCACGTTTGTAGGCCTCCTTGCTTGCACATGCTTTTTCAGTTCTGCCCACACATTTTCTATAGGATTGAGGTCTGGGCTTTGTGATGGTCACTGCAATACCTCAACTTTGTTGTCCTTAAGCCATTTTGCCACAACTTTGCAAGTATGCTTGGGGTCATTGTCCATTTGGAAGACCCATTTGTGACCAAGTTTTAACTTCCTGACTGATGTCTTGAAATGTTGCCTCATATATTTCCACATAATTTTCCTCCCTCATGATGCCATCTATTTTGTGAAGTGCACCTGTCCCTCCTGCAGCAAAGCACCTCCACAACATGATGCTGCCACCCCCTTGCTTCACTGTTGGGATATTGTTCTTCGGCTTGCAAGCCTCCCCCTTTTTCCTCCAAACATATACGATCGTCATTATGGCCAAACAGTTCTATTTTTGTCAGACCAGGGGACATTTCTCCAAATAGTATGATCTTTGTCAACATGTGCAGTTACAAACCGTAGTCTGGCTTTTTTTATGGCGGTTTTGGAGCAGTGGCTTCTTCCTTGCTGAGAGGGCTTTCAGGTTATGTCGATATAGGACTCGTTTTACTGTGGATAGATACTTTTGTACACGTTTCCTCCAGCATCTTCACAAGGTCCTTTGCTGTTCTGGAATTGATTTGCACTTTTCGCACCAAAGTATGTTCATCTCTAGGAGACAGAACGTGTCTCCTTCCTGAGCGGTATGGCGGCTGTGTGGTCCCATGGTGTTTATACTTGCGTACTATTGTTTGTACAGATGAACGTGGTACATTCAGGCGTTTGGAAATTGCTCCCAAGGATGAACTAGACTTGTGGAGGTCTACAATTTTTTTTTCTTTGATCTTGGATGATTTCTTCTGATTTTCCCATGATGCCAAGCAAAGAGGCACTGCGTTTGAAGGTAGGCTTGAAATACAGCCACAGGTACACCTCCAATTGACTCAAATGATGTCAATTAGCCTACCAGAAGCTTCTAAAGCCATGACATAATTTTCTGGAATTTTCCAAGCTGTTTAAAGGCACAGTCAACTTAGTGTATGTAAACCTCTGGCCCACTGGAATTGTGATACAGTGAATGATAAGTGAAATAATCTGTCTCTGAACAATTGTTGGAAAATGACTTGTGTCATGCACAAAGTAGATGTCCTAACTAACTTGCCAAAACTAGTTTCTTAATAATACATTTGTGGAATGGTTGAAAAACTAGTTTTAATGACTCCAACCTAAGTGTATGTAAACTTCCGACTTCAACTGTAGAACGATCAGTTTCTGAAGACTGCAATGGTGATAGTGAATGTGGAGTGGACACCAACATCTACAATCCATACTCATTCAACCTGATAAGTTTCACTTCAACTTGATTCTCAAGTCCACATCTCAGTTCTGTTCCTTGAAAGAGTCTTCGGGGCTAGGGTCCCACACTCTTTCTGCTTCACAGCTGTGCTGCTCTTTAACCAGTCACCAGTCCGTTCCCCGATCTCACTAAGGCTAACCACCAGTGCTTAGACTACAACGGGGATTAATTGCAACTCTTACTCGCGGTTCAGCAGACCCGAAGAACATGGCCATTGCTGTTTGAGATCCTCGTCAACCTGAGAGAAAGTTGAAAAGAAAGAGAGAAACAGTTAAAAAAAAAAAAATTGACCACATTTGCAACAGTGCAAACTCAGTGCTATCTGCTTCACTTTTCACTAGTAACTGAATCTATCGGTTAAATGTCTATCTTCTATTCTCCATCTCCTTACCTCGGTGTAGGCAGGGGGAGGAGGGTACCAAAGCTCGGGGACGCGCATGAACAGTCCTTCATCCTCATCTGCGTCGTAGTTGACCAGCAGAGGTGTGAGGGCGGAGTCGATACGGCAGTCGCGGGAGATGTTGCTGTAGCTGGGGGGTTGTGACGGGAGGCACAGTGACCCAAAGCTACTGAAGGGGGTGTTCAGGGACTCTGTCTGGCTGCTCATGCTGTTGGTGCGGCTGCCAAAGCCATTGAAGGGGATGTTCCCGATGACCAGGGGCAACTCTAGGACCACCTTGTCACTGCCGGGAATGTGGACATAGATCTGATGGATAGATAGATATGTCATTCCTAAGTCACAAGTCCTTTCAATCATTTTCAATGTGAGGTTTATGGTATGAGCCTATATCAAGCAACAAGTTGTCTCAAGTGTATGACTCACCCTGAGGGCATAGTCCACGTGAATGATGTCGCACCCCAGGAGTGAGGGCTTGAGCCTAGGCACTCGGATGGTCTTGCTCTGCCACATGTCACACATGCCCGAGATGATATGGTTGCCCCTCACGACTGAGAGCTTCTGCCCCAGGACCTTGGTCCTGCCATTGGCCTGGTAGGTGTGCTTGACCATGATGGCTGCCTTGGGCACCACGATACGTGAGCAAGTGTTTTCAAACTTTGCATTGATGCAGATGTCCTCGCCCTCGCAGAAGCCCTTGCGGTCAATCTTGGCACTGATGGACACATGTCCATCTGGGATGAACATGCAGGTGAGCTTCTTCTCCTTCGTACCTGCAGCTGGAGCCTGGACGAGAAACAATGAGAAACATTAACATGAGTTAAACATAAATCACCAAACATGTTGATTGCAAGTCAACCATCAAGCCTAACACCATCCACCCACACCTTATAATCTCTCATGTATAGCTAGTTATGGCAAAGTTATACAATTGTCATTAACATTATTAAGCCATGCATCCTCATTACATGGCTCATTCAGGAGAACAAGGTGTATAATACAATCACTGTCAAGTAGCAATGTGTATAATGTAATAACTATCAAATGGCATTATTCCTTGTGGTGACAATTATGATGATGTGAATGAGCTGTTATGTACCAGGAGGTCAGGGGTGTTGATGTCCAAGGGCTCCTCCACCTCAAAGTGTTTCTCGCACTGCAAGGCAGGCTGGGAAGGCCTCTCCATCACAGCCCTGACATAATACTGGACACAGCCAAACTTCCCCTTGTAGGACGACACCAGTTGCCTGTGACAAAAGCAGGAGGAATTTTAGTTGTGAGGTGCTGTCATTACCACATAATGCTATGCCTTTATATGAAACAAACAACAAGGTTTTTACAGTCCTTGATGCTTACCCAGGATGTGGCAGCTCAAAGCCAAACATGTACTCATATCTGTTCCCTGGTCTGAGAGTGACTGAGCCATTGGAATCTGAGGACGAGAGAAATACATTATGGTCCATTCATAAATTTATGAATTTAGCCAATCTCTCTTAGGTTAATATATTTTGGTCTATTTGTGCAATCCACTGTAGACCATAGGACACCCGTGGTCCACTTCTAGTGCTTATGGGCCAATAACAACCACCCCTGGCGCATTTGATAATCCATAAACATCGACTTATGTAAATAAAAAATATAGCTAGTCTATAAAGCATAATTTCTCATTCTCCATTTTGGCGCACTACACTGTACTCACAGACTGCAATAGTCAGCTAGTGACAGTGCATAAAAGCTGGATGACACCGGATGTAGCCTGCCGACTGCTTTGAATGGCTATTTTCACATTCGAGACAAAGACATTTACTTTTTGTATATTTTAGTTTGTAATATTACCTCTAGGCTGGTGGTCCAGATAAACGGTATCTTCGTATTTCAGATATTCAATGTCTTCACGGCATCTGTGCTTTCCTTTCGCGTACTCCACTTTTGCGCATCCAATTCCAAACACTCTCATAGCGGACACCTTGGTCACCTCGGACACCTCAACCACAATATTCCCGGCTACCTTGTCACCACTGGAGTAGAAAGCCTTAGTAGGATCATGGAAAACGACCTCAAAGGTCTTCAATTTCTTTGTAATGATGACCATTTTAATATTTGGTCAGTGTCCCGTGGTTAAGAAAATATAAGTGGAAATAGCCGACCGCTATTTTTAGCTAGTTAAGCCTATTGAATTCCACTGATGAACAAATGTCCAACAATTTGATTGCATTCCAATCACTATACTGTCACAATGTTAGCTACTTATTGTCATCATCCGTACAATTCTGAGCTGACTGTAAACAGCAAGTCTCCGCATTGGTTTTATATGGATGGCGAGTAGACATCCCAACCCAGTCTCGCCAGCCGCATACTCACTATCCCGTTACCGGACTGTGCATGCTGTCGTTGAATGCACCGTCTGAACTGCTGCATGTACAGCCCTCTCATTGGTAAAACATATCTTGTTTGTGCACCTCCTTGCCAATCAGCACACAGAAAGACCGCGTGGACACCTCATGGTAAAGTAACGAAGAGGAGTATATCGCATGTAGAGGCGTGGTTCTGGGGTTTGATCTATCGAGATCCCCAAAATGAGTCAACCAATCATTATACCCAACATACACGTGTTAACGTAATATGTTCTCTAAATCTCTAATAATAAAATGTTGATTGAAAGCAAGCACGAAGAAGTTTATTACTTCTAACCAACACCTTACATTTGGGTAGGTAGACAAATCTGTCTCTGATGGTAGGCTATGCTTGCTGACTGTCAACACTCAAAAAAGTGTAGGTAGCCTATAGGGTAGAGTCAGGTTCAAATCCCAAATCTGACGGGAAGATCTGGTGGGATGTGACAGGATGTTGCAACATGGTCTGAGAGCATTTCGCATTGTAGCGACCTGCACGGACAGCTGTGTATTGAGTTATGCTGTTCGTTTGTTGTGTTGTATTTATCAGTACCTAGTGTTCCCTGGGTCCGGCTGTACCAGTCAACCTGCTATCTGCCAACCACAGGAATGCCTGGAATGTACCGGTGCGGGGGCATCCTTGTGGTTGGTGGAACAGCCGGGGGGATTTGGCATGGGGTGGAGCACCGTAAATATAAAACCATGCTTAGCCATTACCCTGCCTCTTCCACTAATCCAATTGTTTCTTATGGACAGAAAAGAGCAGAGGCTCTGAGCTGTCCGATCAGGTTCATTGTCTACTTGTTCTCTCTCTTACGTTTTGTCTTAACAAGAGATGGTCACAGTTGTTGTATACTTTGATCCTTGATTTATTTAGCGCGGGCTACGGCCGAACAGTAGCCTGTGTTGAGTTGGGTTAATAAACCGGGAATTCGTGAAGTCAATCCTGTCTGGACATTTGTTCGTTTATGATCTAGCCAGGTCAAATTTATCTGAGACACTCCATTTATTATGATATTGTAGCGACCCGCACAGACAGCTGTGTGTTATGTGTTAGGCTAGGAGGTGGTTGTGTTGTACTGACCAGTACCCGGTGTTCGCGGGGTCCGACATGTCAATCAACCTGCTATCTGCCAATCACGGGAATGCCTGGAATGTTCTGATGCCGGGCATCCTGGTGGTTGGCGGAGTGGCGTGGAGGGGGGTTGGGCAGGGGGGTGGAGCATTGGAAGTTAAGACCAGGTTCAGCCTTTGTTCTCTCTCTCTTACGTCTGGGCTTCCCAAGAGAAGGTCACGATTGGCTTGTGGGTTATCTGGCATCTTTTTGGCGTGTGCTACGGCCCAAACAGTAGCCTGTGTAAAGTTGGTTTAATAAACCGTCAATTCGCAAACTCAAGCCTCTGTCTGGACAATTGTTCCTTTATGATCTAGTCAGGTCATTACATTGGTGTCAGAAGTAAAAACGTTGATACAAGTTAGCCAGCTAGCTAGCTGACTTATGTGGCTAGCTACCGTAGGTGAGAACGGGGATTGAAAATGCGTCGAGGGAATCCAAAAGTGAAGGTGGAGGTAGGGGACGATTATGGCCAAGGAGGTGCGTGTGAATGGACGTCGGGGGTTCTGTCTGAGGAGATCGCCAGGGCGTCGGAGCGCAGAGGCCGCTTGAGGGATGACGTTAGAGCGATGGCGGCTGAAGCGGGCATGAGTGCTTCGTCGACTGTATTTCGCGCGGATTCTGGTGGGCGGACCGAAGTGGCGACGTCGACGCGGCGTGACGAGGAATCTGGGGCTCAGGATGTAAACAAACATGGCGGCGCCCAGTTCCCGGCTGCGTCCGTATCTGTTAAGACCCCGAAGTATTCCGGTAAGGCGGATTGGGAAGCTTTTCATGTTCAGTTTGAACTGTTAGCTCATTTTAGGGGGTGGTCGGATGAAGAAAGGGCACTGCAGTTGGCTTTATGCCTCACGGATGAAGCTCTGGCCTGTTTGATATTGATTAGCCCCGAGGACAGGCATGATTATGGTGCTTTAGTGGGAGCACTGTGGAGGCGCTATGGACAGTGTGTACAGCCCGGGCTACTGCGCTCCGAACTGAGTAATAGACGCAGGCAGCCTGGAGAGCCTCTACGGGTGCTAGCTAATGACATTGAGAGCCTCTCTCGGCGGGCATATGCTCACATGCCCCCCTCCGTGCAGAGCGAGCTAGCACGGGACCAGTTCATACAGGCGCTCTCTCCTACGGAGCTGCGCATACAGACCCAGCTGGCTCATCCTGAGTCATTGCAGACAGCCTTGGAGATGGCTTTGGAGAGGGAGCTGGTGTGGGCTGGGGCTTCAGCTGGGGCTTTGGTGGGAGTGCAGGGAGACACACCCTCTGTGCGAGCTGGGGGTCAGAGCAACCCGGAGCCGGAAAAGCCTGCTTGGGTGGCCGAAATGACAAAACTCATTCGGGCTGTGTCGCTACAGGCAGCACGAAACACAAGCCCTGGTCCCAGGGTCTGCTGGGGTTGTGGCCAGCCGGGCCATCTGCGCCGAGATTGCCCCATGTCCCCCAGAGCTCAGGGAAACGGCTCGGGGTCCGCATAGACCGGGTAGTGCAGACCCCTGGTTTTCTATCCCAACCACCATCATCTTCAGGAGCCCACCAGCACAGACGGGGAAGCAAGGCTCCACTTCCCCCAGAAGCAGACGAGGGCAAGCGGATGGAGCCTGTTGTTGTGGTGGGCCGGACCTGTGTTGGGGACTTTTGTCATGTCCCTGTCACTGTGGAGAGGGTGCCCTGCTCCGCCCTGGTGGACACTGGATCCACAGTAACCCTGGTGAGGCCAGATATTGTGCCAGGTTGGACTCAGTGTGAGCCTACAACTGTGCAGCTCCGCACAGTCACAGGTGAGCTGGCACCCATGAAAGGGAAGGGAATAATGACTCTGACAGGAGGGGGCAGGACTGTGCGTCATCCTGTGTGGGTGGCGGCTGTGCAGGACCCTTGTATCCTGGGGTTGGACTTTCTTAGGAGCACAGGCTGCCAGTTAGACCTAAATAGGGGCACACTGAGCTTCCAGGGAGGGACGGAAGTCACCATGGCCCCCCCTAATGTCACATTCACTCAACCCAACAAACCCTTTACTCCAACAGTTAAAGCAGCAGAGACTCATGGCTGCGCCCCCTCCCCCACAGCTGTGTGTGACTTTTCCCCAGTCCCCCTGTCACCTACGGCGGTGTGTTACATTCCCCCAGCTACCTCCATGACACAGCCCTCTGTGAGCCCGGGCCGCAACCCCTCAGCCCAGCTACCCCAGATGGGAGAGGAGAGGACACTGTCTGCAGTGAGGGAGATATGGGGGAGGAGCTATGTTGGTCTTGACCCCGAGCAGCAGGAACGGTTGTGGCAGTTGCTGTTTGAATTCAGAGACAGCTTTGCGTTGAGTGAGGAAGAGGTGGGTCAGACTCATCTGGTGCAGCATGAGATCGACACAGGTGATGCTCGACCCATCAAGATGCGTCCCCGCCGTATCCCGCTGGCACGCCAGGAGGCGGCAGACGAGGCTGTGTTGGAGATGCAGCGGGCAGACTTCATTGAGCCCTCAGACAGCCCCTGGGCGGCGCCAGTCGTCATGGTTCCGAAGAAGGGGGGCAAGCTGAGGTTCTGTGCGGACTACAGGCGGCTGAATGAGGTAACCAGGAAGGACTCATACCCCATACCACGTATCGATGAATCGCTGGACCTGGTTAGGGGGTCCTCCTGGTTCTCCTCACTAGACCTCCGCAGTGGCTACTGGCAGGTGCCCCTCTCCCCAGAGGCCAGAGCCAAAACGGCGTTCTCCACTAACAGAGGACACTGGCAGTTCAAGGTCCTGTGCTTTGGCCTGTGCAACGCTCCAGCTACTTTTGAGCGTTTGATGGACAGGGTGCTGGATGGCATCCCCCGACAGCAGTGTCTGGTATACCTCGATGACATCCTGGCCCATGGCAGCTCCTTCCAGTCAGCCCTGGGGGCGCTACGGCGTGTGCTGGAGAGGGTGGCTGCCGCAGGTCTGAAGCTCCACCCCGAGAAGTGCCACTTCATGAGGAGAGAGGTGTCCTTCTTGGGCCACCGAGTGGGGAAGGAGGGGATCAGCACCATGGAGGACAAGGTAGGGGCTGTCAGAGACTGGCCCACCCCCACCGACCAGCGTCAGCTGAAGAGCTTCCTGGGCCTGGCCTTGTACTACAGGAGGTTTGTAAGGGGCTTCTCAAGCGTTGCTGCTCCACTGAACCGCCTGCTGCCGAAGGACAAGGCTTTCACTTGGACAGTGGAGTGTGAGGAGGCGTTCAACACCCTCAAACGTGCATTGCTCGCCCCCCCTGACCTCACCTTGCCCTTTATCCTGGACACAGACGCGAGCAATGTGGGCATGGGTGGGGTGCTGGCCCAGGTGGGGCCAGAGGGGGAGAGAGTGGTGGCGTACTTCAGCAAAACATTTGACAAACATGAGCGCCGCTACTGTGTCACCCGGCGGGAGCTCTTGGCTGTTGTGGCTTCCGTCAAACAATTCAAGTACTACCTGGGTGGTCTGCCCTTTACTGTAAGGACTGACCACTCTGCTCTCCAGTGGCTCATGTCTTTCAGAGGGCCAGAGGGGCAGGTGGCACGGTGGTTGGAGGAGCTTCAGCCGTATGACTTCACGGTGGTGCACAGGGCAGGGGCACGCCACTCCAACGCCGACGCCATGTCCCGTCGGCCCTGTACTGCAGACGGCTGCCGCCACTGAACGGAGAGAGGGACGGGAGAGAGAGCTGCGGGCAGAGGAGGGTGTTCTGTGCCACAGTGTGTCGGGCGAGCGGGCCTGTCTGCTGCGAGCTGCAGACTGTCGACGTGGCTGAATGGCGGCAGCAGCAGGGACGGGACACAGACCTACAGCCAGTGCTACAGTGGGTAGAGGCGCAGGTGAGGCCACCATGGGAAGAGGTGACAGCGCTCTCACTCGCGACCAAAGGGTTGTGGTCGAAGTTTGAGAGACTGCGGCTGGCTGATGGCGTGCTACAGCGGGCATGGAAGGAGTCAGCTACGGGAGAGGAGAGGTGGCAGGTGGTGGTCCCAAAAGCATTGCGGGAGGCTGTGCTCCAGAGTAATCATGGGGGGTGGGGACTGGACACTTTGGGGTCACAAAAACACTGCGCCGTCTCCGTCAGGGCTTCTACTGGGGGCAGCACAAGAGGGATGTGGAGGACTTTTGTCGCCGCTGTGACAACTGCACAGCGAGAAAGGGCCCCCAGGCCGCTCTCATGCTCAGCTCCAACAGTTCCCAGTGGGGGCTCCCATGGAGAGGGTGGGAGTGGATGTAGTTGGGCCGTTCCCCACCACAGACAGTGGAAACCGCTGGGTGCTCACGGCCATGGACTATTTCACAAAATGGCCCGAGGCCTATGCTCTGCCTGACCAGGAGGCAGAGACCATCGTCGACGCCCTGACAGTGGGGATGTTCAGCAGGTTTGGAGCTGCAGAGTCCATCCACAGCGACCAAGGCAGAAACTTTGAGTCCCGTGTGTTCGCCACCATGTGTGAGAGGCTGGGTATGCACAAGACCCGCACTACTCCTCTCCATCCTCAAAGTGATGGCCTTGTGGAGCGCTTCAACAAAACGCTTGGACAGCAGCTGGCCATCGTCTCTTCCAAACACCAGCGTGACTGGGACAAGCACCTGCCTATGGTCCTCATGGCATGCCGCTCCGCTGTCCAAGACTCCACCTCCTGCACGCCTGCCCTCCTCATGCTGGGGAGAGAGATCCGCACCCCTGCGGAGATGGCGTTTGGTCGGCCCCTGGATAGCCCTCATGTTTCTCCGGGGCCGGAGTATGCCCGGAGACTCCAAGACCGCCTGGAGACAGCCCACACCTTCGCCAGAGAGCAGCTGGTGAATGCAGGTGTGAGGCAGAAAAGGAACTATGACGTGCACACCCGGGGAAGGCATTTTGTGGCTGGGGAGCTGGTCTGGGTCTACAGCCCCCTAAGGAAAAAAGGCAGATGCCCCAAGTTGGACAGTCACTGGGTGGGACCCTGCAGTGTCCTGGAGAGGGTAGGGGAGGTTGTGTACCGGGTGCAGCTTCCTCCCAGGGGGAGAAAGGTGGCACTGCACCAGGACAGGTTAGCCCCATACAGAGGGGCCTCTTTTCCCCAAACCCCAGGAACCCCCACAATTCCCCTCTCTGGCAATGACATTCTCCAGGCACCCACCCTCAGGTGCCACAGACAAGGCTCCAGACAGCCCACTCCCCCTGTCTCCCCCCCTGTGTCACCGCGTGGTTCCCCAGAGCCACGGACTGTATTACCCGTTCCCGCTTCCTTGTCCCCCATATCCCTGCCTTCATCCCCTGGTTCCCAGAGGGGCACTCTGCGACCATCACGGCCACGCAGGCAAAGGAGACCTCCGGGTCGCTTCAGAGACTTTGTTTGTTCCCTCGGGGACGAGGGACTTTGTGGTGGGGGGACTGTGTAGCGACCCGCACAGACAGCTGTGTGTTATGTGTTAGGCTAGGCGGTGGTTGTGTTGTACTGACCAGTACCCGGTGTTCGCGGGGTCCGACATGTCAATCAACCTGCTATCTGCCAATCACGGGAATGCCTGGAATGTTCTGATGCCGGGCATCCTGGTGGTTGGCGGAGTGGCGTGGAGGGGGGTTGGGCAGGGGGGTGGAGCATTGGAAGTTAAGACCAGGTTCAGCCTTTGTTCTCTCTCTCTTACGTCTGGGCTTCCCAAGAGAAGGTCACGATTGGCTTGTGGGTTATCTGTCATCTTTTTGGCGTGTGCTACGGCCCAAACAGTAGCCTGTGTAAAGTTGGTTTAATAAACCGTCAATTCGCAAACTCAAGCCTCTGTCTGGACAATTGTTCATTTATGATCTAGTCAGGTCATTACAATATGTTATGTTTCGTATGGTAAGTATTATTTTCTGGTTGTCCATCATCCATTTCTTACATGTTACAAATTACAATTCATATTGTAATGACCTGACTAGATCATAAATGAACAATTGTCCAGACAGAGGCTTGAGTTTGCGAATTGACGGTTTATTAAACCAACTTTACACAGGCTACTGTTTGGGCCGTAGCACACGCCAAAAGTTGACAGATAACCCACAAGCCAATCGTGACCTTCTTTGGGAAACCCAGACGTACTGAACCTGGTCTTAACTTCCAATGCTCCACCCCCCCTCCACGCCACTCCGCCAACCACCAGGATGCCCGGCATCAGAACATTCCAGGCATTCCCGTGATTGGCAGATAGCAGGTTGATTGACATGTCGGACCCCGCGAACACCGGGTACTGGTCAGTACAACACAACCAACTCCTAGCCTAACACATAACACACAGCTGTCTGTGCGGGTCGCTACAATATGATATGCTACAAATTGCAATTTGTACAATATGTTACACATTTGCAAAATGTACAATATATTAAGAATTTGCTAAACAAATTAGGAATTCCAATTTGTTCTGGCTAACGCTAAAGTTAGCTAGTTCTAGGGGGAGTTAGGTTAAGGCTAGTGTTTCGGGTAGCTAAAACGGTTATAGATTATCGAACATGCTAAGTAGTTGCAAAGTAGCTAAAAAGTAGACAGTAGTTGCAAATTAGCTCAAATTATCCGTGATGAGATTCGAACAAATAACCTTTAGGTTGCTAGACTTTCTTGTTATGTGCCCACCCCGAACAACCACCCTTGTTGCTGATTTAAATATTTTAACGCATTCATAAAGCTCCTGTGGTTTCATTTGCAAGGCATGGTCATACATCCTGGTTGCTATCTGGAAGAGTGAAAGACTATTTTTCACTACACAGATCAGAGGTTAAACATAGGCATAACCATTTCACAGCGCTGAGGTAACCAGTAACAACCTTCAAAGCACGGACACACCTGTAGCGTTTGCCGGCACCTTTTGAACAGAGTGCAGGCTGTATTTTGCAAACCAAGAACAAACCCATTGTATATTTAGAAACCGGGTGAAAATATCGGCAGTCTGACACCTACCTAGATTTGTTTAAGGAGAAAACACATCGCACTGAATGACGGTCTGCCTTGCCTAAAATGTTGGTAAGCCTCTGACTACCGACATTTCCCCTGAATCCCTTTACGAAAAAAGATTGTAGTCGGATTGCAGTATAACGGCAGTATGCTGCAAATACTGCGTCCAAAATATAACTGTAGTTATTCTGCATTTTACAAGGTCCAAAATACCACAGTCAAATGAAAAATCAAATGTTTTGTCAAATGCGCCGAATACAACAGATGGAGACTGAAATGCTTACTTATAAGCCCTTAACCAACAATGCTTTAAGGATTTAAGAGAACCGTGTTAAGTAAAAAAATATATAAAAGTAAAAAATAATTAAACATCAGCAGTAAAATAACAATACAGTTGAAGTGGGAAGTTTACATACAATTTAGCCAAATACATTTATAATCTCCATTTTTCACAATTCCTGACATTTAATCGTAGTAAAAAAATCCCTGTTTTAGGTCAGTTAGGATCACCACTTTATTTTAAGAATGTGAAATGTCAGAATAATTAATAGATTAATTTAAGCTTTTATTTCTTTCATCACATTCTCACTGGGTCAGAAGTTTACATACACTACCAAATACTAATTGAGTGTAATAGTTTAGCTTCTGTCCCTCTCCTTGCCCCTATCTGGGTTCGAACCAGGGACCCTCTACACACATTGAGAACAGCCACCCTCGAAGCATCGCTCCACAAAAACTGCGGCCCTTGCAGAGCAAGGTAAACAACTACTTCAAGGTCTCAGAGCGAGTGACGTCACTGATTGAAATGCTATTAGCGTGCACCCCGCTAACGAGCTAGCCATTTCACATCGGTTACATTGCTTTTAAATTGTTTAACTTGGGTTAAACGTTTCAGGTAGCCTTCCACAAGCTTCCCACAATAAGTTGGGTGAATTTTGGCCCATTTCTCCTGACAGAGCTGGTGTAACTGAGTCAGGTTTGTAGGCCTCCTTGCTCGCACACGCTTTTTCTGTTCTGCCTACAAATTTTCTATAGGATTGAGGTCAGGGCTTTGTGATGGCCACTCCAATACCTTGACTTTGTTGTCCTTAAGCCATTTTGCCACAACTTTGGAAGTACAGTGCCTTGCGAAAGTATTCGGCCCCCTTGAACTTTGCGACCTTTTGCCGCATTTCAGGCTTCAAACATAAAGATATAAAACTGTATTTTTTGTGAAGAATCAACAACAAGTGGGACACAATCATGAAGTGGAACGACATTTATTGGATATTTCAAACTTTTTTAACACATCAAAAACTGAAAAATTGGGCGTGCAAAATTATTCAGCCCCTTTACTTTCAGTGCATCAAACTCTCTCCAGAAGTTCAGTGAGGATCTCTGAATGATCCAATGTTGACCTAAATGACTAATGATGATAAATACAATCCGCCTGTGTGTAATCAAGTCTCCGTATAAATGCACCTGCACTGTGATAGTCTCAGAGGTCCGTTAAAAGCGCAGAGAGCATCATGAAGAACAAGGAACATACCAGGCAGGTCCGAGATACTGTTGTGAAGAAGTTTAAAGCCAGATTTGGATACAAAAAGATTTCCCAAGCGTTAAACATCCCAAGGAGCACTGTGCAAGCGATAATATTGAAATGGAAGGAGTATCAGACCACTGCAAATCTACCAAGACCTGGCCGTCCCTCTAAACTTTCAGCTCATACAAGGAGAAGACTGATCAGAGATGCAGCCAAGAGGCCCATGATCACTCTGGATGAACTGCAGAGATCTACAGCTGAGGTGGGAGACTCTGTCCATAGGACAACAATCAGTCGTATATTGCACAAATTTGGCCTTTATGGAAGAGTGGCAAGAAGAAAGCCATTTCTTAAAGATATCCATAAAAAGTGTTGTTTAAAGTTTGCCACAAGCCACCTGGGAGACACACCAAACATGTGGAAGAAGGTGCTCTGGTCAGATGAAACCAAATTGAACTTTTTGGCAACAATGCAAAACGTTATGTTTGGCTTAAAAGCAACACAGCTCATCACCCTTAACACACCATACCCACTGTCAAACATGGTGGTGGCAGCATCATGGTTTGGGCCTGCATTTCTTCAGCAGGGACAGGGAAGATGGTTAAAATTGATGGGAAGATGGATGGAGCCAAATACAGGACCATTCTGGAAGAAAACCTGATGGAGTCTGCAAAAGACCTGAGACTGGGACGGAGATTTGTCTTCCAACAAGACAATGATCCAAAACATAAAGCAAAATCTACAATGGAATGGTTCAAAAATAAACATATCCAGGTGTTAGAATGGCCAAGTCAAAGTCCAGACCTGAATCCAATCGAGAATCTGTGGAAAGAACTGAAAACTGCTGTTCACAAATGCTCTCCATCCAACCTCACTGAGCTCGAGCTGTTTTGCAAGGAGGAATGGGAAAAAAATTCAGTCTCTCGATGTGCAAAACTGATAGAGTCATACCCCAAGCGACTTACAGCTGTAATCGCAGCAAAAGGTGGCGCTACAAAGTATTAACTTAAGGGGGTTGAATAATTTTGCACGCCCAATTTTTCAGTTTTTGATTTGTTAAAAAAGTTTGAAATATCCAATAAATGTCGTTCCACTTTATGATTGTGTCCCACTTGTTGTTGATTCTTCACAAAAAAATACAGTTTTATATCTTTATGTTTGAAGCCTGAAATGTGGCAAAAGGTCGCAAAGTTCAAGGGGCCGAATACTTTCGAAAGGCACTGTATGCTTGGGATCATTGTCTATTTGGAAGACCCATTTGCGACCAAGCTTTAACTTCCTGACTGATGTCTTGAGATATAGCCACAATCCCCCCCCCCCCCCATGATGCCATCTATTTTGTGAAGTGCACCTGTCCCTTCTGCAACAAAGCACCCCCACAACATGATGCTGCCACCCCCATGCGTCACGGTTGGGGATGTTGTTCTTCGGCTTGCAAGCATCCGTAGTCTGGCTTTTTTATGGCGGTTTTGGAGCAGTGGCTTCTTCATTGTCAATATAGGACTCGTTTCACTGTGGATATAGATAATTTTGTACCCATTTCCTCAGCATCTTCACAAGGTCCTTTCCTGTTGTTCTGGGATTGATTTGCACTTTTCGCAGCAAAGTATGTTCATCTCTAGGAGATAGAACGTGTCTCCTTCCTGAGCAGACCCCAAGTAAATGCAATCAGTTTCACGTTGATTCAATGTCATCACATACATTTCTGGGGGTTTAAATGGAGTGGAAATGTTGATTTAACCACTTTGTGCCTAGTGGGATGGCACCTGTGCAAATTCCTGCCAATTCAATCAAAACTGCCAGTGGCTGACTATGGTCCAGCCCTTTCTATGGATTTTGAGAGTAGACTACTGGAGAGTGGTGGTCTCTATGGATGTATAATGTTCTGAAACCACCCATGTCTGCTGCATAGCATTAGTCAGACCAATTAACGTTTGATGAGTGACTGCTGGGGTCGAGGAAATGGGCTCGTTGTGGTATGGCGCCATCTAATGGTTAGATTCATTATGGTTTGGTGTTCAGAATTAAAGTTCAGAGCTCGACTTGTCAGTTAAAACAGCCACACAATTACCACAACTGTCTTGTCTGTGCACCTACTGCAGTTATTTTTTAAATCTGATATTGTTCAGAACAAACTTTGGTTTAAATACTATTACTTTGGCTATCAGTCCTAAAAATAGACCCCCTAGGGCAAGGCATCCTCATCATGAACCTATAACACAGATTCATGTCCGCTACATTCACCCCCTTTGTACCTCCTCCCCCACGCGAGACTGTCCCACGTTGGGTGCCATTGTAGCGGGCTGGATATAAACCCTGGTCTCCCATGGGAGAAACCAACATCTTGACCATTAGACCAAGAGGAGATTCCCTTTGGGCTGAGGGTGACACTGATTTTGAAGTCGCAGGCAGGGCTACCTCATAACGAGACCATGAGACTGACTTATGTCCACTACATAGACATTTTGTACACATACATGTTGGTTGGTGTAATACCGGTGAAAAGCAATAAAGATTCAAACAAATTGGATTGGTGACATCAGAGACTCTGACCATGTTGCCTGGGTCACACACATCAGCTGGGCCAAAACATGTAACCCCCTCAAGGAAGGCCCCAGTGATAATTGAACCTCCAAACCCTGATTAACAAGACCAGTGTTCTAACCCTGTTCTTCATCTAGGCGCTGCTCTGCACAGTTGATGACGTGACACAAACAATGGTTGATGCAGATGGGTTGATGCAATGCCTGCGCATTTAGTTGGGCAGGAATTAAACCTATGGGGGGTGATTCATGCCAGAATTAAGCATCTTGAAGCTACTGATACCTCTCACCAAGTCACCTAACGTCTTCCTAGCGTCAGAAAATACTGCCATAAATTAACATGCATTGTCAATGGAGACAAGTTTTTTTCAATGGCGTCAAACTGCTATCGCGTTCATGTCACGTGACACGTACATGTCATGTTCACGTCGCATAACGTGGCACTGACACGTGACATGTCAGTTTGCTTCTAAGTTTACTATGAAAGATCTCACCATGAATGCCTTAAAAACATCTACATGACATCTACATCATGCTTTCTCACTTACGCGTCACGTGTTAGTTTGTGTCTGTTTAGTTTATTATTAAAAGATCTCACCATGAACGCCTTACAAACGTCTACATGTACATGATTTTATAAAAAATATTTTTAATTGCCAGAGTAATCTAATCTATTTCATTTGTCGTTTTAGCTAAAATAGGCATATCACCTCAATGATGCATATCACCTCTAGTGATGTATTCAAAACAACTCAGAACTTGTCAATCTCTGACTTGATGTCTGTGCGTTCAAGACAACTGGGAACTCTGGAAAAAATTGTTTTGAACGGTCATCCAACTCGGAATTCCAATTCAGAAACTCTGGCATCTTTCTCTGACCTAAAAATCACTGATGTTATGATTCAACCTCATTTTCCTCCCCAGAGTTCCCAGTTTACCGATTTAACAGACACAATCACTGTCACCATGCAATCCTTAGGCTATACATTTCTGTGGAGATGTTTTATGGTTAAAAGCATGGCTTGAATTGAGGACATAGGCCTAATCTTTGTTATAGAGATGGGCAAAAAGCATATGGTACCCCTTGTTTGCTTAACAACGGTCCAGATTATATTAAGCAATCTAGGCTATAACAATGATTAACTCCACGATTATTTCTGCATAGTCTACTAGCCTATCGAAGGTCTTGCTCAGCCTCAACATCACAGGAAAATGTGGTTGCTTTATTAAAAAGCTCCACAATTCAGAATATCAGCGGTAGGCTGTGCCTACCACGAAAGACCTAAGAGATAGAATTGGTATGAGTCTATCCATAGACCAAACAGATCAACACTTTTCTATTCAGGAGAATCTCATTGAATCAGGCTAATCATTTCAGTGCAGTTGCATTCTTACGCATAACCTCAGCCATAAAAGGAACTGAAAACACCCCAGCCTGTTTTGATCATAAAGCCTGAACATTTCAGCTGTTTGTTATTGATTTAGCCCACAACCGCCTACAGATTTGATACACATGAAGACCTATATTTAATCTGGATTTGACAAACAATAGCCTGACTAGGATCCTGACTTTTCTCCACGTTATATTTGTTCCCAATTATGCTAAATGTAGTTCCATTAATAAGCTTTTAATGTTTTCCTATAATTTGCATAGGCTAACCATTGCGATTAATGTTATTTACCATCTTCCACTTTTTATGAATAAACAGGCATTGGGTTAAAAATATATCATTTCTATGCCCACCCACACACATTGTTACCTTACAGATCACAAAGACTGCTAATTTCCACTACATTCATATACATTTGATTCGTACACTGGCTTGTCTGACTGGCATGTTTTTATTTAAAACTGACCTTCTCTTATCTACACTGAAATAATATTTCCTAGTCCTCTATTATGATTTATTTTTTATTAATAGCTCATTAGTACACCCATGTGGTTGAATATATATATATATATATAGATGGTAGGTGCTAGGATACAACAATGAATAATGTTAAACCAACAAATACCATCAAGGGATATGTTACAATTTACAATAATAAACACCTTGTGAAACAGCTGTGAAAATCAATTTGGCAATTTTCAAGATTTAAATATATAAACTTAGATTTTTTTGGGGTACATGTGTGTCAATTGACTTTCACAGATGTTTTGTACACTCACATGGCCATCATAGACAAATACTGAATTCTGGCGTGTGGAATAGAGAGGAGGTGCGTGCTGTGTGGATGGGAGATTCTGCCCGTCACTTGTTCTCAACAGTCTTTGAAAGGGGAACTCGAAGAGGGAGACTGCAAAGTTTTTAGCTAATCTGTGTATCTCACATTATGTGCCCAGTATGATAGTTTTCTTGCTCTTTCTTAGCAGATAATGACAACATGACAATAACCGTAGCTGTAGATGATGTAATGAAAAGTTGGAGGGTGGTTGGTAATGGAGGACATCAGGTGGATCCATGTCTGAGTGTAAAGCAGAGCCCCTAGGTCCTGGACAACAGGAGCAGAGTAAAGGGAACAGGTTAGGAGACAGATGTACACAAGCAAACACACAGGTTACAGGTTGATCAGGTATGTACAAATACAGTTATTGAAAGATTTAATTTAAATGTTTAATTAGACATGCAATAATGTTAATGGCAGACAGAAAATAAAGGATACCTGTCTGTAATTGTTTATGTCAGTGGGGTTGATGAGGGAGGTAAGGGATGGTCCCTGGAAAAAATAAGAGAGATGAGCTGTGAGAGAAACTCCAGGGTGGTGTCATGACCACTAGAGTCATACACCTTAACAGTACCTACCTGGAAGTGGAGGTTACTTAACGTGACCCAGTTGTTAGCCTTGAGATTGACTATTTGGAGAAACCCCTGTGCCAGTGTTGGTACTGCTAACAGCATGGTGATGCCGACCCACCACGAAGCGGCAAATGCATATAGTTATCATCTGAGATTTTTATATTCACCTTAACGGATGGTGAGCCCAGCTAGGAGTGAAAGAGAAGCAAGGTTTCACAGTTCTCGCCTTCCTTTCATCTTTCTTCCAAGCCAAGTCATTCTCCCAGATGTCGAATCACCTGGTCCCCATGATTCTCCTCCGGTGGCCCTCCTTCTGTTTCTCCTGCACCTTGTCCATGTTCAGTCTCACCTTGATTGATAATGGAAATAAATGCAATTATATTTCATATTATTACAGACACATCTCTTACATATCTCTTGAAGGGCCAGGAAATTAATTAACAGTGGACAATACTTTTTACCTGGTCAAGAACCTCCAAATCCTTCTCAGCCCATGCTTGAAGGTCTTCGAAGGCATTCTGATCTGGTTCGACAACATCAGGTGGAGTTTCAGTGATCTCAAAGTACGTTATACAAAAATAACAATAGACAAACACTAAGTCAATCACATTTTTTTACTACATTATATGCAATAATTGTATATACAATTGCATTGTTTACCTCAGTAAACAGCTGTGGCTCCAGTCCATACAGCAGGTGATAGGTTGAGTACTCTGGAGGCCTGGACGCTGCTGTTGTGTGCAAAGATAATTACCTTCAGGTTGTCCTCTCCCTATTCCTGGTACCTGTCATGGGACTTGCCCATAGCAGTCTTGAAGGTCTGGTTGGGCCGTTCATCCAGACCTGGAGTCACCATATATCTACACACATATATATATATATATATATATATATATATATATATATATATATATATATATATATATAAATAACTCACTATACTCACTATACTATAAAAAAATATATATACAGTGGGGCAAAAAGTATTTAGTCAGCCACAAAGTTCTCCCACTTGAAAAGATGAGAGAGGCCTGTAATTTTCCATCATAGGTACACTTCAACTATGACAGACAAAATGAGAAAAGAAAATCCAGAAAATCACATTGTAGGATTTTTAATGAATTTCTTTGCAAATTATGGTGGAAAATAAGTATTTGGTCAATAACAAAAGTTTATCTCAATACTTTGTTATATACCCTTTATTGGTAATGACAGAGGTCAAACGTTTTCTGTAAGTCTTCACAAGGTTTTCACACACTGTTGCTGGTATTTCGGCCCATTCCTCCATGCAGATCTCCTCTAGAGCAGTGATGTTTTGGGGCTGTTGCTGGGCAACACAGACTTTCAACTCCCTCCAAAGATTTTCTATGGGGTTGAGATCTGGAGACTGGCTAGGCCAGTCCAGGACCTTGAAATGCTTCTTACAAAGCCACTCCTTCGTTGCCGGGGTGGTGTGTTTGGGATCATTGTCATGCTGAAAGACCCAGCCACATTTCATCTTCAATGCCCTTGCTGATGGAAGGAGGTTTTCACTCAAAATCTCACGATACATGGCCCCATTCATTCTTTCCTTTACATGGTTCAGTCGTCCTGGTCCCTTTGCAGAAAAACAGCCCCAAAGCACGATGTTTCCACCCCCATGCTTCACAGTAGGTATAGTGTTCTTTGGATGCAACTCGGCATTCTTTGTCCTCCAAACACGACGAGTTGAGTTTTTATCAAAAAGTTATATTTTGGTTTCATCTGACCATATGACATTCTCCCAATCTTCTTCTGGATCATCCAAATGCTCTCTAGCAAACTTCAGACGGGCCTGGACATGTACTGGCTTAAGCAGGGGGACACGTCTGGCACTGAAGGATTTGAGTCCCTGGCGGCGTAGTGTGTTACTGATGGTAGGCGTTGTTACTTTGATCCCAGCTCTCTGCAGGTCATTCACTAGGTCCCATGTGTGGTTCTGGGATTTTGCTCACCATTCTTGTGATCATTTTGACCCCACGGGGTGAGGTCTTACGTGTAGCCCCAGATCAAGGGAGATTATCAGTGGTCTTGTATGTCTTCCATTTCCTAATAATTGCTCCCACAGTTGATTTCTTCAAACCAAGCTGCTTACCTATTGCAGATTCAGTCTTCCCAGCCTGGTGCAGGTCTACAATTTTGTTTCTGGTGTCCTTTGACAGCTCTTTGGTCTTGGTCATAGTGGAGTTTGGAGTGTGACTGTTTGAGGTTGTGGACAGGTGTCTTTTATACTGATAACAAGTTCAAACAGGTGCCATTAATAATACAGGTAACGAGTGGAGGACAGAGGAGCCTCTTAAAGAAGAAGTTACAGGTCTGTGAGAGCCATAAATCTTTTTTGTTTGTAGGTGACCAAATACTTATTTTCCACCATAATTTGCAAAGAAATTCATTAAAAATCCTACAATGTGATTTTCTGGATTTTTTTCCCTCATTTTGTCTGTCATAGTTGAAGTGTACCTATGATGAAAATTACAGGCCTCATCTTTTTAAGTGGGAGAACTTGCACAACTGGTGGCTGACAAAATACATTTTTGCCCCACTACATGACTGGAGGCCTATGTGAAACAATGCTACAACCATTACATTATTAACTATTAACATGTAAGCTAACATTGACTGAAATCAGTTAGTCTAGGGCTAAATAACGTTAGCGTTTAGCCAAGCTAAATTTAGTTAGCATCAAGTTTGCGAACTGTTAAACGCTATTTTTCTACAAATATTAACATTAACATATTTTTAACATATATTTACCTAAACTAAATTGAGCCTTTGTTCATAGAAAATAAAACAAATAGGATCTAAAACGTTGTAGAATTAAAAGTACAGAAAGTTTGGATGCCATCTTAATCCCTTCTTATGTAAACCATTAGCAACCTAACCAACCTCAATTACTTACAAAGGGGAAAATACCAACCAGTTTTTCACTTGGTTAAAACTCCCTTCAAACATTACCAAACTCATGAACTACAGTGGGGAGAACAAGTATTTGATACACTGCTGATTTTGCAGGTTTTCCTACTTACAAAGCATGTAGAGGTCTGTAATATTTATCATAGGTACACTTCAACTGTGAGAGACGGAATCTAAAACAAAAATCTAGAAAATCACATTGTATGATTTTTAAGTAATTCATTTGCATTTTATTGCATGACATAAGTATTTGATCACCTACCAACCATTAAGAATTGCGGCTCTCACATCCCTGTTTGTTTTTCTTTAAGAAACCCTCCTGTTCTCCACTCATTACCTGTATTAACTGCACCTGTTTGAACTTGTTACCTGTATAAAAGACACCTGTCCACACACTCAATCAAACAGACTCCAACCTCTCCACAATGGCCAAGACCAGTGAGCTGTGTAAGGACATCAGGGATAAAATTGTAGACCTGCACAAGAATGGGATGGGTTACAGGACAATAGGCAAGCAGCTTGGTGAAAAGGCAACAACTGTTGGTGCATTTATTAGAAAATGGAAGAAGTTCAAGATGACGGTCAATCACCCTCGGTCTGGGGCTCCATGCAAGATCTCACCTTGTGGGGCATCAATGATCATGAGGAAGGTGAGGGATCAGCCCAGAACTACACGGCAGGACCTGGTCAATGACCTGAAGAGAGCTGGGACCACAGTCTCAAAGAAAACCATTAGTAACACACTACGCCGTCATGGATTAAAATCCTGCAGCGCACGCAAGGTCCCCCTGCTCAAGCCAGCGCATGTCCAGGCCCGTCTGAAGTTTTCCAATGACCATCTGGATGATCCAGAGGAGGAATGGGATGTGGAGACAAAAATAGAGCTTTTTGGTCTAAACTCCACTCGCTGTGTTTGGAGGAAGAAGAAGGATGAGTACAACCCCAAGAACACCATTCCAACCGTGAGGCATGGAGGTGGAAACATCATTCTTTGGGGATGCTTTTCTGCAAAGGGGACAGGACGGGACAACTGCACCGTATTGAGGGGAGGATGGATGGGGCCATGGATCTTGGCCAACAACCTCCTTCCCTCAGTAAGAGCATTGAAGATGGGTCATGGCTGGGTCTTCCAGCATGACAACGACCCAAAACACACAGCCAGGGCAACTAAGGAGTGACTCCGTAAGAAGCATCTCAAGGTCCTGGAGTGGCCTAGCCAGTCTCCAGACCTGAACCCAATAGAAAATCTTTGGAGGAAGCTGAAAGTCTGTATTGCCCTGCAACAGTCCCGAAACCTGAAGGATCTGGAGAAGGTCTGTATGGAGGAGTGGGCCAAAATCCCTGCTGCAGTGTGTGCAAACCTGGTCAAGAACTACAGGAAACATATGATCTCTGTAATTGCAAACAAAGTTTTCTGTACTAAATATTAAGTTCTGCTTTTCTGATGTATCAACTACTTATGTCATGCAATAAAATGCAAATGAATTACTTAAAAATCATACAATGTGATTTTCTGGATTTTTGTTTGAGATTCCGTCTCTCAGTTGAAGTGTACCTATGATAAAAATTACAGACCTCTACATGCTTTGTAAGTCGGAAAACCTGCAAAATTGGCAGTATATCAAATATTTCTTCTCCCCACTGTATGTAGTTAACTATGTTACCTCAATATTTTGAGTCATTTTTTTGCACATTAAACACCTGAAATAATAGGGTAAAATGATGAGACAGAAACGTTAGTCTTCAGTAGTATTTGTTTTCCAAAATTGAAGAAGAAACCCCCAAGCAGTATAGCCATCCCCTCAGTAAGGAAAGTAGCTATTGGCTGTCCTAAAATTCGCTAAATGACGCCATCACCCAATTTGCATAATTGGCCATGTGCATGTAATTGTGATGGATGCTGTAGGAGAGAGGAATAATGTCGTGAAAGAGACATAATAAAGTGAGTAAAAAAACACCCTAAATATGTTTAGAACTACAGATGAACTTTCTTCTTTCGATTCTTGTTTTTTTAAATATCACAATTACAATCCCTCTCCTTTATAAGGGCTTGGGACCGGCAAAAGTGACCCAAACGAGACACTCTTGCGGAGTTAGTTAATTTTTGTGTTTTTTTAGTTTCGTTTTTTACATTTACATCCCGCCCTTAATGTAAGCCAGGGCGGGATCAGCCAGTGTCCGCTTCCCGCATGCGCGATTCATTTGCAGTCTGGACGCGGAGGGGTGAACATCTCCTGCTCTGACTGCAGCTGAGAGGGACTGCTGTGCGAGGACTGGGCCGCCTGTGAGTGCCCTGGGACGGGGATGGGGACCACGGCAGCATCCGCTGCTTGTTGAGCAGAGTAAAAACGATGCGTGCTTTCAATACCAGAAAAAGTCGCTAGATTTGTCGCTAGTCACTTTTTTGAAAATGTGTCGGTAGAGGGGTCTGAGTACTAGCTAAATATAGCAACAAAGTTTCTAAGTTGGCAACACTGCCTCCAAGACCTCACAATCTCACTAACGCACTCCATTGATGTCACAGCTCCCCATAGCGACAGTTTTCATATGCATTACTTAAATGTAAATACCTAGGAGGCCTATACAATTATACAAGGGATGACACCATAAAATAACAAATGAATAAAACATCACATATGACCATACATATTTGTATGTGTCACATATACATATGGCATATGCTTGAGTACCACCTTGACATCTTTGATCTGCTTGCCTCAATAAATGAATGCTAAAACATTGGTAGCCAGGATTAGTTATTTGTATCTAGTCTCTTATTATTCAATAACGGTGCAAGTTACACATTATTTTTTGTTTGCATGCAATGTGATCATGTCTTTTTTTGTCAGTCCTGTCGATGTTGAGTGATCACACGACTCAGCACACATAGAAGGTTACTTTGCCTGCTTGCAAATGTGTTCAAAAAGTGGGGATGTTTCAAAGTACTTTTGATTATCTTCCTAGCTAGCAGGAAAGGGAACGTGTCTTCTGCATTTAACCCAACCCCTCACTACCAATGGCAGATGGAAGGGTGGGTCGTGCGGCAAGTGCTGCTTCTCCTCCAGATGCTATTTTATCTAAAACATCAGGTGTACACCGACCCCAGATAAGTAACTCATGCAAAGATTTAATGCGCAATTATACGTTTTAACTCCAGTACATTTCCACGATTGTCAGTTATGTAGTTGCTTTACTGATCGTCTCAGTGAGTCCTTGCTGTGATGACACAATCAATATACTGCCGGAGAATGCCAACACCCCAGACAAACACATTGATTTACAGTTCCACGGGAGTGGACAGTACACAGCATACCATAATATTCTGAATAATGGCCAAGTCTACCTGGCTCCCTATTTGACTGAACCGCTAAGGAGTAACAAACAAGTCCAACATTTATTGGAAACTGTTAAACTACCTGTTCACTTACCCTCCTGCTCTCCGGGGATGTGCAACTCAACCCTGGGCCTAACATCAACGAGCCAGCCTCAATCCTGGGCCCAACATCAACGAGCCAGCGATACTCACTGGAGTGGAAAGCAGTGGATGGCCTCATCCACTGATTGTCATCCCCTTGGAAGTGAATGAGTGCTATGGTTTCATGGTTTCTCTTGAGTCACCCAGCTCCAGGATGGAATTTGACTCTCCAAGCATATCTAAGTCGCTTCTGGCACGCAAGCTGTTTTAATTAGCTCCCTGCATCCAGTGCAAGTGGAAGGGATAGTCAATTGCACTACCGCCCCTAATCAAAACGATACAAAACAGCCTAAACCCAGCCATCAGAAAACGTGACTTTTTTCAATGTGTTAATCACTCTTGCGTCATCTGGGACCCACGAGCTAAGGCCAAGGGACTGCTAGGGGGGCACTTGAACATTTGCAGTGTCATTCCAAAAAAGTGATCAAATTCAACATCTTTTCAGACTCCAACCTTGACTTCCTCTGCCTTTCAGAGACTTGGCTCCAGAAAAACTCTCCTTCTGCTGCTTTGATTATGCCTGGCTACAATGTCTTCAGGAGAGACAGGATTGAAGGAAGAGTAGGGGGTCTGATGATTTACATTAAAGAACATATCCAATGTAAACAAATTGAGTGGTCATGTGATAATGAACTAGAATGTATTGACCTAAACATTACACTGTCTCCCAAAATGTATTTTACCCTTATTGGAATGTATAGACCACCTTCCACCAAAAGTGTGTTTTTTGATCAGTTTAATAACATGCTTAGGGAATGTGATTTTGGGAAAGAGGTCATCATAATGGGAGATTTTAACATTAATTATGAAGACAAGTCTTGTAGGAAAAGCCTCAAACTGATCACTAATACCTTTGACCTTACACAGCTAGTTAAAAGGCCAACCAGGGTGACTTGTTGCTCTAAAACACAGATTGATCTGCTGTTCAGTAATAAACCAGAGAGAGACTAAATCATTCAATATGGTTACTGGGCTGTGTGTGATCATAATCTGACACTTATAGCCAGAAAGCTTTCCAGGAACAGGTTAGGCTACTCTCTACTGTTAGAAAACCTGATCCGCTCAGAATAACTAGGAGTGAATTCAATTATTTTGAAAACGCATTTATGGGAATTAACTGGAATGATCCCTTGTCCTATACAGATGTGGAAGCTGATAGAAAAACCTGATTATCCACAATCCAAACTACAATAAATGGCTTCCTAAAGAAAATCAAATCCAAATCTGGCCAAAAGAGCACTCTTCCTTGGCTAAATGGAGAAATCTGGAAACTGATGAAATGGGATCATGCTCTAAAAACAGCCCCAACGTCCGAATTAGAGCATGACGGACGTAGGTTTACCAGGTTGAGAAATAAGGTGATGAAAGAAATCAGACAGGCCATGGCAAACTTTATCAACATAATTGGTGAAGCAAAGGGAAATTCTAAATTGATCTGGGATAATCTAAAAAATTTAACAGGGAAATACCATAGTAACACTGGAAAAAATCTAGAAATCATGGTGAATTACAATCTAACACAGGATGCAGTCGAAATAGCAATAGCGTTCAATTCCTACTTTGTTTACTCTGTCAGGGTACTGACACAAAACCCCTCTACTGGTTTATTGGGCTCAGTGCTAGTGAATGACACTCAACCTGTCTTTATCATAAGGGAGGTTTCTGAGTCAGAGGTGAACAAGGTGATTAACTCACTAAAAAACTTGAAAGCCAAAGATGTGTTTGGGCTGGACTCTACCTTTCGTAATAACTACCAAGACTCACTCATTGGCCCCATTACTAAAGTTATCAACACATTTATTGGTCAGGGGTGATTCCAAGATCTGGAAGTCAGCCATAATAATGTCCATCTTTAAATCAGGTGACCCTGCTGACATGAGTAACTACAGGCCCATTAATATACTACCTGTGGTGTCAAAGGTTGCTGAAAAGTGTGTAGAAGCGCAACTGATAGCCCACAACAACAGCACCTACACATTACACTCCATGCAGTTTGGCTTCAGAGCAAAATATTCTACAGAAACATCCAACCGCTTTCTTCTGGAAAATGTGAAGTCCAAGCTGGACAGAGGGGGCGTTGTTGGGGCTGTATTTCTAGACCTAAGGAAAGCTTTTGATTAGAGGTCGACCGATTATTGGAGGACCAAAAAAAGCCGATACCGATTAATATATATATCTATTACACAAACACAATTGAAATCGGGAGTTTACATATACCTTAGCCAAATACATTTAAACTCATCTTTTCACAATTCCTTACATTTATTCCTAGTAAAAATTCCCTGTCTTAGGTCAGTTAGGATCACCACTTTATTTTAAGAATGTGAAACGTCTGAATAATAGTTGAGAGAATGATTTCTTTCAGCTTTTATTTCTTTCATCACATTCCCAGTGGGTCAGAAGTTTTACATACACTCAATTAGTATTTGGTAGCATTGCCTTTAAATTGTTGAACTTAGGTCAAACGTTTTGGGTAGCCTTCCACAAGCTTCGCAGAATAAGTTGGGTGAATTTTGGCCCATTCCGCCTGACAGAGCTGGTGTAACTGAGTCAGGTTTGTAGGCCTCCTTGCTCACACACGATTTTTCAGTTCTGCCCACAACATTTCTATAGGATTGAGGTCAGGGCTTTATACCAATACCTTGACTTTATTGTCCTTAAGCCATTTTGCCACAACTTTGGAAGTATGCTTGGGGTCATTGTCCGTTTGGAAGACCCATTTGCCACCAAGCTTTAACTTCCTGACTGATGTCTTGAGATGTTGCTTCAATATATCCACATCATTTTCTTTCCTCATGTCATCTATTTTGTGAAGTGCACCTGTCCCTCCTTCAGCAAGGCACCCACACAAGGTGATGCTGCCACGCCTGTGCTTCACGGTTGGGATGTTGTTCTTCGGCTTGCAAGCCTCCCCCTTTTTCCTCCAAACATCAGAATGGTCATTATGGCCAAACAGTTCTATTTTTGTTTCATCAGACCAGAGGACATTTCTCCAAAAAGTACTATCTTTGTCCCCATGTGCATTTGAAAACCGTAGTCTGGCTTTTTTTATGCGGTTTTGGAGTAGTGGCTTCTTCCTTGCTGAGCGGCCTGGGATTGATTTTCACTTTTTGCACCAAAGTACATTAATCTCAAGGAGACAGAACGCGTCTCCTTCCTGAGCAGTATAATCGCTGTGTGGTCCCATGGTGTTTATACTTGCATACTATTTTTTGTACAGATCAATGTGGTACCTTCAGGCGTTTAGAAATTGCTCCCAAGGATGAGCCAGACTTGGAGGTCTTGGCCATTTTAATTTGATTTTCCCATGATGAAAAACAAAGAGGCACTGACTTTGAAGGTAGGCCTTGAAATACATCCACAGGTACACCTCCAATTGACTCAAATGATGTCAATTAGCCTATCAGAAGCTTCTAAAGCCATGACATAATTTTCTGGAATTTTCCAAGCTGTTTAAAGGCACAGTCAACTTAGTGTATGTGTAAGGTGTGCGTGTTGGTGGCAGGAAGTCAGGTGTAGGAGAACAAACTTGGTATAAACAGAGTCATTTAATAAGACAAACAAACTCCAAAACATAAAAAAATAATAAAATGGGTACAAAACCCGTTGCGCACCAACATACAAACAAATCTCCAACAAGGACATGAGGGGAAACAGAGGGTTAAATACACAACATGTAATTGATGGAACTAGGTGTGAAGGAAGACGAGACACAACCAATGGAAGATGAAAAATGGATCAGTGATCGGTAGAAGATCGGTGACGTCGACCGCCGAACACCGCCCGAACAAGGAGAGGGACCGACTTTGGCAGAAGTTGTGACAGTACGCCTCCCCCCCGACGCACGTATCCAGCAGCATGTCGACACAGACCTCGGGGACGACCCGGAGGGCGATCCGGATGGAGACCGTGGAAGTCTCGCAGCATATAAGAATCCAATACGTCCTCCAACGGAACCCAGCATCTTCTCCTCCGGACCATACCCCTCCCAGTCCATGAGGTACTGAAGGCCCATCACCCGACGTCTCGAATCCAGTGTGGAACGAACAGAGTACGACGGGGCCCCCTCGATGTCCAGAGGGGGTGGAGGAACCTCCCGCACCTCAGACTCCTGGAGCGGGCCAGCCACCACCGGCCTGAGGAGAGACACACATGGAACGAGGGGTTAATGCGGTCATCGGGGGGAAGCTGTATCCTGTACCATACCTTGTTCACTCTCCTCAGGACTTTAAATGGCCCCATAAACCGCGGACCCAGCTTCCGACAGGGCAGGCGGAAGGGCAGGTTTCGGGTCGAGAACCAGACCCTGTCCCCCAGTGCGAACACCAGGGCCTCACTGCGGTGACGGTCTGGGCCATCCTTGCCCAGGGCACGAACGCCGCCCACTCCCCTGGCCGGTCCTGGCAAAAAGACCTCAGAAACCTACCCACATCCTGGTTAACTCTCTCCACCTGCCCATTACTCTCAGTTTGAAAACCTGAAGTAAGGCTGACCGAGACCCCCATTTCATTTACAATTTAATTCATCCATGAAATAAATAATACTAGCACATCAAATTACGTTATTATTGTACACTAGCCTACTCCCCTATCGACACAGTAAATAATATTGCCTACGCACTTTCGACAATGCGTTATCAACTTGTGCAGTTGTGGACCTGTTGGCCTGTATATTCTTTAGCGTTTTCTTAGCACTATGTGTTCTCTCCCAGGTGCTTGTAATGGCACAGATGACAGCCAGGTAGGATTCAAATCCAAATTTATTGGTCACATACACATATTTAATAGATGTTATTGCGGGTGTAGCGAAATGCTTGTGTTCCTAGCTCCAACAGTGCAGTAGTATTTAACAATTCACAACAATACACACAATTCCAGTTGAGGTAGTTTAATGACGCTGATTCACAGAGCAGGGACAGCACAGTGCATGGCTTGACAGTTGTGTTAACCAAGAGTGTGTGTGGTTCTGAAAAGGGGGAAATTAAATACAATAGTAAATGGCAGGTATAAACTTAATACTAGAGGTCAACCGATTATGATTTTTCAATGCCGATACCGATAATTGGAGGACCAAAAAAAGCTGATACCGAATAATCAGCCGATTTTTATATTTATATATATGTGTGTGTGTGTGTGTGTGTGTGCACTTATTTTAACTTAATATAATACATCAATAAATATATATAGTCTCAATAAATAATGAAACATGATCAATTTGGTTAAAATAATGCAAAAACAAAAGTGTTGGAGAAGAAAGTAAAAGTGCAATTTGTGCCGTGTAAAAAAAGCTAACGTTTAAGTTCCTTGCTCAGAACATGAGAACATATGAATGCTGGTTGTTCCTTTTAACATGAGTCTTCAATATTCCCAGGTAAGAAGTTTTAGGTTGTAGTTATTATAGGACTATTTCTCTCAATACCATTTTGAAGAGGTCACCCGCCGTTTCCAGGCAGTCTTCGACCAGCGGGTGAGCGCCTAAGAAAACCATACGGGCTTGTTGGGCATACAGGGTAGCAGGTAGCCTAGCGGTTAGAGGTGTGAAACCCTTATTTTTTGGAGGGGTTGGGTTTCAATCGGAAGTCAAATTTAAATAGCATAATTTACCGATGAAATTATGTTAATCTTGCGTTTATTTATGTAACTGCGATGGGTGTTGGCAGAGTGTACCATCGAGTCAATCAATCAGTCGATACTTTAAAAATGTCCATTGGTTAATGCTTACCTTGTACGTATGTTTGTCCAGTGTAACTGCGTTTTTATTTTATTTTGGTGCTGCAATCTGTGGTTTAGTTAAACACTTAATTTGTTCTGTGCTGCAATCCGTAGTGTTTGTTAAAAACTTCATTCTACATACGCACGGTTGTTTAGCTGTCGGGAAACTGCGTCCAGAGTTTGGTCACACAGGCACTCAGTTTTTTTCTACACAGAGAGGAGATTCACTGGAGTTGGTGGGACCAGGGGGGAGCGATATTGGGCGGGGTAATCTCACCGGCGCCACCTTAATAAAAAAAAGCAGCCGCACAGACCTGTCAATCAACAAGCAACCCAGACAGACATCAGCCCCCAGTGGCTGGCTGTGAGCTGTAAGAGAGCAGCGTCATAGTTGGCCGAGAGCCCTACCGTCTGGAATGAAACGGGCGCAGCGATTGGCTCGACTTTTTTGCCCTAGACAACTCACTCTCTCTCCCCCTTTTGTTATTGCAAGCAAACTGGAGAAGAGCCGAGGGAGCAGCAGGATGAACGAAGGGAGCGAGAGAGGGCGATAGACTGATAACAGTCTAGACAGACAGCTCCACAGAGAGAGGGGTAAAAGGGGAAATACATTTGGAATACTGCTTCAGATCTCCCTCTACTTATTTGTCCAGTTCTCCTGTTGATTTGTAAGTAAACTACATTTTGGTATTGACTATTCCCATAGGGATTTTAGCTGACCAAACCAGTCACATGGATTGTTGACAGACCTATAGCCTACAGTTAGGTCAACGTAGTGAGACAGACAGCCAGACAGAGCCCCACCCCCCCCACCCCACCCAACTACTCTCAAGTCAATGTGTCTATCTATCCTCTGTCAAAGTACTGTGTACACTGTAGCCTACACATAACGTTGCTTTTCTTGTAGAGGTATTTATATTTTTCTCTCAGTAGGCCTACATGCTTTTGTAAACATGTAAACAAATTACTTTTGACCTCCTAAATGCTCTTAGAATTTCTTTGGTGGAGCATGTATGTTTTTTATAGTTTATTACAGTTGTATTATTGTTAACATTGTAATATACCCTACTTTAGGAAATCACACATTTTCTGCATTATTGTTTTTTTCTGACTAGTTGTGCAAAGCAAAACAAGCTCAACTTCATCACTACCATGACACACATGGAAGGATGTTTGTAAACAACATTGGTCACCCTTAGTCACCGACATTTACATAATTTAGCAGACGCTCACTTACAAGAGCAATTAGGGTTAAGTGCCATGCTCAAGGGCACATTGACAGATTTTTCACCTGGTCGGCTTGTGGATTCAATCCAGTGACCGTTTGGTTACTAGCCCAACGCTCTTAACTGCAAGGCTACCTGCCGCCCTACACTTCACATGCATCATAAGGATGTCAATTCTCTTTAGGGTAATGTATTTTCAGATAAGTAGTATATACCTATTTAAGGATAAAGTAATTTTGGCCTACTCAATTCTGTGTTTACATGGCCTGCTTTGTATCTTCTGCTCTTTAAAAGCCCCATACATTGTGTGTTGTTAATACTGGTAAAGTTGTTATTAGATTGTTATAGGGACCTTGGTTGCTGATAGACTATGACTTGAACCTTGACCTAAAGTACCATATCAGGTCCAGACTTCAGTGTTGTGTCAATGATCAAACAACAATCAAATCAATGAATAAATCATTTGCATTTGGTTGCTTCACCATAGTGGTCTCTCACCTCCTTCTCTCCAACCCCCCTCAACCCAGGGAGATGTCAGTGAACCCCCCCAACAGCAACGATGCCTGCCTGAGCATCGTGCACAGCCTCATGTGCCACCGACAGGGCGGTGAGAACGAGGGCTTTGCCAAGCGTGCCATAGAGAGCCTGGTAAAGAAGCTGAAGGAGAAGAAGGATGAGCTGGACTCGCTCATCACCGCCATCACCACCAACGGAGTTCACCCCAGCAAGTGTGTCACCATCCAGAGGACGCTTGATGGACGCCTGCAGGTAGGCTACTGTTATGTTGGGTTGAATGAGGCCTAGGCCGGTATGTTATCACTGATTATAGAGGGACTATAGAGAGACTGTTTATGAAATCAGTGGATCTCATTAATAAATTATTCACTGATGAATTGTTATTGGTGGTATGGCACAAAGACTCTGTCAACTCAGTGACCAATAGCTGGTCGCATTTGATGACTGACTAATACACCTTTCAGGTACTGCCAGCAACAAAGCCTATACTTTTATTTCAGCCAGTCATGATTGTGGTAATACACTCACTACATGATCAAAAGTAGGTGTACATCTGCTTGTCGAACATCTCATTCCAAATCATGGACATTAAAATGGAGTTGGTTCCCCCTTTGTGCTATAACAGCCTCTACTCTTCTGGGAAGGCTTTCCCACTGGAACATTGCTACGGGGACTTGCTTCCATTCAGCCACAAGAGCAATAGTGAGGTCAGGCACTGATGTTGGGTGATTAGGCTTGGCTCGCAGTCAGCATTCCAATTCATCCCAAAGGTGTTCGACAGGGTTTATGGTCAGGGCTCTGTGCAGGCCAGTGAAGTTCTTCCACACTGATCTCGGCAAATCATTTCTGTATGGACCTTGCTTTGTGCACAGTTGTCATGCTGAAACAGGAAAGGGCCTTCCCCAAACTGTTGCCACAAAGTTGGAAGCACAGAACTGTCTAGAATGTCATTGTATGCTGTAGCATTAAGATTATCCTTCACTGGAACTAAGGGGCCTAGCCCGAATCATGAAAAACAGCGCCAGACCATTATTCCTCATCCACCAAACTTTACAGCTGGCACTATGCAATGTCTGAGCCCTGTTGCTCCTAGACGTTTTCACTTCAAAATAACAGCACTTACAGTTGACTGGGGCAGCTCTAGCTGGGAAGACATTTGACGAACTGACCATGTTGAAAGTCACTGAGCCCTTCAGTAAGGCCATTCTACTGCCAATGTTTGTCCATGGCTGTGGGGTTTTATACACCTGTAAGCAACGGTGTGGCTGAAATAGCCAAACACTAATTTGAAGGGTTATTCACATACTTTTATATACATAGTGTATGTTTTAAAGTCCCGCCAACCCCTCAGTAAACGTCCCTAACCATTTTACCGGTTTTGGAACACATAAATCATGAACATTCTATTGTTGTTCTCAGACATTAAACTTGTCCTTGTCATAAAGAAAAAGTATAAACAAAACGTCAGTCTGCATGCAGCAACGTTACCTGCTTTTATTTTTTGCTCCAAAAAACCTATTCGTTAAAGCAACTTTCTGACAATGTTTTTATTTGTTGCTTGTTTCTTGTAACAACCTTTGAGGATTTTACATTTTGGGGTTGTCGTCTTCAAAGTTGTTTCTGCTGGTCGCAAAAAGCAAAGTTATCATGACACAAGATGATTTAAATGTAAAAGGCTTTGAAAATAAAAAGCTTGTTATACGCTCAGTGCTCCGTTGACATTTCACAGAGACACGCTTGTTTGTGCAAAAATCCAGTGTTTTCTATGTCAAACGGTTTTGTCATAATTCAGTCTTCTATGATGTGTATAAAGTGTAATATTTTGACGCAAAATCAAAACTGAATACATTTCAACTCTAAATCTGACTTGGTACAGGTGTTGTACTTTTTTTAAGCCCATACCATGTGTGTGCAACCTGGTGTCAGAGCATTTCATATTATTCTGTACGTAAATTCCGAGATACTCCCTTTAGTATAATATGTTACGTTTCGTATGGTATGTGTTAATTTGTGGATGTTTATCACCCATTCCGTATGATATGTTACGAATTACAATTCTTATATGTTACGAATTTGCAAAACGTACAAAATGTTATGAATTTGCTTAACATATGATATGTTTCGAATTCTAGCTACATGGCTAACGTTAGCTAGCTGGCCTAACGTTAGCTTGGCTAGGGGTTAGGGTTAATGTTAGGGTTAAGTTTATGGGAAGAGTTAGCTAAAAGGTTTAGGGTTAGGGGAATGGTTCGTTAATATGCTAAGTAGTTGCAAAGTAGCAAAAAAGTAGTAAGTAGTTGAAAAGTTGCTAATTAGCTAAGTTGTCTGTGATGAGATTCGAACTCAACAAGTGAATCATTCAACACATGGGTTACTTACACACTTCAGGGAGGTGAAACAGGAGAAAAAAGTAAAGGGGTTTAGGTCTCCCTATAGGCTAACTTCTAGAGAATAAACATAGTATCGAATACTTAGAAGTGTAACCCACGAATTGCTTACAGAGAGAGAGCAAGGAATGAGAGAGAAGGAAACAGAGGGAGTTCCCCCTCCCCCAGCTCTTGTGAGGGAGAGAGAGAGAGAGAGGGAGGGAGTACTGGAGGGGTAGCGCGGGTTGTTTTGTCTGAGACACAGGAAAGGGGCAGGGTTAAGTTAAGCCTGTCTGTCTCTGGTGTGTGTGTGCGTATGTGCGTGTGTGTTTGTGTCTGGAGTTTTTCCAGTGTTAAAGTTTGTGGAAGTATATTTGTAATCTCAGACATACCACAGTATTTTCTGTGTGTGTGTGTGTGTGTGAGAGAGGTGTTTATTATTGAATGTAAGTTTTGACTTACATCAACAGTTTCTACATTTGAGATTGCCTGTGGATATACGGATGTTAGTGACACGTATTAATGTACTGTGTGAGAACTATATATGAGAATGTACTGCATTATTCTCAGTTCAGGACTGTAGGCTGTATGTGTTTGTCAGTAATGTTGGCTGTAAATGGGCTGGCACTCTGCCAGCTCTGACTCTTTGTCTGAGGAAGGTCACTTTGGTTTTAAGGAAGAAAGAATAAAAGTGTAAAAGTTTACAGTCCATACTGGCTTTCTCTTGCTGTTAGTGCAGAAAGGGTATGTTGATCCCAAAATACTGATCTTTTCCTCTGACACACACACACACACACACACACACACACACACACACACACACACACACACACACACACACACACACACACACACACACACACACACACACACACACACACACACACACACACACACACACACACACACACAGAGAAAAGCTGAGACAATGTCATTCCTCTCCAGCTCAGCTTGTTGAGTTAACCCTACACCAGCTCTCTCTTTTGTCACACCCACACTCTTCCTTGATAGCAAGTACACAGACCAACTCTGACACACTTGAGTACATGCAGCACAATACAAGGACAGAGTAACATTGGTTCCTCAAGAACATGGGAATAAGCCTGAGACACCATTGATGACTCAGTCACTATTTGTGCTATTCAGCTCTGTCTGAGATGTTTTAATGGCTCCAAGGCTATTCCCCACCCAGAGTGTGTGCCTGGAGAGAGTGTGTTTAGCATTGATGTACATTTCCATTCATGACCCGTTTCCTCAACCACTCCCTGTCTACCAGCTCCCTCTTGCTCTTGCTCTCCTCCTTCTCATTCTCCCTCTCCCATCTTTTCTCTCCGTTTCTTTCCCCCTTTCCCTGCACTTAGATTCCCCACAGTTCCACTCCCTCCATGCTCAATTTCCAACCCTATCATGGCCTCCATACTGTCCCCCATTCCCTTCCTGAGACTCACCGTCCTACTGTAAATAATCACCCTAAAAGCCCTGGCTGGATGTTGGAAAGGAATACCTCCATGCCTTCTCCATTCTCTCTCCTCTGTCCCTCCAGGTAGCTGGGAGGAAAGGGTTCCCCCATGTGATCTACGCTAGGCTCTGGCGCTGGCCAGACCTCCACAAGAATGAACTGAAGCACGTCAAGTTCTGCCAGTTCGCCTTTGACCTCAAGTATGACAATGTGTGTGTCAACCCCTACCACTACGAGCGAGTAGTATCGCCAGGCATTGGTGCGTCTGTTCACAATTTCACTTCCACGAATGAAACAGAAGCACAAATGGGGAATGAGAATATGAAGTTGTTAACAGGCTCTTTGGGTCACAGGCTTTTTCAGAACTTCCATGCTGTTTCTAACTTTGTTTCCCTTTCTGTCCCTCTCCTCAAGTTGGTCTCAGCATTCAAAATGCAGGTGAGGAGGAAAACACTATTTTCAGCATCATCAAACATCATCAAAATGGTAATAAGCAATAGCGAGTCATTCTAACCAATCTGTTTTTATCGCATTTCCCAAAGTGCACAGGCAATACTACTGTTTTGATACAGATATACATACTGTAGATGTGCTCTTGGTAATCTGACGAAAAATATGGAATGCAGAGCTTCCAAACCAGCCAGATTCATACCTGTCTGAGCTAGTCTACACTACAAGAAGGACACCTCAATCAAATTGCCAGAAGGTGTTACAGGCTGCATGACAGGGCAAAAATCACTCCCACTTGGAGGCAACAATAAATGCCATCCATCAATTTGATCTAAATTACAGTAAATTCCGGAATTTATTCAAAATGTATCCATTCATGAATCGAAAATATAGTAATATGACATGACTCACGCCTGATTTCTGCCCGCCTGCCTGTCTCTCTCCCTTTCTCTCTCTTTCTGTCTCTCTCCCTCCTGCTCTCTGTCTCTCTCTCTCCCCCCTCCCTTCATTACAAGGTCCTCCAGGTCGGCTGATCAAAGAGGAGTACATCCATGACTGTTTTGAGATGGACCTCCCCTCCAGGATGCCCCCCCAGCCCGAGCGCTACAACCAGCCCCTTCCCCCTCTGCAGATTTCCCCCGAGCCGTCCCGCGCCCCATCCTCCGTCAACCTCTACCCCAGCATGCCCCTCTCTCCGCCAGGTGAGATAGACTAAAACTGAACCTGGTAATAAGAAGTACTACCGTACAAGCAATTCAGCTGAGAAGAACCAGACTCTCTTGCTTTTATGTCTAACTCTATCCCTTACAATTTCCATCTTTTATTCCACTTCCCCCATCTTTTTCCTCCAGTGAGCAGTTCCATGATGGGGCCCATGTCTGGGGGCCACGGCGAGGGCCTGCTCCAGATCGCCTCTCCCCAGAGCCAGGGCATGCCCCAGACGCCGCCACCCACCACCCCCACACACGGACCACCCCCCCAGCCCCATACTCCTCACAGCCAGAGTGACTACAGCAGCAGCTCCAAACACACACAGACACAGAGCTCTTATCACAGTGAGTTACTAACGAACCAGGTTGGCTGTGTCACAGAGATGGTGTCAATTCCATGGTGTCAGTTTCAACTCTGTTTGTTCTCTTTCTTCACAATCTTCCAGCGACCTGGACAGGCACCAGCACGGCCTCTTATACCCCTGTAGGAGCCCAGCAGAATGGGCGTGGCCACCAGCAACCACCACTGCACCACCCCAACCACTTCTGTATGTCAATCACCTGTCAATCAATCTTTCTGTCAGAAATGCAGGACTGTTACTATATGTATATGGCAGCATTGTCATATTTGCTAATTAATTTCTCTTAAAAGGGTCTCAGCAACATCACAGCGCACCCGCCTTTCCTCAGCCAGTCTCCAACCATCCAGGTACAGACACAGCGTACACCCACTCACACACACTCACCCACACACATGATGTTAGGCATCTCACCCCATCCACCACCAATGTACAGTACCCACAAGAGGGACACATGGCAGCCATTTTGCAGTGTTTCATATTATATTTCATGCTGTGTGTGTTGCCAGGTCCAGAGTTCTGGTGCTCCATCTCCTACTTTGAGATGGACATCCAGGTTGGGGAGATGTTCAAGGTCCTGGCTAACTGCCCCGTGGTGACAGTGGACGGATACGTGGACCCCTCAGGGGGCGACCGCTTCTGTCTGGGCCAGCTCAGCAACGTGCACCGCACCGACGCCAGCGAAAGAGCCAGGTCTATCAGCGTTCCCCTAATATACCCACCTTGCCTAACCGCTAGCTATTGGAGAACTTTGTTGGGGTGCAGAATACACAGGGCAAACATGTATTTATCGCCTGTATAGAAATAAATACAATCCCCAGTGTCTGTGATTTTCTCTTCACCAGTGTGAACTCCTATCTCCTATCTCCATTTCCCATTTCCCAGGTTGCACATTGGGAAGGGGGTGCAGTTAGAGTGTCGTGGTGAGGGGGATGTGTGGATGCGTTGCCTTAGCGACCATGCAGTGTTCGTACAGAGCTACTACCTGGACCGGGAGGCGGGGCGAGCCCCGGGAGACGCAGTTCACAAGATCTACCCTGGGGCCTACATGAAGGTGTTTGACCTGCGTCAGTGCCACAGGCAGATGCAGCAGCAGGCAGCCACAGCCCAGGCTGCAGCAGCAGCACAGGCTGCAGCAGTGGCAGGCAACATCCCAGGGCCTGGCAGTGTGGGGGGAATCGCCCCGGCAGTCAGTGAGTGCTTCTGTCCTTCTCTCTCACTCTCTCTTTCTTTATTTCTTTCTCTCTCTCTCTCTCTTAATCACTCAGTAAATCTCTCTTCTCCCAGGTCTGTCGGCGGCAGCCGGGATAGGTGTGGACGACCTGCGGCGGCTGTGTATCCTGAGGCTCAGCTTTGTGAAGGGCTGGGGACCCGACTACCCCCGGCAGAGCATCAAGCACACCCCCTGCTGGGTGGAGGTCCACCTGCACCGCGCCCTGCAGCTGCTGGATGAGGTGCTGCACACTATGCCTCTGGCTGACCTAGGAGGACACGGACATGTCAACTAAGCAGTGTGTGGGTGTGTGTGAGAGAGAGGTGGCGGTGTCTCAGTTGCTTGGTTTGGATGATAACTGCCCTTCATGAACACTACAGTACGTTTTGGATTGGACACCTTTTTCCCCACCACCTGAAACAAAGACTGTAGGCTTTAATAGAAACTTCTATCGAACTTCTATCGAAAAGGTATTTTCATGCTTTTATATATTTTCCTTGAATCGCCTGATTTTCCTGAAGCAGTTTAGACTGCAAAATGTACTTGCTCAACAGACAATCTTTTCACAGAGACTGGAACTTGCACTAAAGGCATTAATGTTTTCTAGTAGTGGTAGAGACTGTAAGGGATGGACTGTGTCACAACAATGGAAACTGGCCTCGTACTTCCAATGACCTGGTAAACTGCCTGGATAAAACACTTTGGGAATTGTTCAGAAAGTCAGAATGATAGCACATGTGCTGCAGTGGATTCTCACTTAAGCAGTGTTGGAATTATGCCTTGATTACAGGGCAGCAGACAGGTATATTGCATTTGGAGAATGCTGCTGTCCTTTAACTGCCTTCAGTAGGGTCTGTTTGTTCTTCAGGGAGAAATTGAAATAATAGTCACCACAATCTCCATCAACCTTTTCTCTTATCAGTCTTTTTCATCAACCTGCATCATGTGACTCAGTTATATTTATACTGGACAAAAATATAAATGCAACATGTAAACATCTCGTGTTTCATGAGCTGAATTAAAAGATCCCAGAAATGTTCCATAAGCACAAAAAGTTTATTTTTCTCAAATGTTGTGCACACATTTGTTTACATTCTTGTTAATGGGCATTTTAGCCTTTGTCAAGATAATCCAACCACCTAAGGTGTGGCATATCAAGAAGCTCATTGAACATCATTACACAGGTGCACCTTGTGCTGGAGACAATGAAAGGACACTCTAAAAAGTGCAGTTTTGCCACACAACACAATGCCACAGATGTCTCAGGTTTTGAGGGAGCATACAAATGTCATGATAACTGCAGGAATGTCCACCAAAGCTGTTGCCAGAGAATTCAATGTTAATGTGTCTACCATAAACTTGAATTTGGCAGTACATCCAACCAGCCTCATAATCGCAGACCACATGTAACCACGCCAGCCCAGGACCTCCACATCTGGCTTCTTCACCTGTGGGATATTCTGGGCTGGGGGGGGGTAGTATAAACTCATTCTGATTGGCTGGGTCTGGCTCCCAAGTGGGTGGGTCTATGTCCTCCCAGGCCCACCCATGGCTGCGCCTCTGCCCAGTCATGTGAAATCCATAGATTAGGGTCTAATGATTTTATTTCAATTGACTGATTTCCTTATATGAACTGTAGCTCAGCAAAACATTTTAAATTGTTGCATGTTGCATCTATATTTGTGTTCAGTATAGTTACCAAAAACAAGAAATGGAATATCAAGAATCTCATTGACTATATTTATTGATGGAATTTCTACATAGGATTTGTAACGTTTTGTTCATTCAGATAAACAGACCAAAGTTGTCAGAACGATTTTTCACTGCTATTTTATGGCCAAAAAACCTTTGCTGAATGTGCTCATCTTCGTTTTGTGTCCTGCCTTTGTTCAACCAAAGCATGTATTTGTGTTGATGTATGCCAAAATATGCCTTTAACTAAAGTACCGCCAGGCCTAATTAAAGACAAGGTCATGAATTAATTAATTTGGTGCCTTAATTTTGAACTACTGACAAAAGATTACAAACCCCACAGAAAAAACGGCCTTCATTTGTTGGTTTTCTCAGTACATTCCTGCTGCAATGTGCCTCTCGTCAGTCTAAGTGATGTATCTACTGCAATTTACGATTGTGTTTTTTAGTAAAGTGAGAACACAAATTGCCTCATGCTGTACATGTCGTACAGTATGACTTCATTGGCTGTATTACATTTGCCCAGTAGGACACCTAGTGAACTTTCTGGGTACTACGTGCATTTGCAGTCCTTCCATGTTGATGTAGGGCCTGTGACTGGTTTACCTCACCAAATGATATATCCAGAATATACTAGTTTGTAAAACAAATGTATTGTTTTAAATGTTTATTTATGTCTACTTTGAGACACTTTAAAAACGCACATGAGGGTCTCTGCTTCTCTTTAAGCTCCTAATGATAACCATGTGAGGGTCCACGATGAGAACATAGCTATAATATTAAATAATTTGTAATGTATTTTTCTTGTAAATCATAATATTAGCAGCAGTCATGGTTTTTTATAGTATTCTTTCAGCTGTCTGTAGTCAGCTTGATTCTGTCTCTTTGGTAGATATAAATAGGATTTATTATTGAGTTAGAATTGACCAAAATCTACTATTTTTGCATTCGTCTTGAACATAGCTTTATAATGGTTGTTTTAGTGTTTTTTATGTAAAATTATAATATATGTAGGTTATAACTATTGTCAAGTTTAGTAAGAATTAAACTGTTTTTATAAAAATCTGTATGGTCCTAAGTCCTAATTGTGTAATGTTGCCAAGCAACTATTTGAATGAAAGTGTGCTACTCATTCACCAGTAATTGGTCATTTACATACATACACGGTTTCATACATGAAAAAATGACATTCTGACGCCACACGGGGGCGGGTCTAAAACCTCCTGCGAGTCGGTGAGTACCAATCTCCAGCCCCACGCAGCCTCCGCATCCGATAAATAATAGCGCCGTTGAGTTTGGTGTGTAGAGAGCGAATAGACCATTTGAAAAGAGCAAGACAATCATTATTTATTAACCTGTGAGCTCATTTTCTGGAATATTTGGTCGAAGTATCGTTACTCATTCTCCATGGATATAAAATAGGGACAAATCAGCTTTATATTCGTTCATTTACCCCTTTATCTGGGCGGCCAGTAAAGCATCCTGCGTTAATTCTCAAAATGGCTGAGGTTACAGATTTACGACCTGCATATGGTGAGTAGCAGGCCTTTTTCGGATTTATTTGGCATTTTGTTTATTGTGTCGTCAGATGTTAACGTTATATGATGTCTTATATTTACATAGCGTGAAATGTTAAAATAATGCCCAGTCGTTTTAGAAATAAGGCCATAGAGATTGAACACACCCAAATAACATGATTAAATTTATTGCATTCATCAAAGATTGCCAAATGTAAATTTGACATCTACTCATTACCATGGCCTATGTTAATGTAAATAGCGTCGAATGTAATTTGGAAATTGAACGAAACTGATTACACAGGCCTATTCAACAGAGATAGTAGCATCACTAGGCACAGACGTCAACGTCTATTCCAAGTTGGTTCAACTTCATTTAATTGAAATGACGTGGAAAAAGGTTGATTCAACCAGTGTGTTCTCAGTGGGAGCCTATTACAGTATTTGCTATTATGAAAGTATTTGTTTTCAATTAGTGAGTAATTTTGTCAACAACATAATAATTGTAGTCCTATTCTATCAAAAATATATTGAGTACTGCGGCCCATTCGCAACATTGTGCGCTTACGATGGGTTGGGTAGGATGACGTGATGTCTATTCCAGGATAAGCATCGCCAGCCGCCGTTCCTTTGTTTTTGTGAAAGCACGCATCCCGGAACTAGGAGCTTGGCCAAATGGACATATTTTCATTTGATCAGACCTTGAGCTTTAAATTAAGATCCCTGAACAGTAGTTTAATGCCACATTGCCACAATAAGAAGTGTAGTGCTCTGAAGGCAGGGGGTGTTGGTGACCCAAAAAGTGCCAGACCCTCTCAGCAAGTGACATGAATAGGTGATGGGGAATGGGGAGGGTTATGGATATTATATAGGAATAGGAATAGAAGAATAGGACAACCCAAGTGGAGAAACAAAACGGATTGTTCTAAACCCTAAAAACAAAGGAAATATAAACCAAATGCATATTAACACTGTCTCAGGAATGGGGCCTGTAACCTATTGGAGATGATTAATTTCCATGCAGAAGAGGAGGCTTTTTAAAATAAATACACTCACATTTCTTGGTTGATTTAAGATTAAACCTTGAAGAACCTCATTACAACAAGCAGTTGGCCTTTTGTCTCAAACAGGCTCAAGATTAACAGTTGTGCAATCAGATGTTAGAGATGTGTTATTGCAAACATAATGTTGGCCCTGAGCCTGCTGGATGCAGCAGAACATTTCATGGCAGCAAAGAAACAAGAGAGTACTGGAGTTGGATATCTGCAATTCAGCCCAACAGACTCCAGAAACCCAGATTACAGCCAGTGATCTAATCTGGGTCACTCATCATGATTAAGACACATCTAGTCCACATCACAATCTGAGTTCTGCAAATCAACTGAATCTTATGCTCACAGGCAGCATACAATAAGACACGTAGCCAATGCAGACAGATTGTTTCGCAGTGCTCCATGGTAACTCAGCACTGTGGATGATGGGGTTTCTGCTGTGCCAACCGGTGCCAGGCAGGAAGAAAGACAGGAAGTTTGTCAGAAGATGGAGAATTTTGCAGGGTAGCCTAGTGGTTAGAGCGTTGGACTAGTAACCGAAAGGTTGCAAGTTCATATCCCTGAGCTGACAAGGTACAAATCTGTCGTTCTGCCCCTGAACAGGCAGTTAACCCACTGTTCCTAGGCCGTCATTGAAAATAAGAATTTGTTCTTAACTGACTTGCCTAGTTAAATAAAGGTAAAATCAAATAAATAAATTCTTCAAACATACGAAACAGCTTTTTCCTGCAATCAGAGCCATAATCATTATGACTAATTCTATGTCAAAACTGTATTTTTTCTGAAAACATTATCTAAGCATATCTCTTTACCTGTTCAATTGTCATTTTAGTTAAGGATGCACATTGATTCTTTAAGAACCTTTTTGCCTTAGAAGTTTAGTACAACTGCCACACTGGTATATAGTATAATAACCCAATCATTAAAGCAATTTCAGTCAGTTATTTATCTATTTATTGTCATCTGAGTTTTGCAAAGAACAATCAAAATGTCTGTTAATCTTTGCATGCATAGCTCTGTCTATGAACAGTGGTTACATTTCCCCTGTAACAACTTCCTTCCTGGGAAGGAGAGGCAGACCAAAACGCAGCATGGTTGAAGTTCATGGTTCCTTAATAAGAGACACTTAACATGAACAAACTACAAAACAATAAACGTGGCAAATCAAACACAGTCTTATCTGGTGCATAGACACAAAGACAAGAAACAATCACCCACAAAACAGGCTACCTAAATATGGTTCCCAATCAGAGACAATGACTAACACCTGCCTCTGATTGAGAACCGTATCAGGCCAAACATAGAAACAAGACAAACCAGACACACAACATAGAATGCCCACCCAGCACACGTCCTGACCAACAATAAAACAAGGAAAACACAAAAGAACTATGGTCAGAACGTGACATCCCCAGCCCCATTACTCAGTTTATCAAACAAAGTGGCAGGGTCAGGCACTGGAAATGGCTAAAATCAAATCAAACGCTGTGTGTGTCTAGAGTATCTAGCGTCCTGCAGAGACATCTCTTTGCTCAGTACACCTTGGAAGGAACCACTTACAAGGGGAGAATAGGTAAGGAGGGGTACACTTTGCCTGGTCTAGTCAGTGTGCCCCCTGCTCAAAGTACAGCTGAAAAGATTATTAAAATAATTATAAATAATTATGATAAAATGTATTTTAAAACATGACAAATCTTAGGGGGCACATGCCTTTGTGTCCCCTATAGGCATGATGCCACTGACAGTAGCTGTGCATATTTATACAAATTGTACTGTGCTCATATTAGTTCAAGGTTGTCTTGAACTTGGCATGTGTGTTTGGTCATATTTGGAATGGCACACTACCTATACAGAAGTGTGGTCTGACCTGTAATCTATGGTTAAATATAATTGCATAATTCCTTGCAAATCAACCTGAGCTCTTTTTCTTGATGAAGGATCTGAGATGGGTTATGCAGAAGGCATAGAGATGGGACCCACAGAAAAAAATGCTCTTTAAAGTTACCCACAGAAAAAAAACTGAACTGAGGAGATTGGCATTGTGTCTAATTATTTTAATTAGTACACTCAATTTATGCTATTACTTTACACATTTTGTGGACAATGCTTGGACCCACTGAAGCGGTAGATTTGAGAGCTCACTACTGAAATCCCCCTGGGGTATGTTTCCAGGGCAACGGGCTCAGCTGGCATTAAGCTCCTTCCAAAATCTGACATCATCCTCCTGGTATCCCTACCCAGAATGCCAATGAACAACAACAGGAAGGAAGGGCAAGGTATTTTGTTGAAATACAGACAGTTGAAGGAGGGAGAGGAGAGACAGACAAAGACAGATGAAAATGGAAACGGGAGAGAGATAGAGAAAGACAGACGTAATATAAATATAGTTAGAAAGCTGAGGTAAAGAGGGGGAAAGATAGTGTGTGTGTGTGTGTGTGTGTGTGTGTGTGTGTGTGTGTGTGTGTGTGTGTGTGTGTGTGTGTGTGTGTGTGTGTGTGTGTGTGTGCGTGTGTGTGCGTGTGTGTGCGCGTGTGTGTGTTCCTACATGTTTGCCTGCGTGCTTAACATATGTTCATGCTCATGCACATGTAGTGTATAGACTGACAAGTTTACGGGGGGGGCGAGAAAGGCAACAATGCGCCTCTTTTCAGGGGCTTGGCCAAACAAAGGGTCCTCTCCCGGCCTGCCCGCCCCACTGCAGCAGGCTCTGTCCACTGAGTCCCATTATAGCTGGGATCAGCACAGTCAGCCAAACCATGTGCGCACAGCACATAGTCACAGTCTCACTCACCACCAGCAACAAATGAGTGGGTGGGGGCTCGCACACACAGTCACACATAGATACATGCGTACCTGCATGTGCACAGACACTCAGACCCCCACCCTTCGCACATACACACATGGAGAGACACACACACAGAAACAGGGTATGGGGCTATACCTCCCAGACACATTGAGACAGACAATACACGCCCTAGTCTGTGTGTGTGTGTGTGTGTGTGTGTGTGTGGTGTGGGGGGCTGACATTTAAGCAACCCGGTGACACCTGGTTGAATGACGTCCGTATTGCTCATGTCTTTCCCACTCACACCCACTCACACACCACTCGCACCCAGGGTGCTCTGTGAAGTCACTACTGCTGTATGGCACAGTCACAGTGTTGAGTCACAGTGGAGTGGAGTCACCCTGGGTGGTGTAGTCACATGACTTACATTATTTAGCCTACCTGACAATAATGAGCCACTGAAGGGCAGTTACATGATATCCTATTTGATGTTCAGTACTGCATCACTTGGTGCAGCTGAAAGAGTTGAATTTCTTTAATCTGAGTCAGTTCCAGTTCCTGGCTGAACTAAATGCAACTGGCAGTTTGACTATCTACTTTATTTAGAGACTCCAGTATGACTATATCCTACACCAGACATTGCAAACACATCCCAGTCTAGACTGTGCAAAGGTGTTAACTCATTCTATGTTCCCCTCTTTTTCAGACATGTCACCGGTGCTGGCCGGTTTTATCGGTGCGGCGGCTCTGGTGGTTGCCGTGGTGATCCTGGTTCTCCTGTGGTCCTTCTACCAGCGTCGACACCTCCGGGTGACGGGCCGATACAAGCTCCATGGTGATCAGTACTGTGACTCGGCTGAAGACCCGCCCTACAAGTTCATCCACATGCTGAAGGGCATCAGTATCTACCCAGAGTCCCTCAGCAGCAGCAAGAGGATAGTACGGGTGGCCAGGCGTGCTGGGTGGCAGGGGGAGAGAGACAGAGAGAGGGGTGGTGGCCGCGGGATGGTCCTGGTGGATGCGGAGAACAACATCCTGGACGCGCCTACCCATCTCCAGATGAGCCACCTGGTTCCCCCTGCTGGCCAGCTCAGGATGGAGCGGGCACTGCCCGTCAGGGCCGACTACTGCTGTCTGGATAGCTCAGCTACCAGTAGCGAGAACAGCAGCAAGACTGTTTCACCTTTCACCCCCGCGTCCTCCGACCCAGAATCAGAGCCTGAAACCAGCCTGGGCTCCCTCAGCCTGGCTTTAGACTACAACTTCCCTAAGAAGGCCTTGGTGGTGACCATTGTTGGAGCCCATGGCCTGCCTGCAGTAGACGAACAGGGGAACAGTTCCGACCCTTACGTGAAGATGACCATACTCCCTGAGAAGAAGCACCGGGTGAAGACCAGGGTCCTGAGGAAGACCTGGAGCCGGTGTTTGACGAGACATTCACGTTCTACGGGGTGGCCTACAGCTCGCTGCCCGAGCTCACGCTTCACTTCCTGGTGCTCAGCTTTGACCGCTTTGCCCGCGATGATGTCATAGGGGAGGTGGTGGTCCCACTGACAGAGTTGGAACCCAGCACGGGGCGGGTGCACATCACCCAGCAAATCAGCAAGAGGAACATGCAGGTGAGGAGGGGGGCCTACACACGTTTCAAAGCGTGAACAAACAATTCTGACATTACAATCATTCTTGGAGGTAGGGGCTGGCTCACACATACAGTACACACACACACACACACACATGGAATTGAGCGCAGTGCAGTACACAGAGGAGATTGTCTGACAGGAAGGTCAATGTGTCTCTTGATTCGGCCCCCATTCAAGTCTTAACTGCAGCCAGACTGAGGAGACAGAAACAACGCCTCCATGTAATCTCTCAATGCAGCCAGCCATCCATCAGGCTCCCTTTATCATCACAGCCACACATGTGCATGTGAGTGTGTACCCAACTCTGACTCGCCACGGACTTGTTTTGTTTTTTGTTCCCACATGTACCTGTGGCACTAGTCCTCCCTGTGTGGCCATTGTGTATAACCCATCTGCTGTTCAATATAAGAAGGGCTGGATATGTTTTGTATGGATGCATTGGAGGGGTTATTACTTCCTCATTGAAAGAAGAAGTCTGATCGTAAAATCGGGTAGTGTTCCTCAGTACTCAGTGTGGAGGGCAAGGTATTGCAGTAGCATGGGGGAAGTCGATACACCATGCATGGGAATCAACCTCATACCTGACTGGGATACCAAGTTGCAGGTGTATTAAAACTACACTAGAATGAGAAGAGAACTTTGGCTCACTGTAGTGGTGTCGGGGCAAATTTGTGTCGCTAAGCTTTCGGTCAAACAACCTTCATCAAAGCAATGTCAATGTCTTCGCAACAATAATCCATTATAAGCATACAAATCACCAGGACACTCACCTATGGATTTGTCTCAGCAAATCCTCATTTTATAATCATTAGATTAGAAAATGCCCTTTTAGTGATGGGTTTGAATAATATGAAATCAATTGCAAGTCAGTGAATATGAGAAAGTGCATGAAGTGTGCTTGTCTGTAGCATCATACATCATGTCTACCTACTGTCATCTGTATTAATGTATACAGTACCAAGATCTGATTTACATTTATATGGATATACAGTGTAAAGGCCAGATATGACAGATTTTTTTCCCACAGTTTATCTGATTCATTGTTTAATGTCCTTGCTCTTACTATGCAGAACACCTAGATTATACAAACCGCTATACTGTATACATTGTGATGTTTCTCACAGAAACACTCAAATAATCACACTAGTCTGTTTCCACACACAGATATGTATGGTATATTTAAGCAATAAGGCCAGAGTGGGCTGTTCTTAGCAAGACGCAATGTGGAGTGCCTGGATACAGCCCTTAGCTGTGGTATGTTGGCCATATACCACAAGCCCCAGAGGTGCCTTGTTGCTATTATAAACTGGTTAACAATGCAATTAGAGCAGTAAAAATAAATGTTTTGTCATACAGCCAATCAGCATTCAGGGCTTGAACCACCCAGTTTATAATTGTGCATGTAGAACAAGGTTGACAAATAGATAATTCCAAAGACTGCTGAGTTGTATTGTCTTGGCAATTGGTGCCCCATTACTCTTTTAATATATGACTATACGATTATGGCTGTTTGATTGTTGCATTGTATCTTAAAGGCTGAGTAGGTGGGTTTGATGATTGTTCCTTTTGAATGAGTCAATAGTTAAATCCTCTATGTGTCTGTCTCTTTCTGCAGTGCGAGAGCCGCGGGGAACTGTTGGTGTCTCTGTCCTACCAGCCTGTCTCCCACCGCCTCAGTGTGGTGGTGCTGAAGGCCAAACACCTGCCCAAGATGGACATCTCTGGCCTGTCTGGAAGTGAGTTCAACCACTGAGTTTGTCTGTGTGTGCCTGTGGACAATTAAAAAAGGCAGAGCTTGTGTAGATGTTCCCTTTACATATGACAATATTCCAAAATCTCCTTCTCTCCCTTAGACCCATATGTGAAAGTCAATGTGTTCTACGGACGCAAGCGCATCGCCAAGAAAAAGACGCACGTGAAGAGGTGCACGCTCAACCCCGTCTTCAACGAGTCCTTCATCTACGACGTGCCCCCTGAGCTGCTCCCTGAGATCTCTGTGGAGTTTGTGGTGGTCGACTTTGACCGTACCACTAAGAACGAGGTGGTGGGGTGTCTGCCCCTCGGCCTGCACAGCCCCTGTCCCTCTGGCGCCACCCACTGGCGGGAGGTCTGTGAAAACCCCCGTCGGCAGATCTCAAAGTGGCACAACCTCAGTGAATATTAGCTCCTCCCAATGCATTATAGTTCTACTTGTGTGTATAGGGGGAGGTGAAGGAGGGGAAGAGAGAGACTTCTTGCTGAGAGAGTGGCTTTTCCTCATGCCATACTTTCTCTTGTGAATAATACCAACAAAAAATGAACAACATTCCTGGTGGGACTTGTACAGTGGACTTTACAGTGGTTAAGGTTCAACTACAGAATCGAATCAAAGTAACAAACATGCATACAGATAAACATACACATATATAACCCACACCACTACAGAATTATAGAGACACTCAGTCTCAGCATTAGGTTAAGAGTAATGAAAATGAAAAAGTTGTTTGTTAACCAGAATATGACCATGATCACACATTCAAGGCTGTTATGAATTATTGTCTGGCCATGTTGTATGAAGTTTAGGCGACGGGAGGATACATGCAAATGCTAAAAAAAAACTAATCGTCAGACTTCAAAATCCTCCCCTTGCCAATATTGTACTTCAATTCATCGCATGTCTGAATTAAACAGAAATATCATCAAATCAAATGTACTAAGGAAACAGAAGTATTGCTTGTATTGATAGTGAGATTTTAATTCTCTCTCTCTTAAACTGAGAAAACCTCATGCAACCCGACTCTCTGTTGCAGTTTCTCTACAGGTAGGACCAAATAGGACAGCTAGAATTTTCTTCCCAATAAATATTTGTTGAAAAAATTCTTGAATGTTTTGGAGCCTAACTATCGTCGTTTAGTTGCATTACCATATTTCATGACGAGCTCTGTATCTAAAATTAAAACCATCAAGGTTTCAAACCAATTACTGTTATTTTGTAAAGACAAATGTGATTTCACTGCAAAAATATTTATTTTGAGTCCATTTTTAGAACTAATTCGGACTGAAAATATGAATGTAATAAACAACCACAACATTATTACATGGATACATGTCATCACAAGAAATATGACAACCTCTCATACTGTGGCATTGAAAAAGCATTCACCACAGTATAAGCGAATAACTGAAATATCACTGCAGCAGGTTAGTCTTAGTACTGTAATAACCAGGTAATAACACATGCTAGTTAGCAGCTTGTAGTGCCAGAAGATGTTCTTTGAAAGTCACTGATATTATTGTGAAAAATGGTTTTGACATGAAGAGTTGTGAAGGGTCATGTTTTGCTGTATGGTTTCCAAAAGGTTTATACAGTATGTTCCACTATTTTGGCCAATGCCGACATGCTCATCTTTTACGGCTCGATTCAATCCGAATCACCAGTTCTGCACTCTAGAACGCTTGAAATGGAAATGTAATTGTCTATTGAGCTGACATATGCAGCGTTTACCATGAATTCAGTCTTCTCGAACTTGGAACATTGCCTTCACATTTTAATAGCGATGATCTTGAGCGATACGGATTGAATCGAGCCCTTCATGTAGTTTTGTTCTCTTTCATTTGGCTAATTTCAAGAATATATTGTGTAAAAGAACAGTACTTTATATCTTGAAGGCAACAATTTTCTATAGTGAATAGCCTCACAGGTTGAAGCTCCTGTATGTTGTTGGTGATACTCTGTGTGTGTGTGTGTGTGTGTGTGTGGTGTGTGTGTGTGTGTGTGTGTGTGGAGACAGCAGAGCCCAGGTGCACTGTTTGGAACAATGTAAGTGGTGATGGGGTTCAGAGCAGGACATGGCAGTGGGGTGGCTACTGCTAGCTTCTGGCTACTTCTCGTCCTTCTGGCTTTGACCAGAAGGAAGAGACACAGGTGGGCAAAACCCCACTCCTCCACTGTCACTAACTAAGCTCCATCCTCTCTTCCTCCTCTTTTTCTCTCGCTCTCTCACTCTCTTTCACCCTCCTTCGCTTCTTTCTTTCTAGCGCTCTCTTTACAGTCCCTTATTTCCTCAATCTCCTTCGTTCTCCCCTGTCTCCTCTTTCTAACTCTTTCTTTACAGTCCCTTATTTCCTCAATCCCCTTCGATCTCTCGTCTCCTCTTTCTAACTCTTTCTTTGCACCTTCTTTCTTTGTCATTTTATTTGGATCACTAATATCTCAAATTCCTTTTAATGCTTCATTCCTCATAATGAGAGATGTCACAGTATTTGACAGATTAGTGAACCCATCATAACACCTATCACACCCTGTGAGGATTTGGCTGTATGACTGTTATGCTCTGTCATCATTGTACCCTGTAGGCAAGGGGTGTCAAACTCATTCCATGGAGGGCCTCGTGTCTGCAGGTTTTTGTTTTTCCCTAGACAACAAGTTGTGGGGGGTTCCTTACTAATTAGTGACCATAATTCATAGTCATAATTCAATGAAGTACAAGGGAGGAGTGAAAACCCGCAGACACTCAGCCCTCCATGGAATGAGTTTGACACCTGCGCTGTAGGCCTACTCAGTGGAGACATGGGGAGCTGTAAGCAGCAATGGCTTTACATCACACTGTGTAACATTTACTGCAGTGCAGTCTGTAAAATTGACTGTGGGAAACTCTGGGAGGACAGTAATCACAGTGAAGCCAAGGTGAAAATACTTAAGTAAGACTGCAGCTCTGTCGACAAGGCAAGGGGAAGGCAGAAATGTGTGTTGCAATACACATGAGCTGCCTTGTTTTTATTTTGGCAGCAAACTCCTGCAATTAGAACCCCCACCATTTTGACTGTCTATATCCCCATTTATACCTGGTGCTAACGTGGGTCCTTTGTCCTGATCTAGTCTACATTCTGATTGTGCCCACATTTCCAGAAGTGTGCCTACACATGGTATTACAATTAGTCTTTTATCTGTCCACTGTGTCTGCATTGTGACCAGAGTTCTTTGCAAAATAATTTCACAGCTATAATATTTATATATATATTTACTGTAAGACATATATTGATGTAATCAGCCACCTGTCACTGATTTTAGAGGCCGGAATAATGATGATTTAAATGGTTTCTCTGTCCAGATCTGTCTACACTTGTAAGATGTCCAGACCCAATAAGATCACAATCAGATCACAATGTGTCTTTTGATTGTTAACACCTGTCTAAAAATGTGGGCACAATCAGAATGTGGACAAGATCAGGACAAAGGACGCAAGTAAGAACAAGGTATACACGGGGCTTACTTCACCTTGTCTCCCCAACTTTGACCTTCAGTGTAGCTATGTCCTTTGTTGATATATCCTTATTAACTCATTTGGAATAAAATATGAAATGTAATGAAAACAAACTGTAATAATGACTGATCGTGGATTGGTACAAATTATTATTTCAAGGTATCATCTGTCCATAAACATGGAGTTAAACTACAGTATGTAAGGAAATACTTGCCAGTAATGCGATCAGTGTCTAAAACTTTCATTTTCCTATATGCTGAGTATATTACGCAGATGCTAACTTGTGTGTTGGTTTCATTAACAGTCATTCAATGTGCAAATAAAATGTTATACTCCAGAGTTTGCAGCTAATTTTTAAAAACAGCTTTACATCACCAGAATCTTGACATACATGCATGGAGGCATGCTTGCACACAGGCTTGTAAGCATGTACACACACTCACACACTCCTCATAACTGAGCTACATTAATAAATCTTAGGGATAGCTCCCTTTTTTTCAATTTTCGCCTAAAATGACATACCCAAATCTAACTGCCTGTAGCTCGGCCCTGAAGAAAGGATATGCATATTCTTGGTACCATTTGAAAGGAAACACTTTGAATTTTGTGGAAATGTGAATTGAACAACATGACATTTAGTGTGTCACCCAGGTACATTTGGACAAATCGTGAAGGAGACATTTGCATTCATATTACATTTTTCTACTAGAATATCGTCAAATCTGTATACTTGGACTTTGATTGAGCTTTTCCAGTATTAATAGCCATATTATAAGTTCAACATTTGTAAAACAACCAGTTTTCATAACTTCATATCTCTGAATATTCTTATAATTTTTGTCCAAAAGGTAAAGGCATGCTGTCGCACAAGGTTAGCAGGTACATTTTGTGACAGATACAGGGTTTCCGGATGCTCCCGTAAAGCTCAGCTCATTGGCTATCTAGCTAGCTTTGTTTGACCACCATTAGTGAATATTTGACAAAGTTAGAGTCGATCAAGTGAAGACCGCCCGCGTCATCGGCGTGCCATGAAGGCATCGCTCTCTGACCAAATATGGTGTCTTATAGGATATACTACACCCCTAATGATAGAGTGAAGTCTGGTTACGTTCTAGGATCTCTGAGGAATACATACGAACGTGATTTGACTGGTTGAAACAACGTTTAGGGTTAGATTTTCACAGATTCCTTTCTTTGCAAATTGAATGAGTGGAAATACAAAAATCCATCGTTTATGCTATATGGACCTTTTTAGGATATGAAAAAGGATCAATGTATGTGACAACTTCTTAAATTACACAGATGACTAGTGCTGCTTCAGCCACAGGCCTATATTACACCACAAGAGGGTGTTGTTTGTCATAATATGTTCAATATTTTCATGTTGCATATTGTGCTTGAAGTTAATGAGGAGCAGCTGATTGAATTACCAATCTTGAAGAATCCATTTGAGATATCCGAACTGGTGGAGAGAGTTCTGGGTAAAGTTAAGTCTGTCATGTCCTGACCTTAGTTCCTTTTTTATGTCTCTATTTTAGTTTGGTAAGGGCGTGAGTTGGGTTGGTTCTGTGTGTTATATTTCTAGGTGTTTGGCCTGGTATGGTTCCCAATCAAAGACAGCTGTCAATCGTTGTCTCTGATTGAGAACCATACTTAGGCAGCCTGTTTTTGGGTAGTTGTTTTCTGTTTAGTTTATTGCACCTTGCAGAACTGTTTGTTTGTCGTTTTATCATTTTTTGTTCAAGTATTCGTATTGATTACCTTGGTTTTCACCTTGGTCTTCTTCTCCTTCTCCGGACAACAGCCATTACAAAGTCTGTGAGGATCACGAGAGGCAGGCTTGTTTTGATTTTTTGTACTTCTGAGGATCAGAAGGAATATGTGTTGCGTCTCACCCGATTTGAGAAGTTTGAGGTGTCGTGTGTGTGTCTCTTCGGAAAAGGGCATCCCTCAAGGGGGTAATATCTGCCGTCTCGAGGGAAGTCGATGTTGAACAGATTAAAAATATTCCTGGAGTGATTGATGCACATCGGATAAATTGTGTGGTGAATTATGAAAAAGTGAAGAGCCTATCAGTTCTTTTGTTTTTTGATATGGAGTCTCTCGCTCCTCAAGAGCAGTTGGGATAAATGCTTTGACTCTGTAGTTTAATTACCCCAAGACCAATGATCACTGTAAAGCTTTTGGACGTTTTCAAGTATTTGTAGAAGGGAGAAACCAATATGTCCAAGTTGTGGAGAAGATCATGTTGTTTTTTAAAAGTGATAAAAATGTGACAAGTTGCAATTGTGGTGGAAATCATGAAGCCACATGTCTTTGGGATGTGAAGGGGTTAAACCAAGGCCTTACACCTTTTGAAGGGTTCATTGTTTTATGATAAACTGGAAGGTCTCCTCTTCAGGAGACCTCTGTGTTAACCCCTGTTTTGAGTGTTGTGCCCTTCAGACACTATCAGAAGGTGGAAACCGCCGACGTTCGTTGTCAAACCCTGATCAGTTTCACCTGTCCTTGTTATTGTCTCCACCCGCTCCAGGTTTTGCTTGTTATCCCTGGTGTTTTTATCCCTGTGTGTCCTGTCTCTGTGCCAGTTTGTCTTGTATGTTCCAAGTCAACCAGTGTTTTTCCTGTGCGCCTGCCTTTTCTATTCTCTTTTACTAGTCCTCCCGGTTTTGACCCTTGCCTGTTTTCCGGACTTTACCCACCTGCCTGACCATTCTGCCTGCCCTGACCTCGAGCCTACCTGCCACACTGTACCTCCTGGACTCTGAACTGGTTTTGACTTTTTGCCTCTCCACGACCATTCTCTTGCCTACCCCTTTTGGATTATTAATAAATATTAAAGACTCCAACTATCTGTCTCCTGTGTCTGCATCTGGGTCTCGCCTTGTGCCCTTATAGTTCATACTCCTCCTGTCTGGGCCCCACCTGGCTATCTGAGGTTCTGAGAATACGACTGGTTTTTTGAGAACACAAGGCTGCCGCAGGCCTGTTGAAAACAGCCACCTGTCAGAAGATGCTTAGACTCATTCACCTTGTTATGACCCAAAGATTGTGATGAAAGGTCAAGTTTCGGTCAAACCCACTTCTGAGCTTTTAATTGCTGACAAGACGGTTGCTGCTGTCAGTGGGAGGTTAGATTTATTAAAATGTTGTTGCCAGGGAAAGTCACACAAGGAAGACTGGGGAGGCTATATGAGTTACAGGATGTCTTAGCTCTCCCCAGGTTCTGCAAAACACCACCATGCAATCACCATAGACAAACATTGTCAGTAGAATGGCCTTACTGAAGAGCTCAGAGACTTTCAATGTGGCACCGTCATAGGAAGCCACCTTTCCAACAAATCAGTTTGTCAAATTTCTGCCCTGCTAGAGCTGCCCCGGTCAATTGTAAACGCTGTTATTGTGAAGTGGAAAGATCTAGGAGCAACAACACCCCAGTTGCGAAGTGGTAGGCCACACAAGCTCTCAGAATGGGACCACCAAGTGCTAAAGTGTGTAGCGCGAAAAAAATCAGTTGCAACACTTACCAAGTTCCAAACTGAATCTCGAAGCAACAGCACAAGAACTGTCATTGAGAGCTTCATGAAATGGTTTACCATGGCTGAGCAGCCATACATACACAAACCTGATATCACCATTCATAATGCCAAGTGTCGGCTGGAGTGGTGTAAAGCTTGTCGCCACTGGACTCTGGAACAATGGAAATGCGTTCTCTGGAGTGATGAATCACGCTGCACCATCTGGAGTGATGAATCACGCTGCACCATCTGGAGTGATGAATCACGCTGCACCATCTGGAGTGATGAATCACGCTGCACCATCTGGAGTGATGAATCATGTTGCACCATCTGACAGTCTGACGGAAGAGTCTGGGTTTGACGGATGCCAAGAGAATACTACCTGTCCCAATGCATAGGGCCAACTGTAAAGGTTTGGTGGAGGAGGAAAAATGGTATGGGTCTGTTTTTCATGGTTCGGGCCAGGCCCCTTAGTTCCAGTGTAGAGAAATCTTAACGCTACAGCATTCAATGATATTCTAGACAATTCCTCGTCGACAACACGCTAGCAAAACATAAACCTACTTGAAGGTAACAGCGCTCACTGTTGACCCTAGTGGCAGGTTTCCACATCATCTCCTAATTCCCTGACATAATATAATAATAATATATCCCATTTAGCAGACGCTTTTGTCCAAAGCAGGTTTACCATATGGGTGGCATCATCTCCTAATGCTCTACCGACTCCACACAGGACAGGACATGGATGGATGTTGAATACTGACTTGTATCATGGATGACCTGGCTGGAAATATAGCATGTATTTCAAATCAAATCAAAATCAAATCAAATTTATTTATCACATACATATGGTTAGCAGATGTTAATGCGAGTGTAGCGAAATGCTTGTGCTTCTAGTTCCGACAATGCAGTAATAACCAACAAGTAATCTAACTAACAATTCCTAAACTACTGTCTTATACACAGTGTAAGGGGATAAAGAATATGTACATAAGGATATATGAATGAGTGATGGTACAGAGCAGCATAGGCAAGATACAGTAGATGGTATCGAGTACAGTATATACATATGAGATGAGTATGTAAACAAAGTGGCATAGTTAAAGTGGCTAGTGATACATGTAGTACATAAGGATGCAGTCGATGATATAGAGTACAGTATATACGTATGCATTGTTTAAAGTGGCTAGTGATATATTTACATAATTTCCCATCAATTCCCATTATTAAAGTGGCTGGAGTTGAGTCAGTGTCAGTGTGTTGGCAGCAGCCACTCAATGTTAGTGGTGGCTGTTTAACAGTCTGATGGCCTTGAGATAGAAGCTGTTTTTCAGTCTCTCGGTCCCAGCTTTGATGCACCTATACTGACCTCGCCTTCTGGATGATAGCGGGGTGAACAGGCAGTGGCTCGGGTGGTTGATGTCCTTGATGATCTTTATGGCCTTCCTGTAACATCGGGTGGTGTAGGTGTCCTGGAGGGCAGGTAGTTTGCCCGGTGATGCGTTGTGCAGACCTCACTACCCTCTTCCTTGCATGTATGCATGTGTGTGTGTGTGTGTGTGTGTGTGTGTGTGTGTGTGTGTGTGTGTGTGTGTGTGTGTGTGTGTGTGTGTGTGTGTGTGTGTGTGTGTGTGTGTGTGTGTGTGTGTGTGTGTGTGTGTGTGAGGGATGGTAAATATGAACATGTGTAGGAGGGTGGTAGAGAATGGGTGTGTGGATGCATAGAGTATATGTTGTGTGGGAATGTATGACAATTGATTAGTTAGTAGATGGATAGATGATGTGTCTGAGAGGGTGGGAAAATATGGGAGGTTGGGACAAGCTTGGCTTGGTTGGGTAAGGATGGGAGGTAGGGACAAGCTTGGCTTGGTTGGGTAAGGATGGGAGGTAGGGACAAGCTTAGCTTGGGTGGGCAAGAGTGGGTAAGGATGGGAGGTTGGGACAAGCTTGGTTTGGGTGGGGTAAAGATGGAGGAAAACTGGGAGGGAGAGGGGGAGAGGGATACATTTGGGTTGGGAGAGAGGGAAGGAAGGATTTATCTATACTGCAATGTATTTGTATTTATTTTTGTGACGTTAAAACCTGCTGTAAAATGAATACAAGTTCTGGACAGATTAGGAGACAATGTCAAGTCATTAAAAAAAACATGTTTTTATTTAAACTTTATTTAACTTGGTACGTCAAACACGGACGATGCTGGGCCAATTATTATTAGTCCTTGTTTGCCTTGATAGCTTAGATTCAATGGTGGTTATTGGTTATTAAGTGGAGATTGGGACGGGGTGGCTAGTAGGGCATCAGACACTTCTTTGAAGTATGTGTGTTGCCGCCCTTCACTCATCTCACTTCGGTCACAAAGTCCTTCTCTATACTGTAATGCTCCGGGTGTCGTGGGTGTGGAGTCAGATGCAGGAGACAGAGAGTGCAATGCTGTGCTCTTTAATGCACTAACGCACCACAGGGTGCTCACAATAATAACGGCCCCAAACACAGGGAATGAAAAAGGTACAACTGAAATTTCACGACCAGGAACAAACACGTTCCTCTACATTAGAGCCGAAGGTTACAATCATTAATCCCACACAACAACCAGGCGGGCCGGCTGTCTAATAAAGACAAACTAATCATTCACCAACAGGTGCTACCAATAAACATACAAGGAGGGGGAGGAAAGACAATCAGTGGCAGCTAATAGGCCGGTGACGACGACTGCCGAGCGCCACCCGCCCGGGGAGGGAAACCACCCTCGGTCGGACTCGTGACGTATACCATCTACTACATCTTGCCATCTTGATGTAATGTATCACTAGCCACTTTAAACAATGCCACTTTTACATGTTTACATACCCTACATTACTTATCTCATATGTATATACTGTACTCTATACCATCTACTGCATCTTGATGTAATGTATCACTAGCCACTTTAACAATGCCAATTTATATGTTTACATACCCTACATTACTCATCTTATATGTATATACTGTATTCTATACCATCTACTGCATCTTGCCTATGCCGTTCTATACCATCACTCATTCATATATTTTTTTATGTACATATTCTTATTCATTCCTCTACACTTGTGTGTATAAGGTAATTGTTGTGAAATTGTTAGGTTAGATTACTCGTTGGATATTATTGCATTGTCGGAACTAGAAGCACAAGCATTTCGCTACACCCGCATTAACATCTGCTAACCATGTGTATGTGACAAATACAATTTGATTTGATTTGATTTGGTCTCTTGGTGGACCCACTCTCCTCAAGTAGAGCCCACCAGCCACTATACTTTAATTGAATTCACAAGGTATTACAAACTGATCAAAGGATTTAAGTGGCGGTCATTCTCCAATGTCCAATGTCTCCAATATTTGCAATGACATAATTCACAGATTTTTGGAGAAAGGCACAGCAGCTCAAAGTACAAAGAAGTACTTTGTTTCATGTTTTTTTGTTTTGTGTGTTCTAAGTTTAATGTCTGGCCAGTATACATGTTCACATGTTCTATATTGGTAAAGTATACAATAACTATTCATTCATACTATGTCCACCGCCATTATATGACATGTCTGCTAAAATGTGTTATCTGATTCTTCAATGATAAATGGAACAGACAAGGTTAACTTTGATTCTATACAAGTAAAGACCAACAAAAGTCAACTTATTCCATGGAATGTGCACAGGCTCCATGAGTGCAAAAAAAGTTCTTGAATATTTAAAGAGATTGTCAGCAGATGTGGTTTTGCTGCAAGAGTTACATTTAAAAATAAGGAGAAATGTAAGATTTAAAGAGGAGCTGTGTTGTGGAGGCCTATGCTGCTTCCTACCATTAGGAAATAAGAATACACCTTTACACCCTTACATCCCAGCACATGGACCAAAAAGACTGTTTTCTAATGTTGAATTGTACCTTACATAGTGAATAATACACATTGATTTAATTGTACATCCCCCGGGGCAAATCTGGTGTTGTTATATGGAATTCAAGCTATATTTGATTGAATCCAGACAGAAGCTATTATTTTATATGGAAAACTAAATCACTCATTTGGCCACTTAAACCAACATAGCAATAAAAAAAGGCAAATTCAAGGAGCCTTTTGTCATAGCTTCAAATAATTTACAGGACACCTGGAGATTGTTATTCCCAACTACAAAACTACTCCTTTTATCTGATAGTAAGAAAAGCTATTCAAGAATTGAGTACATTTTTTACCCCCAAAAAATCCACTCAACAATTTACTGGGTTTAAAAAGCCATGGCATATGAGATCATTCTCCTGTATCATGCATAATTACACACAAAAACAAACAGATTATGGGGAATGAACAGAGCGCATCATCAAGACCCGAAATGTATTATATACATAAATGTAAAAAGTAGAGGACAGAGAAAAGGCCACCCAACATAATTTGGGAAGCTTTTAAGGTGCACATTAGGGGAATGATAATCTAATACAGCAAAATGTTTATCTGAGTTAGAAATTACATAAAAAATAAAAAGATGTCACTATCTTATCATTTTAAAAGATAAGGATACAAATGCTTTAATTAGAAACAACACTATTGATGACAATTTTAAAAGATTCTATGAAAATCTATACAACTCAGAATGAAACAATAATTGGACTGATCCTATAGCTGTATTAGATTAAACAATCCTGTAGCAACCATCAGCAGACAAAAAATCATCACTAAAAATAGAATCACACAAAAATAAATATTAGACACTGTTAAAACATTCACATGGAAAAAATAACCAGGTATGGATGGCATTTCCATAGAATTGTATTATACATTCTGGGACGAAGTTGCGCCACTATTTAAACAAATGACAACACAAGTCCATCAATTCAGTGCTTTGTAGCTCCATGTTGTGATGGTATTGTAGCGATTTTCGGTGGTGGAAGGAGAGGAGGACCAAAGTGCAGCGTGGTACGTATCCATAATACTTTTAATTAAGAATGAATACACGAACAAAAACAACAAAACAATAAACGAACAGTTCTGACAGGGGCAACAAACACTAACCAGAAAATAACTACCCACAAACATTGTGGGAAAACAGGCTACCTAAGTATGGTTCTCAATCAGAGACAACGATTGACAGCTGCCTGTGATTGGGAACCATACCAGGCCAAACACAGAAATACAAAACCTAGAACAAAAACATAGAATGCCCACCCCAACTCATGCCCTGATCAAACTAAAACAGAGGGCTTGAGATTGTTAAAGAAACTAACTCATATAAGATAGAAAAGTGTGTGTGCATTAATAAGAGGCCCGTTCTAACTGTTCTGTGTGTGTAGCATGACCCCATGAAATCTGGGCTCTCAGCCAAGAGCTGACAGAAACTAACTAGTTCCTCTTAGCTTAACTGGAGACAGGGCAAATTGTTATATTCTGCACATCAGTGATATAGCTATTGTTCTGTTTGGAGCCTGTTTCTGGGCGAAAGATTCATGTTTTGTGTGTATGTGACCAGTACGACCATACATTATCTGGGCCAACAGGCGCTTGCTTGCCAAACTTGGGGGGAACCGTTGAGCTACTGTTAGTGTAAGTATATCTGGAGTGACTTCCTGTCATTCTGGTCCCTATTGTCCTCACTCAGTTGCAACAGACTGAGGCAACCTTTTCACCCAGTTGTCTCCCCTCACACACACATGCACATATATAGGGTCATGTGTTTTGTAGATTCTTGCATGTGGTAGCTTGACTACATAAATGAGTACAGGAGGCTCTCACTCCATTTTACCTGTGTGAGTGGTGCGACCAGCCTCCTTAATATAATATATTTTTAATAAAAGTAATACCTTGATTGATTATTGACTTGGCATCTCCTCATTATTAGTTAAAGGTAGAATTTTCACCACATTCTATCAAACTGTTATTTCAGTTATATTTAAAACCAGGAAAATCTGAAGAGCACTGCAGACTACAAACCTATAAGTTTAATAAATTGCAACAATAAAATAAATACAAAGTTTACAAGCAACAGAATGGCAAAAGTCTAACCAGATAATACTTATTAATTAAACAGGGTTTATTAAAAATATACATTTACAAACAAATCCAATAACATATTTCAGTACAATACACTGAAAAACAAGATATAGATGTATCAATAATGGTTGTTGGTGCCGAAAAGGCTTTCGACCGTCTTGAACGGCCTTTTTCATTCAAAACCTTGGAGGCTTTCAACTTTCCAGCTGAGATAATACATTTAATAAAAAATATATAATAAATATCCTGAAGCAAAAATATACATGTACACAAATAAAACATTATCTGACAAAATTGCTTTAGAAAGGGGCATAAGACAGGATGTCCTCTCTCCCCCTTTCTGTTATCGCTGGCAATTGAACCGCTTGCAGAAAGAATTAGACAGGACTCATAAAATAACTCATGCAATCCTAAGTGGACCACAAAAAAAGATCAAATACTTAAGATACTTAATAAATGACAACAAACAACAAATATATAAAGATAACTCTATCCCATTACTCAACCATATCAAAGCAGATGAATTTAAATGGAAGCATCTTCCCATGAATCTTACAGATAGAACAAACCTCTTCAGAATGGCATTGCTCCCAAAGTTATAATATTTATTTTCGGTAATACCAATTACCCCACCGAAGACATTCTTTAAAAAAAGTATAGTCGGCAATAACAAACTTTATGTGGGCAAATAAAATCTCCCTAAGTCTGACTTGCAATTGTATCACCTTGCCACCCAAGGCTTTTACTTGACACATATTGATAAATGCACTAAAGAAGAAGAATGAGTAAAAAAGGGTTAAGGGAAACTGAATGCATTCAACTGAAATGTGTCTTCCACATTTAACCCAACCCCTCTGAATCAGATATTGAAGATTTGCATACTCACCCCCAGAATATTTTCACGTGTCTATTTTCAAATGATAAAGATAAGAACATTAATAACTTCAAAGTTAAGAACACTATAACAATATAGAAGAACATGTAATGAACTATACAATAATAAATATCACTCCTTAAAATCACAGCCCTATGGAACAATCATTGGATAGCTTTTCATAATCCACCAATAAAATGGTCCACATGGAAAACTAAAGGCATAGAAACCGTAAAGGACGGTAATTGTAAATACATTTATTTCCATGACAGAATTAAGTAGTGTCACGACTTCCGCCTCATTCGGGTCCTCACCTTGTTCGGGTGGCACTCAGCGGTCGCGTCGCCGGTGTTCTAGCCATCATCGTTCCACTTTTCATTTTCCATGTGTTTTGTCTTTTTTTTCTCACACCTGGTTTCAATTCCCTCAATAATTTGTTGTGCATTTACCCCTCTGTTCCCCCCCATGTCTTTGTGTGGGATTGTTTATTGTAAGTGCTTGTGCACGTGTTGCTTGGTGCGCGACAGGTTTTGTGTACCAAACTTATCTTGTTATCTTTATGCCGTGGGTTTTGCTATTAAACTGCTCCGGCTATTACCATGTTCTGCTCTCCTGTGCCTGACTTCCCTGCCACCGATTATGCACCCCTTACAGAATCCCACCCCTAACTATATGGAGTCAGCAGGAGCAGGTTCCCCTGGAATAGGGGTGGAGGAGCGCGTTCCATGAGCATGCGGTGATGCTCCCCCATCTTGGCGCCGCCATGGACCACGCTGTCCACACTATAGACCACTGGGAGAGACAGAGAGTTCCTCCAGCGCCTCCACCAGCACAACCAGGGTCTCCACTACACGCCCCCGCTTCACCCGGTCCCAGTGAGATTCGTCTCACCCTTCCCCGGGAGTATGACGGGACGGCTGCACACTGCCAGGGTTTCCTGTTACAGCTCAACCTCTACCTGGCAACCGTCCTCCCGGCTCCTTCAGGTTGTGAGGTGGCCGCACTCGTCTCGTGCCTCTCTGGGAAAGCATTGGAGTGGGCCAAAGCCGTGTGGGGAGAAGGAGATGCAGCGCTGGACCATTTTGAGGATTTCAACATCTCTTCCATCTGAGGCAGGAGACAAAGACCGCCAAGGAGTTCGCCATGGATTTTCGGACCCTGGCCGCCGGCACGGGATGGAACGATAGGGCCGTGATCAACCACTATCGCTGCAGTTTGTGCGAGGACGCCCGTCGGGAGTTGGCCTGCAGGGACACCACTCTCACTTTCGACCAGCTGGTGTATCTGTCCATTTGGCTGGATAACCTTCTGGCTACGTCAAGATCAGGTTCTATCGGTTCCATCCCCCAGCTCTGCCGCTCCGGTACCCATGGAGCTGGGAGGTGCTGTGCGTAGGGAGACTGGAGGAGGTTCTGGCTCATGCATCATCTGTGGCCGCAGAGGTCACACTGCCGGTCGGTGCCGGGTTGGTTTTTCTGGGGATCACGGCAGCAGGCAGGGCACTCTGGCGTCATTCCTGGTGAGCCGGCACCCTTCTCACCTAGAGCCCTTTGTTGCACACATGTTTTTGTATGTTTCTTTCCCTGAGTTTTTCCTGCATTCCCAGCATAAGGTGCTCGTTGATTCAAGCGCGGCTGGGAATTTTATAGACAGATCGTTCGCCCGTAGTTTAGGAATCCCTATTGTTCCCGTGGCTGTGCCCTTCCCGTTCACGCCTTAGACAGTCGACTATTAGGTCAGGGTTGATTAGGGAGGCCACCACTCCTCTGGGTATGGTGACGCAGGGGGATCACAAGAAGATAATTAGTCTCTTCCTTATTGACTCTCTTGCGTTTCCCGTGGTGATAGGCCTACCCTGGTTAGCTTGTCATGACCCCACTCTTTCTTGGCAACGGAGGGCTCCCACAGGGATGGTCCCGAGAGTGCTCGGGGAGGTGTTGAGGGGATTCCGTTGGTGCTACTACGGTGGAAAGTCCAGACCAGGTCTCCACCGTGTGCATTCCCCCTGAATATGCCGATTTGGCTCTCACCTTCTCAAAAAAGAAGGCAACTCAATTACCACCCTATCGACTGGGCGATTGTGCAATAAATCTCCTGGCAGACTCTGCACTTCCCAGGAGTCACGTGTATCCCCTCTCACAGGTGGAGACGGAGGCTGTGTATTGATGACCGAGGCCTAAATCAGATCACGGTGAGGTACAGTTACCCACTACCTCTTATCGCCAGAGCGATTGAGTCAATGCACAGGGTGTGCTTCTTCACCAAATTAGATCTCAGGAGTGCTTACAACCTGGTGCGTATCCGGGAGGGAGACGAGTGGAAGACGGCGTTCAGTACGACCTCAGGGCATTATGAATACCTCGTGCCGTACGGGTTGATGAATGCTCCATCAGTCTTTCAAGCCTTTGTGGATGAGATTTTCAGGGACCTGCACAGGCAGGGTGTAGTGGTGTATATTGATGACATTCTGATATACTCCGCTACACGCACCGAGCATGTGTCCCTGGTGCGCAGGGTGCTTGGTCGACTGTTGGAGGATAACCTGTACCTCAAAGCAGAGAAATGCCTGTTCTTCCAGCAGTCCATCTCCGTCCTAGGGTAACAAATATCCACCTCGGGAGTGGAGATGGAGAGGGACCGCATTTCAGCCGTGTGTAATTGGCCGACTCCCACCACAGTAAAGGAAGTGCAGCGGTTCCTCCAATTACTACCGGAGGTTTATCCAGGGTTTTGGTCAGGTAGCGGCGCCCATTACCTCACTGCTGAATGGGGGCCCGGTGCGTTTGTAGTGGTCGGCTGAGGCGGACAGGGCCTTTGGTCACCTGAAGGCTCTGTTTACCTCGGCTCCCGTGCTGGCCCATCCGGATCCCTCTTTGGCATTCATAGTGGAGGTGGACACATCCGAGGCTGGGATTGGAGCCGTGCTCTCTCAGTGCTCGGGTACGCCACTGAAGCTCCACCCTTGTGCCTTCTTCTTGAAGAAGCTCAGCCCGGCGGAGCGAAACTATAACGTGGGGGACCGGGAGCTGTTGGCTGTCGTCAAGGCTCTGAAGGTGTGGATACATTGGCTTGAGGGTGCTAAACACCCTTTACTCATCTGGACTGACCACCGCAATCTAGAGTACATCCGGGCAGCGAGGAGACTGAACCCTCACCAGGCAAGGTGGGTCATGTTTTTCACACGTTTTTCCCTTTCCTACAGACCAGGTTCCCAAAACGTGAAGGCAGATGCAATGTCCCGACTGTATGACACAGAGGAGCGTCCCATGGATCCCACGGCGCCGGTAGTGTGGGAGCTGGACGCAGACATTGAGCAGGCATTACGTGCAGAGCCCGCTCCCCTCCAGTGTCCCGCTGGGCGTCTGTACGTCCATGACCGGTTGATCTATTGCCCCCACACGTCACCCTCCTCTGGTCATCCTGGAATCGGTCAGATGGTGCGCTGTTTGGTTGGGAAGTACTGGTGGCCTACCTTGGCCAAGGACGTGAGGGTTTATGGTTCCTCCTGCTCGGTGTGTGCCCAGTGTAAGGCTCCTAGGCACCTTCCCAGAGGGAAACTACACCCCTTACCCGTTCCACAGCGGCCTTGGTCGCACCTTTCGGGGGATTTTCTTACCGACCTACCCCCCTCACAGGGAAACACCACGATCCTGGACGTTGTGGATCAGTTCTCTAAGTCCTGCCGTCTCCTCCCTCTGCCTGGTCTCCCTACGGCCCTACAGACTGTGGAGGCCTTGTTTACGCACGTCTTCCGGCACTACAGGGTGCCTGAGGTTATAGTGTCTGATCGAGGTCCCCAGTTCATTTCGAAGGTCCGGAGGGCATTCATGGAAGGTCTGGGGGTCTCGATCAGCCTAACCTCAGGGCCTCATCCCGAGAGTAATGGGCAGGTGGAGAGAATGAACCAGGATATGGGTAGGTTTCTGCGGTCGTATTGCCAGGAGCAGCCGGGGGAGTAGGCAGCGTTCGTGCCCTGGGCCGAGATGGCTCAGAACACACTTTGCCACTCCTCCACTAACCTCTCCCCCTTCCGGTGCGTACTGGATTACCAGCCGGTTCTGGCACCTTGGCATCAGAGTCAGACCCAGGCTCCAGAGGTGGACAACTGGTTCAGGCGCGCTGAGGAGACATGGAACGCTGCCCATGTTCACCTCCAGCGGGCCGTGCTGCGCCAGAAAACCAGCGCAGACCATCACTGCAGTGAGGCCCTGGTGTTCACCCCGGGGGACCGAGTCTGGCTCTCGACCCGGAACATGCCCCTCCGCCTGCCCTGCCGGAAGCTGGGTCCGCAGTTTGTGGGGCCATTTAAAGTCCTGAGGAGAGGGAATGAGGTTCGTTATAGGTTACAACTTCCCCCTGATTAACCCCTCGTTCAATGTGTCTCTCCTCAGGCCGGTGGTGGTTGGCCCGCTCCAGGAGTCTGAGGTGTGGGAGGTTCCTCTGCCCCCTCTGGACACCGATGTGGCCCAGGCATACTCTGTTCGCTCTATCCTGGATTTGAGACGTCGGGCGAGGGGCCTTCAGTACCTCGTGGAGTGAGAGGGGTACGGTCCGGAGGAGAGGTGCTGGGTTCCGGTGGAGGACGTCTTGGACCCTTCAATGCTGCGGGAGTTCCACCGTCTCCGTCCGGAACGCCCTGCGCCTCGTCTCCGAGGCCGGCATCGACGCGCTGCTGGATCCGTGCGTCAACGTGCGGGTCCTGTCACGACTTCCGTCGAAGTCGGGTCATCTCCTTGTTCGGGCGGCGCACGGCCGTCAGCGTCGCCGGTCTTCTAGCCATCATCGATCCACTTTTAATTTTCCATGTGTTTTGTCTCGTTTTTCCTCACACCTGGTTTCAATTCCCTCAATCATTTGTTGTGTATTTAACCCTCTGTTCCCCCCATGTCTTTGTGTGGGATTGTTTATTGTAAGTGCTTGTGCACATGTTGCTTGGTGCACAAATGTTTTTTTGTACCCAACTTATCTTGTTATCTTGATGCCGTGGGTTTTGCTATTAAACTACTCTGGCTATTACCAAGTTCTGCTCACCCGCATCTGACTTCCCTGCCACTGATTATGTACCCCTTACAAGAAGCCATTTTGGACTGACCAATGTAGATATTTTCAAATACATACAACTTAAAAGTTTATTATCACGGAATGTCCATTTGTACATCAGAACAATCTTGAGGGTATCCTATTTGAGTCAAACAAATATATTCATATGGTAGGTAAGATATAGAAAATATTGCAGAAAGCCTATCCAACTGACAACCTCTTAGAAAATATAAACTATTGTAACCAAGACCTAAAAAGAACCAATATTGGCACACGACTGTTGGAATGTTGCAACATAACTAACGAAATTACGACAATTTACACTGATTTCAGAAAAAAATAATGTACAGAATGTAGTATACAAGAGGCAACATTCACAAATGATACAGCACAACAGCCACGTCTTAAGTGTAAAACTAACAATGCCTCAATAATCCATGCCTTCTGGGGAATGGTGAAATCCCAAAATTAGGGTCAGAGTTAGAAAGTTAGCTGTCAGAAGTATTACAATATAAATGTAGGCCTACTTTTAATCCGTCTGTCTGCATATTTCAAGACATGCCATATGAGTGGGGCAGTGAGATAGCCGATGGGTTGGACGATATTCTTCTCGTCAATTGTCTTGAAAAAACATATACTTAACTGGAAATCAACCAATCCTTCATCGTTAAGACAGTGGAAAAATCATATGCATCATTATCTGAATATTGAAAGAACGTAGGCGACGGAGAGGTGGGAACAGGTGGGAACAGGTGGGTCAGGTGGGAACAGGTGGGAACAGGTGGGTCTGGGCAGGAGTGATGTAGTTGATGTTTGTGTGCTTCTGTATGTTGTCTTTTGTAGCCTCTGTTTATGTTTTGTTTTGTATTGCTTGAAGAAAATAAAATTAAGATAAGACACCTGCCAATAAGAATATTTAGTGTACAGTTCCTCTTTTCATTTGAGCTCATAAAGACCATTGGTCTTATGACTCTATTTATCCCATAAAAGCACACAAATCAATCATTTCTGTGTTAATGCATTTACACCACTTTTTACAGTCATGTCACATGGACTTTATTTAATCTTCATTACTTTTAAGGAAGAAGCTATTATGTGGCCTGTGGATATGCTTGAGGTTACCCATGTGCTGCAACAAGGACATCTTCCATGCTTTTGGGGGGGATAAAATCACATTTTATTTGTCACATGCGCTGAATACAACAGGTGGACTTCGAGGCAGAGTTGCAAAGAAAAAGTCATATCTCAGACTGGCCAATAAAAATAAAAGATTAAGATGGACAAAAGAACCCAGACACTGGACAGAGGAACTCTGCCTAGAAGGCCAGCATCCCAGAGTCGCTTCTTCACTGTTGAAGTTGAGACTGATGTTATGCGGGTACTATTTATCTATTTATCTATTCTCAAACTAGACACTCTAATGTACTTTTGCTCAGTTGTGCACCGGGGCCTCTCACTCCTCTTTCTATCCTGGTTAGGGCCAGTTTGCGCTGTTCTGTGAAGGGAGTAGTACACAGCGTTGTACAAGATCTTAAGTTTCTTGGTAATTTCTTGCATGGAACAGCCTTCATTTCTCAGAACAAGAATAGACTGACAAGTTTCAGAAGAAAGTTATTTGTTTCTGACCATTTTGAGCCTGTAATCGAACCCACAAATGCTGATGCTTCAGATACTTAACTAGACCAAAGAAGGCCAGTTTTATTGATTCTTTAATCAGAACAACGGGTTTTCAGCTGTGCTAACATGATTGCAAAACAGTTTTCTAATGATCAATTAGACTTTTAAAATTATAAACTTGGATTAGCTAACACAACGTGTCATTGGAACACAGGAGTGATGGTTGCTGATAACGGGCCTCTGTACGCCTATGTAGATATTCTATAAAACATTTCTAAGTGACCCCAAACTTTTGAACAGTACTGTAGGTAGGGTTATTAAAGTGACTATACATAGATAATAACAGAGTTGCAGCAGTGTAAAATAGGATCTGGGTAGCCCTTTGATTAGCGTTCAGGAGTCTTATGGCTTGGGGGTAGAAGCTGTTTAGAAGCATCTTGGATCTCGACTTGGTGCTCCGGTACTGCTTGCCGTGTGGTAGCGAAGAGAACAGTCTATGACTAGGGTGGCTGGACTCCTTAACAATGTTTAGGGCCTTCCTCTGGTATAGAGGTCCTGGATGGCAGGAAGTTTGGCCCCAGTCGATGAGAATGGGGGTGTGCTCGGTCCTTCTTTTCCTGTAGTCCACAATCATCTCCTTTGTCTGATCACATTGAGGGATAGGTTGTTGTCCTTGCACCACACTGTCAGGTCTCTGACCTCCTCCCTATTGGCTGTCTCGTTTTTGTCTGGGATCAGGCCACTACCACTGTTGTGTCATCGGCAAACTTAATGATGGCGTTGGAGTCGTGCCTGGCCGTGCAGTCATGAGTGAACAGGGAGTACAGGAGAGCACGCACCCCTGGGGAGCCCCTGTGTTGAGGATCAGCGTGGCGGATGTGTTGTTACCTACCCTTACAACTTGGGGGCGGCCCCTTCAGCAAGTACAGGATCCAGTTGCAGAGGGAGGTGTTTAGTCCCAGGGTCCTAAGCTTAGTGATGAGCTTTGAGGGCACTATTGTGTTGAACGGTGAGCTGTAGTCAATGAATAGCATTCTCACATAGGTGTTCCTTTTGCCCATGTGTGACAGGGCAGTGTGGAGTGCAATAGAGATTGCATCATCTGTGGATCTATTGGGGCGGTATGCAAATTGGAGTGGGTCTGGGGTTTCTGGGATAATGGTGTTCATGTGAGCCATGACCAGCCTTTCAAAGCACTTCATGGCTACAGACACGAGTGCTATGGGTCGGTAGTCATTTAGGCAGGTTACCTTAGTGTTCTTGGGCACAGGGACTATGGTGGTCTGCTTGAAACAAGTTGGTATTACAGACTCAGACAGGGAGAGGTTGAAAATGTCAGTGAAGACACTTGCCAGTTGGTCAGAGCATGCTTGGAGTACACATCCTGGTAATCTGTCTGGCCCTGCGGCCTTGTGAATGTTGGCATGTTTCAGTGTTACTTGCCTCGACCCGAGCATAGAAGTAATTTAGCTCATCTGGTAGGCTCGTGTCACTGGCCAGCTCTTAGCTGTGCTTCCTTTTGTAGTCTGTAATAGTTTGCAAGCCCTGCCACATCCGACGAGTGTCAGAGCTGGTGTAGTACGATTCCTTCTTAGTCCTGTATTGATGCTTTGCCTGTTTGATGGTTCATCGGAGGGCATAGCGGGATTTCGTATAAGCTTCCAGTTTAGCTCAGTGCGGATGTTGCCTGTAGTCCATGGCTTCTGGTTGGGGTATGTACGTACAGTCACTGTGGGGACGACGCCATCAATGCACTTATTGATGAAGCCAGTGACTGATGTGGTGTACTCCTCAATTCCATCAGAAGAATCCCAGAACATATTCCAGTCTGTGTTAGCAAAACAGTCCTGTAGCTTAGCATCTGCTTCATCTGATCACTTTTTTATAGACCGAGTCACTGGTGCTTCCTGCTTTCCTGCTTGTAAGCTGGAGTCAGGAGGATAGAATTATGGTCAGATTTGACATGGAGTCATCTGTGAAATTCAGCATGGCTTCTGGGAACTTTCACTATACAGAAGTCCATTCATGTCAAGTGCATTCCACTCCTTGGAAACTGAAATTATATAAATTTCAGATTTGGCTTGAAATTAGAGAAAGTGTATTATGTGAATAACCTCTAAACTAAGAATCATCCGTCAACTGTGATAGAAGGATTGTTTTATTAGAAAGAAAACATGAAAATGTTCTTGAATGTGGGAATGAAGTTGAATAAAGATGTCTCCTTTGCTCTATAATGGTTTAGATCCGGGAAAATGGAAGTAATAGTGTAGAAACTAAAAAAAACAACGTTTTACCACAGTTGGCCTTTGTTCAGGTCAAGTAGTTAGGCCTCATCAAATCCAATTTTATTTGTCACATCCCCTGAATTCTACCTTACCCCTGAAATGCTTACTTACGAGCCCTTAATAACCAACAATGCAGAGTATTTCAAAAGTAAAACTTGTTAAATTAACTAAAGGAAAATTAGTAACACAATAAAAATAACAATAACAAGGCTATGTACCGGTACTGAGTCAATATGCAGGGTTACAGAGTTGTCAAGGTAATTAAGGTAATATGTACATGTAGGTAGGGGTAAAGTGATTATGCGTAGATAATAAACAGAGTGTAGTATATATATATATATATATATATATATATATATATATATATATATATATATATATATATATATATATATATATATATATATGTGTGTGTGTGTGTCCAGTGAGTGTACATTGATCCTGTGCAAGAGGACAAAATCCTGCATCATTGCAAGAAATAATAATAGATAAGAATAAAACAAGGGTGTCAATGCAAATAGTCCAGGTACCCTTTTGATGAACTGTTCAGCAGTCTTATGGCTAGGAGCTGTTAATGTCAGTAAAACTCTGCTTAACAATATCTGTGGCATTTCATCAAAATTAGCTTCGGGCAACTAAGAACATAGGTTTCACACAATGTATCTTCTGTTCAATTTTGGAAATGCCCAGATGAGTTAACTTGAAAGTTTCTTGGGTTGTTTTTCCCATATCATCACACATCACTTCTAAACTGGTTCACATAATTGAGTCATTAGAGCTGACGAACTTGAATAGCCTCCTCAAGTGGCTCTCCCTGTATAGTGATGGTGCTGTTTTTTATTTAACTAGGCAAGTCAATTGTAAATTCTTATTTACAATAGCAGCCTACACCGGCCAAACCCAGACAACGCTGGGCCAATTGTGCACTGCCCTATGCAACTCCCAATCACAGCCAGTTGGAATCGAACCAGGGTTTCTGTAGTAACGCCTCAAGCACTGAGATGGAACACCTTAGACCACTACAGAACTCAGGAGCCCATGTTATGTTAGCCTACCAACCAGGACCCCTAAGTAATGGAGTTAAGTGGCAAAGCTATAGTTGGCCATGTTTATCTAGACACTAGTCAATGTATTAGTCTACCTAGACGACTAATAGGGTTGTAGTAAGCTTTCAGATACTTTTATCATCTTTTCAAAAGTTGTAACATCATTTACTATGTCAGGGTCAATCCCTCTTAAGTGAGGGATGAAGTGAGCAACGTCATCTCTGAATAATTTCAGTAGTCACAGAAAGTTGACTCAATCTTGTGCCTGTAGGCCTATTCATGTTTTCTGATTGAATCGGTGTATGGTGTTTCCAATGATGCTTTGGAAATCAAATCACTTATGCATGTTTCATTTATTTATTCAGTGACTGTTGCAAGGGATAGGACATTAAAAGCCCCTACTTCAACATTAAGGTTCTAGTACAGTTTTTGAAGGGCTAAGTAGTAGACCTAGGCTTTAATTTAGACTGAGCGCTCAGGCTTCAGAATCCTGTTCAGCCGTCTTGGAATACCTGATGCTCAAATGCTGACCCTTCTACCTCCGGGGGGTGTTTTCAGCTGTTATCGTGACTGTTGTAGACATTCCACCACAGAACAAGAAAAATAACAAGCTTGCACTTTACAAACTGTACAAGGCTATGAACAAGCAACAACAAAAAAAATACATAGAGAGGCTGCTTTTAATAATATGCATGAAATATCAATGCAGAAGCAAGGTATCCGTCAATTTGCTATGCTCCTCTAATTGCTGAGTGCAAAACTGTGACTCGCAGTTCGATCACATGCGTGTCCTTTCCAAATTGCAAAGATGTCATAACCCGTGCACTTCAGCAGCTATACTTATTTAGTGCTGAACGGCTCTGGAAGCTCAGGAGTTGATAGGCTGAATTGACAGTTGTGCATGCCAAACCTGCATAAACACTTGGAGAAGAGTTTGTTAAATTTCATATTATATTTCAAATCTTTAAAACTACAATTATCTGAGGTAAGAATCTTATTCCATTGTTTTTATCAGCCTTCAAGAAATGTTTCCTTATTTTCCAAGGCAAGGCTACCTAGTTGGTCAATCTTAAGGCAGATGGAGTCATTAGCCTGGGCTACAACAAGTAATTCTATCCAAAGCTCTGCTTACTTGATCTTATTCGAAGCATATATTTGTCTTGTCTTTCAGTATTTTCCTTTAAATTTGATAGTGTGAGCAGAATTGCTTTCTGTGTTTATGTTTCTGGTCAATACCACTAGGCTGTGGCTTAATATTTGATCATACTAAAACCTGGATGTAAGGATGGATGACCTCTGGTTTATGTAAATATTTATTGAGTTCCTTACTGTTACTTAAATTAATTACAGAATTGTTTGAAATGGTTTCTTCATTGCAGCACTGCTGAACAGTTCATTCCCGTTCATGACTCCCATTGTTCACTGTCATCCTCCTTGGGTATGGTCAGCGCCCATTGAAGGGATAACTAGATTTCCATGCTAGGAGCATAGAACAACTGATATCATTGTGGCACCCTAGCAGCTGACATTACCATGTAAACAGGATGTTAGATTCAAGATAAGGAAGTCATTATGAAACAGATGTGGTAAAGACTAATTGGGGCATTCTGCTTTGCCCCCTGTGTCCCTATGAGGTGTTTGCCTGACAGTCACTAAGGTAATTCACTCTTTCTACATATTCTGTTTGACAGGATTGGTGAAAAGGACATGTCGTACACAAATAATCATTACATTGAGGTGAGCTGGAAAATATATAAAAACAATAACCAGGGGTTAAACGTTTGATTCCAAGGGAGTAAATTGTCCTTCTATCCCCAGGCCAACGTCGTGCAACGGGTGGCTAGTCTGCCGCTCTTCGACTCCGCCCTGAAAACTGTTGTTTCAGTTTACACGGACGTAAAGGGCCGTTACCCGCTCCTGGGTGTGGTGGGGGGCGTGGCTGAGATTGGGGTGCGTAATGCGTCCCAGGCTGCCATTCTCCGTGCCACACCCCTCCTACTTAGTCTGGAGCCCCAGAGTGAGTCCACTGAATACTGAATACTCTACTGATTGATTATACCCTATTGCCTTATAACTCTCATCTGCCATCAAATATAACATGTAAAATGTGAATAACTTTAACATGGATGCCACTGCTACCACTAAATAACTCTAACTTTTGGTTTCCATCCCTCACATTGCAGTTGAGGTTGTCAATAACTATGCTTGTATGGGCTTGGATCAGCTGGAAAAGAACTTTCCCGTCCTGCACCAGTCTACAGAGGAGGTGGGTGTCTTCTCTCTCTGTTTCTGTTCTGCCTGGCCCACTGAGTGATGATGCAGTGTGTGAGGCTGACTGACTGGTCTGTTATCGGAGACACATTCTGATTGTTCCAGCATTAACTGACCTTTCACACCACTTCATAGTCTATTAGATGCATTACGAGAGTTTCAATAGTTGACGTTGACATTAAGTTTAATGGCGTTAGACTATGTGGAAGGTTACTGCTATTGATCATTAGTCATGTTGGATGGATTCCATTTATAACATCCTACTATTGCTCTGACTGATTATTTTTCCCTTTTTCTAAATTCCAAACTGCCTCTCTCCCTTTCTTTCTACCTTATCATCTACAACTATTCTACCACTCCCACCTCCCCCTTTTACTTCACTCACCATCTTTCACTTCTTTTATTATCTCAACACCCTGCTACTTCTTTATCACCCTATTCCCTATAACCCTCCTCTCCTCCACCCCCCATCCTCCCCACAGGTATTGGGTCACCTGAAGGATGCCTTCTTTCTGACCCTGGATGACGTGCAACTGCGTGTGAATGATGAGCTGGACGGGATGCAGGGGCGCTGGGACAAGCTGACCGATGCCACCTGGTACTACATCCTGGCTGTGCAGGAGTCACAGCTGGGTCAGATGGCCACCTCGGGCCTGGACGACATCCTCACACGCTCAGAGGAGGCCATGGCCAAGTACATGCCCCTGACGGCTACACTGCGTGAGTTTTGGTGGAGGGTAGTGGGGGGGCTAGTGCACTTTACACAGTCTTTGCCGAATGGTGGATTGGGAGGCTGTCTTTCCGCTGAAGTGTATTCATGAATGCTTTATGAGGTCTTTGGTCTAAATTCAGGTAACAGTATACAGTGTACACCACAATCTGCATGGTCATCCTATTGCAGCTTTCTGAGATTTACCACAGGGGTTGTTAATGCTCTTCAAGTGTTTGATAATGACCCTACTAATTTGTTTTGAGGCTGTTGTAATACACAATGACATCCATAATAACAGATTTGAGAATAAAAACGTATTTTCAAATGTTTTTATTGTGTTGTTTTGTCAATATTTTAATCATAGGAAAAATTATAATAAATAACTAATTAAAATAGAGCATAATTGATATCCTGCTGTCTGTAAAGGAGATCAAATCAACATGAAATCAGATCAAACCAACCAGATTGATGTGATGCACTGTTGTCTTGGTAACATTGCAGTACATTATTAAGTCATAGTGACTCATATCCTCACTTGAAATATAAAGTGTGCTTGTAAATTCTATTTCCTTTCATCGTTCATCAACATGTAAACAATCAAGCATGTTTTTAGATGATGGTGTGTAATTGTAGAGTGCATAGACTGTGTTGATCAGACAGTGTGTCACACTGATGACGCTCTGTGTGTGGGGGAAGATGTGTTTGGAAGGGATGAAAGGAGTTGTGATGGCTGTGTGGAAGAAATAACACATAGCCTACCGTGCAAATACAACCAACTACTAGTAACCCACTGGGCACAGATGTCAATTCAACGTCTACTCCACATTGGTTCAACGTCATTTCATTGAAATGACGTGGAAACAACATTGATTCAACCAGTGTGTGCCCAGTGGGAAGTATTTGTCCCTAACACCTCACTCTGTCAATATGGCTGTGTCCAGTCTTCTTCGAATATTGGACGCTACAGTTACGAGGGCAGGTTTTGGCAACAAAGACACATCTACGTCTTTCTGTTGAGTTGACCACACTATATTTGTCTTTTGATTTTCCTCTGTGTGTTCCCCAGGCCTAGAGTGGGAGAGGAGTACACAGCAGTATGAGGATGAAGTTGGGGAGGATGAGCCTGGGTTGTGGACGCGGTTCCGAGGCCTCCTGCTTTGTCTGAGCCTGCAGCTGTACCACCGCCTGCTGAAGCTCAGAAACAGGCTGGAGCAGGCCATGGGGATGCTACAGGATGCTACCGAAAGGGTGAGAATCACCTAGAACCCTCTCAATGGCTGTGCCTGTAGCCTCAACTACAGGCCTCTTGCTTTACACGTATCACATCCTAGCCCAGGTCAATCTGCTCTCTCCTCTTCGTCCTTTCTCACACTATGACTCTCATTCATCTGAACCACCCATCCTTTGCCACCCTCCATGTCTCACTCCCCTGTAAACTATACTGCCTCCTCTTTACTCAATCAGGGTACAGCACAAAATCGAACAAGGTATTAAAGACATTTAGATGTGCAGTTAAAATAGTCTAACATTCAGACAATATAATAATTTACACTAAAAGTAAAACATAATGATAATAACAATGTAATGATAAAATAACAACTCAACAGAATAACTTTAAATGGATGAATAAAACATAGCATTTTCAGGCAGCACCTCCACTGCTCTTTGTTGACCTCCTCTGTAATCACTTGATGCCAGGTCCCTCGGGAGGTTCTCTAACCAACACAACATCCTCAGCTGTCTCTGTCTGCCTTTATTGGGTTTGGGTTAAATAGAAGCAGACTACGTGCCCAGAGACATGGTCAGTGCTCTCTGTGAAGGCTCTAGGGTACTCCCTGCATTTCCTGTCTACATGAGCAGAGGGCTGGGGCTCAGCCCTTACCTGGGAACAGAGTTCTGAGCACGGAGAACCATCATTAAGATGTAGCAGACTCAAATCTCCTGGGGCAATAGCAGACTCTATGGCCTAGGACAGAAGGAGGGGTAGGGAGGGGAGGGAAAGCTTATGAGACAAGCGAGACGACAACATTTGAATAGAGGGCTAGATAGTTTTTGTTATCCTTGTTATCTTTTGAAGAATTTATTTTGAGCATGTACAGGGAAAGGGATAGAAAGGGACATGAAATCTGCAACAAAAATGTTCACAAGAGATACATAGTACGTCAACATGAAAAGCATCATGACAATGGCACCACTGCCATCCAAATTAACAACTTGAAAGGGACAAAGATAAAAAAATATATATTTAACTTTATTTAACTAGGCAAGTCAGTTAAGAACACATTCTTATTTAGAATGACAGCCTACCGGTGAACAGTGGGTTAACTGCCTTATTCATGAGCAGAAAGACAGATGTTTACCTTGTCAGCTCAGGGAGTCGATCCAGCAACCTTTCAGGTACTGGCCCAGCGCTCTAACCACTAAGCTACCCACTCCAGTTCTGAGAATGGTCCCTGTGGGATTTGGCCTATGTGAGCTTTAGAGCCTACCACTGCCCCTGCAGCACACACTCAGACAGACAAACACACAGAGCGATGAGGAGATATGAGGGCTGGGGGGCAAGACTTTGATGGACCAATAAGACACAGACAGTAAACATACACAGCTCTCTGAATGCAAGAGTTGTGGAAACTAACAAAAAACACTATGGTGGCATGTTTAGAAATTCATTCATTGTGAGGCTTACTGTTGATATGAAGCTCAAGCTGGGCTTAGGTCAGTTGACATTGGGGGATATTTTCAATAACAGGGTTACTATATGGGTCACCTCAAGGAGGCTTTTAGGAAAGAGGATGAACATTGAGAAGAATAACTACTAGAATTTCAATGGATTGTTTTATAATACATACATTTTTAGGTTTATGGTTCAATGAACTAAAATTGGGTGTATAGCGAAGCTGTCAAAGTAATTACTGAATAAAAAAATATAAAAATGAACAGTAACACAAGGAAATGTTTAATGAATTTTCGTAGAGATATTATATATTTTTCCTTACAACTATAGGGTTTCCAGCAGCCTCTTTGCTTGAACCTCTTGTAATGTGCTGTGATGGAACGACCTGAGTCCCCATTTTTCCCAGGGGTAATTGGTGATAAATGACCCTAACTGCTGCTGCAGGCTGCTGGCTTGAGAGAGAGGAGAATAGGCTGGTGCTGAAAGCCCACCAATGAGGGTCGGCCTCATCAGATAAACACCCTCATTAATGCTCCTGCAAACTCTCCCATAGAGACTGAGGCACTGGGACAGAAACGTGTGTGTGTGAGACAGCGATTGCGTGTGTGTGTGTGTGGTGTCCTCAGATGTCCTACATTGATGAAATTTGGCAGCAGGTACCATGCTGCAATGTTACGTTTGCCCTGAGTCTGTCCCCAGGCTACTTTTGGCCAGTGTCCTGTCTCCTCACCAGAATCCTTGGCTTGGTTTCACACAGCAGGAACACAAGGGGATAGTCTGTCACTTAGCTGACCCAAATACCTCTCCCACCTCTTTTTGTCTTCCCCACCAAAACTGTGGTACTTTTGGCCTAGTTCTAGAGACTTGGTAAAATGTGTTTGCCTATCTGGAGCTGTTGATCTGCACTTCAAGCTCACATGTAAAAGCCTGGAGGATGGTGTGGTTTGATCTGCTTCTAGTTCCACATTACTGCTGCGGTAAACAAGATACGCTGCCAGGCATCACAAGTGTTGTGATATGTTAGATCTTATAATGCAGAAGAGAACAAATGTAAAAAGAATGACGCATTTCATCAATGGTCATATTCAAGTGTCCTCCAGGTCAGATGACGTCCTCTTGGCAGTGGACGGACATTGGTTGCTTTTTATGGCTAAATGACTAGTTTTACAGTGACTGTCAGTTTGTCATGTTTGTTTTTTCAACTTCACAAATAGTGGCGAGAAATCGCTTTAAAGGGTCCTTCAACAATTTCCCCAAAGACTGATGAAATGCATATACAGTTGGAAGTCAGAAATTTACATACACTTGGTTGGAGTCATTAAAAGATGTTTTTCAACCACTCCACACATTCCTTGTTAACAAACTACAGTTTTGGCAAGTCGATTAGGACATCTACTTAGTTCAGGACACAAGTCATTTTTCCAACAATTGTTTACAGGAAGATTATTTCACTTATAACTCACAGTATCACAATTCCAGTGGGTTAGAAGTTTACATACACTCATTTGACTGTGCCTTTAAACAGAAAATGATGTCATGGCTTTAGAATCTTCTGATAGGCTAATTGACATAATTTGAGTCAATTGGAGGTGTACCTGTGGATGCATTTCAAGGCCTACCTTCAAACTCAGTGCCTCTTTGCTTGACATCATGGGAAAATCAAAAGATATCAGCCAAGACATCAGAAAAAAAATTGTAGACCTCCACAAGTCTGGTTCATCCTTGGGAGCAATTTCCAAACGCCTGAAGGTACCATGTTCATCTGTACAAACAATAGTATGCAAGTATCAACACTGTGGGACTACGCAGCCATCATACCGCTCAGGAAGGAGACGCATTCTGTCTCCTAGAGATGAACGTACTTTGGTGTGAAAAGTGCAAATCAATCCCAGAACAACAGCAAAGGACCTTGTGAAGATGCTGGAGGAAACAGGTACAAAAGTATCTATATCCACAGTAAAACGAGTCCTATATCGACATAACCTGAAAGGCCGCTCAGCATGGAAAAAGCCACTGCTCCAGAATCGCCATAAAAAAGCCAGTGTCAAGTCCTGACCTTAGTTCCTTTTTTTATGTCTCTGTTTTAGTTTGGTCAGGGCGGGAGTTGGGGTGGGCATCTATGTTTTGTAGTCTAGGTTTTGTATTTCTATGTGTTTGGCCTGGTATGGTTCCCAATCAGAGGCAGCTGGCAATCATTGTCTCTGATTGAGAACCATAACTTAGGTAGCCTTTTCCCACCTGTGTTTGTGGGTAGTTGTTTTCTGTCTTTGTGTGTCTGCACCAGACAGAACTGTTTTGTTTGTTCTGCTTTGTTGTTTTTTTTGTTCTAGTGTTCAGTTTCTTTATTAAATCTACCATGAACACGTACCCTGCTGCACCTTGGTCCTCTCCTTCCAACAGCCATTGCAGCCAGACTACGGTTTGCAACTGCACATGGGGACAAAGATTGTACTTTTTGGAGAAATGTCCTCTGGTCTGATGAAACAAAAATACAACTGTTTGGCCATAATGACCATCGTTATGTTTGGAGGAAAAAGGGAGAGGCTTGCAAGCCGAAGAACATCATCCCAACCGTGAAGCCCGGGGTGGCAGCATCATGTTGTGGGGTCTTTGCTGCAGGAGCGACTGGTGCACTTCACAAAATAGATGGCATCATGAGGAAAGAAAATTGTGTGGATATATTGAAGCAACATCTCAAGACGTCAGTCAGGAAGTTAAAGCTTGGTTTCAAATGGGTCTTCCAAATTGACTATGACCCCAAGCATACTTCCAAAGTTGTGGCAAAATGGCTTAAGGACAACAAAGTCAAGGTATTGTAGTGGCCATCATAAAGCCCTGACCTCAATCCTATAGAACATTTGTGGGCAGAACTGAAAAAGTGTGTGCAAGCAAGGAGGCCTACAAACCTGACTCAGTTACACCTGCTATGTCAGGAGGAATGGGCCAAAATCGCCCATCCAACTTATTGTGGGAAGGTTGTGGAAGGCTACCCAAAACGTTTGACTCAAGTTAAACAATTTAAAGGCAATGTTACCAAACTTCTGATCCACTGGGAATGTGATGAATGAAATAAATAATTTTCTCTACTATTATTCTGACATTTCACATTCTTAAAAAAAAGTGGTGTTCCTAACTGACCTAAAACAGGGAATCTTTACTAGGATGTCAGGAATTGTGAAAAACTGAGTTTAAATGTATTTGGCTGAGGTGTATGTAAACTTCTGACTTCAACTGTAACTGCCATTATAAGTCTGTCAGTCTTCAGCTAAGTGCCTTATCATTGTATCATCAGATCGGCCTGAGCAGGTTGCTGGAGGTGGTAGGCTCTGTGCTCCAGAGACTGCAGCTGCTCTACGTGTACCAGGTGTTACGTCTAGACATCATGAGGAGGCTGGCCCTGGACCAGCTGAAGGCCCAGGTACGGGTCCTGGCTGAACTGGGGCCCGTCAAGCAGCTGTTGGGACTGCCTGCTCAGGTGCAGCTTGTGGTGGCTGACCTGCAGGAGCTGGGCAAGATCCTACTGCAGCTGCTGGTCAACAGCACCCCTCTCTACAACATGGTGAGCATTCTAGATTATAGTTGCACCCTTCCTTAATAGGTTACTTAACCTTCCTCTTTGTATCATCTCCCCTCGTCTAATCTCTCCTTTATTTGCCCTTATATGTCGCTCTGTATGTATATTCCCCACAGTCTTAATCCCCTGTGTACCCCCACCTTTTATCTCGGTCGCTTTCTCTCTCTGTCTCTCTCTCTGTCTCTCTGTCTTTCTCTCTCTATCTCTGTCTCTGTCTCAGCTCCAGCAGCCAAGTGATCAGGATGTGGAGGACTTCCTCAACCACCAGGAATCCATGTTCTCTGACACCACTCGCCGCAGTTCTGCCAATAGCCTCTTTCTCAAGGCCATGGACGGCCGTCCACACAAACGCACAAGCTCGTATGCCCGCTCCCAAAGGGGCTCAACCAGTGCCCCCAGTCCAGCCCCAGCCAAACCGCCCAACAGCAGCCGTGGCAGCCAGAAGCAGGATGACCAGACTCTATCTCTGGAGCTCAAGGACCTGGATCTCCCTTTCACCATCGCTGTGTGTCAACGCTCTTCAGTACGCAGGGGCTCATCCAGCAGTATCAATCCCTCAGACCCCAGCCCAGTCCCTGACCCAGCCCCGGCTAACCCAGCCAACGGCGATGACCAGCCTCTCTCTCGCCATGGCAGCCAGAAGCCTGTCGACCAGCCCCTCTCTCTCCAGGGCAGCCAAAAGCAGGAAGACCAGCCTTCCTTTGTGGAGCTGTACAGGACTGTGTGTCGCCGCTCCTCAGCCATGAAGTTCCTCTTAGCCCCCATCATTCAGTACCTGAGCCCTGAGCCACTCTCAGATGAGATTGTTATACCTGAGGTGGAGTCCACCAAGTTCCATGCAGACACAAGAGACGAGAGCCCAACCACACGCCAGAGCCTGTCTGCCCGCTCCCACTGGAGCTCATCCAATGCCGTTGCACGCAAGGTGGAGACCACTGAGGACCTGAGTCCTGAACAAGTCTCAGATGAGGCCATTGCACTCGAGGTGGAGAGCACTGAGTACTACTCAGACCTAGATGCAAGAGACGAGAGCCCATCCAGATGCAAGAGCCTGTCTTCCCACTCCCAAAGAAGCTCCTCAAGTGCTGGCAACCCGAATGACCAGCCTCTCTCTCGCCGGGGCAGTCAGAAGCCAGGCGACCAGCCTCTCTCTCGCCGGGGCAGTCAGAAGCCAGGCGACCAGCCTCTCTCTCGCCGGGGCAGCCAGAAGCCAGATGACCAGCCTCTCTCTCGCCGGGGCAGCCAGATGCCAGAGGATCAGCCTCTCTCTCTGGAGCTAGATCCCCTGGAGCTCCCTTCTACAAGCACCGTGCTTCGCCCCTCCTCGGCTGCTGAAGTCCTCCTTGGCTCCATCCTCCAGTACCTGAGCTCTGCTCCACCCTCGGATGAGACCATTATACCCAAGGTGGAGACCACTGAGGACCTGAGCCCTGAGAAAGTCTCAGATGAGGCCATGGCACTCGAGGTGGAGAGCACTGAGTACTACTCAGATGCAAGAGACGTGAGCCCATCCAGACGCAACAGCCTGTCTGCCCACACCCACAGTAGCTCATCAAGTGCTGGTAACCCGGATGACCAGCCTCTCTCTCGCCGGGGCAGCCAGAAGCCAGATGACCAACCTCTCTCTCGCCGGGGCAGCCAGAAGCCAGACGACCAGCCTCTTTTTCTGGAGCTGGACCCCCTAGAGCTTCATTCTACCAGCACTGTGAGTCACCCCTCCTTGGCTGCCGAGGTCCTTCGAGGTTCCATCCTCCAGGACATTAGCTCTGAACCACCCTCAGACAAGCCTGTTGTACCCGAGGTGGAGACCACCAAGAACCACACAGAAGCCAGAGACGAGAGCCCACCCAGAAGCAAGAGCCTGTCTGGTCGCTCCCGCAGAAGCTCATCATGTGCTGGCAACCCATCAAACATCCGCCAGGGCACCCAGATGCGGAATGAAGAGCCTCTCTCTGTGGAGTTCAACATCCTGGAGGTCTCTTCTACCAGTGCTTTGCGCCGCCGATCCTTGGCTGCCGAGGTCCTCCTTGGCCCCATCCTCCAGTACCTGAGCTCTGAACCATCCTCAGACGAGACCATTATACCCGAGGTGGAGACTGCAGAGACGAATGCACACACAAAAGATGAGAGCCCACCCAGACACCAGAGCATGTCTCCCCGCTCCCGCAGGAGCTCGTCCAGTGCTGTTGTGCCCGAGGTGGAGACTACTGAGTACTACTTTGACGAAGGAAACGGCAGCCCACTCAGACGCAAGAGCCTGTCAATCCGCTCCTGCAGGACCTCATCCAGTGGAGGCAACGCCCCAGCCCCCGGGCTAATCCCGGACAACCCACACAATGACCGCCAGGGCAGCCAGATGCAGGACAGCCTGGAGGAGTTGGACACCCTGGCCTTCCCTTCTACCAGCACCGTGCGTCGCCGCTCCTGGGCTGTCGATGTCCTCCTAGACCCCATCCTGCAGTACCTGAACCCTGGGCACTCAGAAAAGGCCGATATAGAAGAGGTCGAAATATCCGTGGTGGAGGCCACAGAGCACTAAGAAGTCACCAGTGTCCTAGAAATGGCCTCCCTCTGCAGGCCCAGGTGTAAGACTTATTAGTTGATTTTAGTTTGTGGGTACACATAGGGGGGCCATAGTTCAGCAGACATAATATGTGATCGGTCCATTGAAATCCAAAATGTGTCAATGTATGTCACTGAAAGATTCAGGCGTTCTTCTTCATGTACAGACGCCAACCCACATTTGTTTTGGTTTCCTAAGTGAGCATCATGTGACATTATACACCTTGCACCCCATTATATATTAGACCTAACTATTCTTCAATGATGTGCTAACCTGATGTCGCATTCTGTTTTCTGTTACACTAAGTAGCCGTGAGAAACATAGCTTGTCATGATTAAAGGTAGAATATGGATTGGCCTAAATATGGATGATGGAAGGATGTTGAATGTGTTGATTGAGGAATGAGCATCAAATAGACAGAACATGTGTATGTCTTTATTACAATGTCATAATGTTTAATATTTCATAACATATAATACATGACACGTTTAGATTGTCCTACAGTATGCATCAACATAATATTGGTTGTATTCAAGAAATAAATAACATTTGGATTGCTGCGATGAAATGTATTGAGGTTATGAAGAGTGAAATAAAGTGCCATTTTCCCATCTACAGTACTCAGCTCATACATGTACTTTCCCAGAATAACCCATTCATGTTTCATGCATTGCATTGCATAAAGGTGAACATTACAACATATAACTTTTTCCAAATATTTGAATACAGAAAAGACTGTATTCGTATAAAATAATACATTGTTTTAAAACCACAGACCCATTTTCCCAGAAAAGCCTTTCTCCACGAGAGAGAAAACGATCAATTCCCATTCATTATAGGGTGAGGTACAATTTTAAAACCATTTATTTAATTCAAAATATTTAGTACAGACCTTTTAAAACATGTTACAATTAATTAAACAATTTTACTATTCCTTTCTTGCAGATAAAGGGCCTGGGTTATAGGTTTATACATCCTGCCGTTTCCAATTCCACCCTGTCGTCAAGACAGGCTCTCTTGCTCGTAGGATATCCCACACAAGCCCCAGCTCCGTAGGTTTTCCAGGCACAATGTAGTTCACATCCAGATGGGCTTTTGAAAATATATACGAACTAACAGATTTTGTAGCATCTCTACTCTGACATGTTACGGTGGTCTTTTTTAAAAGTCAATAAACATAGATCAAAAACATAGATCAAATGCCGACACATGCTTTAACATATACAGATGCACTATCTTGTTAAATAAACACCAACTAAAGCGTGACAGCTTCAAAGGAATAGATGCACTATATGCATAAATTAACACTCACTCTAGGGTGTGAGAACAGGAACAGGATGTCCTGGCAGTATGCCCCTACATTGACACTCCCTGGAGCACGTGATGACATCCTGGCGGGAAGTTCTGACCGGATACCCAAATATGGGCATGCACACGTCATCAGGACATAGGGTCATAAATCAAATGTTTGACGTGTGCAGTCTACTGAATTCTCTCTCATATTCATATATTCATTTATTTACAATTCTCAAACAAACGTGTGCACAGCACAAATAAGTATCAAGTCTGCTAGAACGTGTAACATAGTTACATTACTAATTTTAAAGTTGTTTGTTGTCAGATAAAGTATAATACTGAAATGTAATTGTTTTGTTTTGCATTGCTGATTATACACACATCAAGCCTTCAACATTTTACAAACTGAATGTACATTGTCACTGAACAGAAACTCCCTAACAATTGGCAATGGGTAGGACTTCCATCAGATCAACAGTATTGTCAGATGTCAGCTACTTCAGATTCCTGTTCATGCTTCATATTGAATACATATTGAGTGAAGGATGGAAGTGCACATGATTTCTCATACAGTTTATCAACAGTACTGTAAGCCTACTTTTCAACTTCAAAAAGTAGAATAAATTATTGAATGACTGCTTCCATCTGCAATTCAATCTTTAGTGTAACTCTACAAGATAACCAATTTCTCCTTTCTGAAAACCTCCCAATTAAGTTCCCTCTCAGCATCTGCTGTTGCACTACAATCTGCCATAGACCATTTTTCTCAATTGCCAACGGAGTAGCTACCTACATGTTCTGACTATCTAAATATCATTGCGCATAATGTAGCCTATCCTGTGGTAGATTACTCTGCACGTTTCTTCCCGAATACAGCTGACATGCTTCTCACTATACTTTTAATACCCGCAGCACCTTTCCGCAGAGCTCTCGACTCTCAGATAAGATCTATCAGTCCATGGAACACCAGCAAAACACCGTGGTATGTTTCAGCTGCGGATATCTCGAAAAATACGCATTCTTCCGAGATAGCAAGGATTCGGCCCTCCCCACTTGAGACTGTCCGTCGGTGCTGCAAATCGCGTTCGTTCCCAACAATGATGATGGGAGCTGTTGCAGACATCTTCCTACTGGCGTGGCGGATGCGCTGCACTTGTTGGCGCACTTCCTCAAAGCTGGAGCGGTCGCAGATGCTGTATACCAGTATCACGCCGTCTGCCAATTGAAGCTGTTTCTCGCTTATCGACTCAGTTATTGCACTGTCCTAAAAACACATACAAACTTGACGTATGAGTTGTCACTATGGTTCGATGACAAATTGGCAAATGCGTAATGATGAATGGCGACATTTGGGTAGTCCAAGAGTGTTTACCTGTGGGTAGAGCGAGTCCAATATGTTGAAGGATATTTCCTTCCCGTCAATTGTGTCAATATGACTGTAAATTGATTCTGACGGAGAAACATATGAATTAAATCAAAAACATCATAATGTATTAAATGGTCAGCATTACGCACAACATGTATGTACTCATTTGGCAAGCTTACCTATTTCACCGGACTCGCCTATAAATCTTCTGGTAATAAATCGGACGGTGAGCGCTGGAAAAGACAAAAAGTTATGTACAGTTTAATCTACATGTATTTTAATGGCACGTACAAACTTCGAGTGTACATCGTCAATGAAAATAAATTCCCTTACAATATGCAATTGTAAATAGCCCACCCACTCTACCTACCTCATCCCATACTGTTTTTATTTACTTTTCTGCTCTTTTGCACACCAGTATCTCTACTTGCACATCATCATCTGCTCATGTATCACTCCAATGTTAATCTGCTAAATTGTAATTATTCGCTCCTATGGCCTATTTATTGCCTACCTCCTCATGCCTTTTGTATATGGACTTTCTTTTTTCTACTGTGTCATTGACTTGTTTATTGTGTTATTGGCTTGTTTATTCCATGTGTAACTCTGTGTTGGCCAGGTCGCAGTTGTAAATGAGAACTTGTTCTCAACTTGCCTACCTAGTTAAATAAAATATTAAATAAAAGAAATTGGTAGACCTTCCGTCAGATAAACAGTATTGTCAGATGTCAGACACTTGAATTCCCTTTGAGTGAAGGACTGCAGAGCATATAACTCGTTAACTGTTGACAACACCTCTCTCTGGGAACATTGCAAGGTGCATATTAAACACAAAGACAACACATTCCTACCTGATTTCCCGAAATGTAATAAGATATTAGCTTCCACTATTTGCTGAGTTCCCTCAATTGTCTTGCTGCAGTGGTGTGAGCAGGGTTTGACTTGGACAACCATTTGGACTGGATTATGCTTCAAAATGCTCTGTTCGTTACCCTGTTTTATATAAGGTACTGTACAGTGACTAGGAATATATAGTTTGCAAGAGCTGGAGGATAGGTGGAGCCATTTATGAACCAATGAGAAGATAGCCTGTTTAATTAAGTGGGCTGGGTCACAACTCTGATTCATTGATAAGGCTGACTGTATTGCCTACGTGTGAGTTGATAATAGAGCTCATACAGTTATGTGATCATGATGGCTCGTCTTCTTGTGATAATTAAATTAACTGTTTCAGGTTGGTTAAAATCTTACATTCAACATTTTTCTTTGATCAATTGGTAAATCCCCTCTACACAAAACTACTGAAAATATGAACATATCAGAGAAATGTGAATCACTAATCAAATCATTTTATAAACATTTTGATTTAAACTGCCTTAACACTGGGAAGGCAAATGTGTGCATTGCACACACCATTGACAGTTAATATCCCTGATTCCCCAGGGTGTGTACTAATTTATCAGTTAGGAGAAAATCAAAAACAGCCAGGAATGCAGCCCTAGAGGACAGTCAGAAGTTGTTCACCCCTGATCAATGTGCTTTTACTCAGGCGCCATCTGGTGGCGTTGTATCAGCATCGCCAAGAACATTGGTTGAATCTTTGGCAGCCTTATGCTCATTCAGTGCACCTTTCATCTAGGCCAACTTTAGCACGTTTGAAACACAGGCATACATAGAATATTTGATATACTAGCGCACATTACAAAAGGCTACCGTATTGCATAGTTGGTACAAATGTGCAAAAACAAAGTCACACACACAATCCCTTTTGTTTTTAATTTAATGAAACAAAGTACAATGTCAGTTGTATATAATTGACTAACAAAGCATTTCTGAAACTCCACATCAATGGCCATTATTCAGTCTGCATCTTTTTTAATTTTTTTCACATTAGTTTCATTTTCATCTGTTTCAACTCTGACCTGGGAGTGATGTTTCTTAGCTTTTGGCACTTTGGTCATATTGGTCATGTTCAGCAACTCCCTCATCCTCTTCAGAGACTCTGCAGCTGTTGGTTCCTCAGGTTCCCCAGTCTCAGACCAGCTGCTGTTGGGGTGCCTGAGGAGGGAGGGGTGGAGAGCTGTCCCAAACACTTCACCTAACTTCCTCTGAAAGCTGCCCCGTAGCGTGACAACCAACTCCTGGTCCTTTGAGATAATAAAAAAATGCACATTCAATGTAATTTGTCTGGTATTTTTGTCTGTAAATTCTCAGTTAAGTTTAGAAAATGCTTTCGTTAATGACATTTTTACTATATAAATTACATTTTAAAATATGTGACAACCTTTGAGTTCATCAACATGGTGTCGAAAAGGACCCAGACGTCAGAGACAAATTCGGAGGGGGTACGGTAAGGGGGTGATCGATGTTGTAACAGCCTTCCATGTATGGAGTCAAGACATATTGAATCTGAGGGGGGCTGAAGAGATAAAAGTATGAGAGCTCTCATTTTAAAATGTGCTAAATAATAGTAAAAGATAAGATTATTTACAAATATCACTAATGCCATTGAGTTACAATATGCCATTTTGGTCAGGACAGACTAATCAGAAAAATAAAACAACTTGTTTTTAATATATTTTCATACACACCTCAGCCATGCTGCAAAGGATGTTTCTGTCATTCTCACACCTTAGAAAGAGTAGGAGATGCTCACATTTCTGTTAGCAAAGAAAATAAGATATGGTTAATGCCAGCATTGAATCTAAGAAGTTACAGGTCCAAAAGTTCAATTTAAAAATGTTATCCAACTCAGCAGGAGGATCCAATTTCAAATCTACAACGGGGTGAATCGTACCCTCTGGTCTGCTAGGCTGAGGCACATAGTCCTGTGCCTGTCATCACTGTAGGGGTCTGTGGTGTCGGCCAGGTCCTGACAAAGTGAACACTTCCACTCCTCCCTACCAGAGAGGGAAACAGACAGCACATAGCTTTAACACAAGGAACTCAGACTAGCATATTCCCTCCATATCAACTCCACCAAACTGGAACTTTACACAGAAACTAGTACTGTAATTCTTTAGGGAGATTACCAGAAGGAAGGACCAATGGGTGGGATATGACAATCTTGGTGGTAGCCCCTCCCACACTCCACACAGAATAGCGAACCGCCAACAGTGTGGCAGGCCGCACAGGTCACATACTGGAGCAGTGGGGGACTCTCTGGGGAAGACAGGGCCTTAGTCCAGAGGAGGTTGTCTGACTCTGGTGGTGTGATGTCATCGCCATGGGACTGCAACAACAGCGGAGGGGATAGATCATCATCACTATCTTACTAAGCTAAAAAGGACAATGTAAAGTGCTTTATCACTAACCTTAACTGACACTTTAAATCAGAAACAAAACATGTAGTGCAGCTACGTGCTTACCTGGTGATCTTCTGCAATCTCTTGCAGAATAATCTCATCTTTGCTGGCCCCTTGGACGAGCAGGAACTGAGGAAGAGCGCCTCCAGGAGTGGGGGTGGAGATGGGTAGCTGAAACATCAAGACCCTTGGTTGCCAGTACCTTGAGTTGTTAACATTGTTGCCATTGGTCAAGCTCGGTGGCTCGGTGTTATTGGGTTGCCTGGTTGGCATTTCAGTGGCCACCACCAAACCTGTCCTGGTGGGGTTTGGAGAGGGGCCCTCCACCAAACCTGTCCTGGTGGGGTTTAGAGAGGGGCCCTCCACCAAACCTGTCCTGTTGGGGCTTGGAGAGGGGCCCTCCAGTAGCACTCTAATGCGTGTTGGCAGCTCAGTTCTCCAGTTATTCACATGCCGATGAAGTGACCTGATAGCCTTAGCGTCCTCATGTTGTTGGTCATAAGCCATCTTTTTATTGTTGTGGGGGGCAGTACGGGTCCTACCCACAGAATAGGGTTTACTGTTAGGGTCCATGTCAGTTTCTTCTTTGGGGTGGTGGGTGTGGGTTAAGACACTGTGAGAGAGATGATTAGAGGTCCTCTCAGTAGACAAAGTCCCTGTGAAAGGCAGATCTGAAGAAGTACTGTCCGAGCAGGCAGCTGCCTTTCTATCAGCCCAGGCTGACGGGACCTCCAACTCCATAGCACTGTCTGCCTCTGTGTCAGTTTCCAATTCAGTGACAGTAGAAGTAGGCTCGTTCTCCCTGGCCTGAGAGTTTAGGTCAGGGTCTGCCAGACCAGTAGGAGGCAGGCTTCTATCACAGGGGGAGTCTGCTAGTGCTTTAACCGGGAGGACAGGGATGGGGTTTACAGAGGGAGGCTGATGGAGGATCCACAGTAGCTGCGATTCTGGAAAGTTCCTATTCTGATGCTGAGCTACGGCTGCAGGAGAGGAGGAGCCAGAAGGTGGGAGGCAGATCTCTACAGGTGAGTATGAGTGGAACGTCCAGGACTTTCCATCCTTACCTCTCCGAGATCGTCCAGGGGGAGGAGTTGCCTTGAACATACCATAAAGTCTAGGTGTGGCCTCGATCAGTGGTTGGAGAGACGGGGAGGTTGGAGGCTGAACAGGGGATAGCTGGGCATGGTTGGTGGGGACCAACGCTGATTGGACATGAAGTGCAGGGACAAGTGATGGCTGGGCAGGGTTTGATGGAAGACAGAATGGTGAATTATGTATATTCAGGGAGGGGTGAGATGGTGCTAGTGTAGATGGGCAGGGCTGGGGTGTCACAGGATGGCTCAATGGAAGGTTTGAAGGGGTGTGGACAGGCAGGGAGCGATAAGGAGGAGGCGCACGGGAGGTGGAGGGCTGGGAAGTTGAGGGCTGACTGTGGGGGTTGGATGGGGCAGTGTAAGAGGGGCGTGGGGGCTGGAAGACAGGGTTATGTGGAGGGGGAACAGAATGGATGGACATGTTAGGAACACTGGAAGAGGTCTGGCCAGAGGGAGCATTGGGTCTTTCTTGGTTTTCCAGGGGGTTGTCTTGACTAACATGTGATTGGGCAAAGGGAACAATATCACCCAAAAGTTTACCTGGAAAAAAGGAAGAAAAATAATACTATTGTAGGAGCGATGATATAAATGCGATGGTCACGACCAAACAGTCTCAAGCTTGCGTCCTGTGGCCCCATTCCAATTGAAAAAATTCCATGGGTCGATTTTGGCATGTTATTTTAACAACACTGAAATGGGCAATACTGGACTACCACATCGTTATGTGGTAATCAATGCTAAAACATTTTTTTCCTGATTTAATCTAAGGATTTTGTTAAGATCCAAGCCAGCAAAGCCTACATGAATATGAGATTGAGTATCTTGATTTACCAAAGGAAGCTATTTGTTTCTTGAAGTCATCAGTAATCACCAGCTGCAACTTAAGCATGGTCCCCGGGGGCTCAGTACTCTGAGTCAAGAGATGCTGTAACTGGGACCCAATCTGTGGAGTGAGAGGAGCATGTGTCCATAGGGTTATGCATGTGTGTTGATGTGGTAATGTTTGTGATGGAAAATTGGGGTCAATTTGGAATTTCTGAATCTCATTCAATTTCGAACAATACGATTGAATTTGCCACACCACACAGAAAGCAACATTTGAATTGAAGTAAGTAACATTTCATTCAAACCAATTGAACTAAGACATAAAACATGAAAGTATCATTCATTTGACAAATATTTTATCAAGAAGGATATGCCACTTATTGATGCAAATAATACACACATACCATTTCAAATATTTGTCATGAGATGTTAGATTATTCCCTTCCATACTGCAGTGTTTGACCTAATGCATTCTGGGAAATGTATTCTGATATTTAAAAACATTAAGGGAATGATGAATTATTATAGAAAACCCACAACATGATTTTAGAATATTTCCAGACCACAGTAATAATTTTAAATGGTTTTAGGAGAATGAGTTTTAAAAATGAAAATGTTCAACCTTATGCTACGTGATATTGGTAACAATACATTATGTCAAAATAAACATTTCTATGGTGAATGGTTGGAAAAATAGCCATTTTGAATTTCACTGAATTTTATAGAATTCAATTCTACGTCCTTTCATTCGAATTCAATTCAAATTCTGCTTCATGTGGGGTGTGGCCAATCCAAGTTCAATTCAAATTCTGCTTCATGTGGGGTGTGGCCAATCCAAGTTCAATTCAAAGAGAAATTGGCAACTCAATTCAGAATGAAGTGTCTTTGGGGGAGTTGGGGGAGAAGGCACTCATATAATCCAAAAGAAAAACAAAGAAATGTGTGAGCAGCTTTGTACAGGCAGAACAAGTGGGTTCCTACCTGCCCTTTGCAGGAGAGCAGGGCAAAGAAGTCCTCCACATTCAGGGCTTTCTCAGCAAAGTCAGCAACATAGTCCTGCCTCTGCCCCAGTCTGTTTAGCGCACTCCGTCTCGTCTCGATCCCTGCCACCTCGGCATTACACATCGTCTAGGTAGACATGAGCAAGCATTTTATCGACTCAAACTGAGTAAAATCACATACACGTATGCACACACACGCCTTCTTTAGCTTTCATGCATTGTGTTAGTCTTGTATAGCTGAAATACCTCTATGTTGCTGTAGAGCGACATGGCTCTCGATTTCAAGAGTTGAACAGTGGCAAGAAGCATTCTCTTCAGGCTCTCCCTCAGCTTTGACTTGAGTTGTGTTATGTCTAGCAATCTGCGAGTGGGAGAGAACATGTGGGTCTTTCCATGAAATTAATGGCTTTTGCATCCCTTTTGATATATGCAGTACCAGTCAAAAGTTTGGACACACATACTCATTCAAAGGTTTCTTTATTTGTACTATTTTATACACTGTAGAATAATAGTGAAGACATCAAAACTATGAAATAACACATATGGAATCACGTAGTAACCAAAGAAAGTGTTAAACAAATCAAAATATATTTGATATTTGAGATTCTTCAAAGTAGCCACCCTTTGCCTTGAGAACAGTGTCATGACGTGGCCCTTTCTGGGTGTAGAACGTGCCCCCCACCCTCACTCTCGCTCCTAAACCCAGGATTTGTTATCTCAGGTCATAAATTCCTGGCCGAGACGCTCTCCCCCTGGTCATGCAGAAAGAGAGGGAGAGCACAGAGAGAGAACAAAGGACTTCACTTAGCCAAACTCCTAAATCCCCAAAATGGGAGAATTAAACAATATCTCTACTTTTGAGAATGTGGGAAGGGTCCGTGGACACTTAAGGTACAGTTATGACGAGTGTGTTTAATTTGATCTCATGAAGGACAGCAACTATCTCTCTTAAAGTGTACATTTCCTAGCTGTCAGGTTTACATCTAAATATTGTGAAACGTATGTGATTAAACATGAAACTATTTGTGAAAAGATTAAATGTAATGTTAACCTTCTAAATGAGAGTATGGATTTTCATATAGAGATTAACTAGTCAGTGGCCACACCCACGTGAGCATAGACATTATGTCAGGGTCATGGACCGCCCCTTTCTACTGAAACACATAAAACCCACTCCTGATGAAATTCACACCAGACCATGCAAACCCCGGTGTAAGCCAAGGTTGCAAATGGTTGAATTTCTAAGACCAAAACATGCCGGGTGACGCTGTTGTGTGAAGTGGTTTAAACTACAACTCTATCAAAGGACAAGACTATACCACGTGGAGCATCGGTTACATGGCTGGAAATGGTTAAACTCAGACTATCGATCCCTACAGAATAAGAGCAAATTTTAGACACAAATTACTAGTATGCAGCTAGAAATTACGTAAACCTAGGACGAGAATACATACACCCCCCGAAGGATCTATTCTATAAGAACATTTCTGAATGGTACTCTGAAGTATCCATTCTAACCACCTACAACCACGAAAGACTGTGACCTCAATGAAAGTTAACCCAGAGACTCTGATGAACCCTACAGGACGATCGAGGATTCCAACAGAGAAGACAACAACGACATACGGGCGTAAATATGAATTGCAATTTATTTTGGAATGAGCGGTCGTTCATGTAAAGTATTAGCAATTTCTATGAGTGTAGTAATCCTCTATGAGTTTCCCGCTCTTGAACTGCACACCCCTATCTTTTGTCGACCAAGCCGTCATATTGGCTTTGCCCTCTAGGGCCCTTTTCTTTGTATCGTTGTTAACAACCTATTGGGGAATAATCAGAATTGGTTGGTAACATAGGTAAGATGTTTTATATTCATCATATGTTTGTAAGTTACTTCTCATCAGAATGTTAACTTTGTATAATACTGTGGAGGGGTTGCAGTATCTGTTCTATGTCAAGACTAAGTTGTTTGGGCCGGAGAGAGGGGAGAGGTCAAGCGTGTATCTCTTGGCTCCACAATGTCTGTGTGCCAGTCAGTGTGTCTCTGTGATCTTGTCAAGACAGGATGGATTTGATATATGCCTGTTGATATGAAGGATTGGTTTATGGTTCTGAGTTTGAGAAAGGAGACAAAGCTGAACGATGAATTATGCCGATGCTGTCTTATCCTGTGTGTGTCTTTGCTATAAAGGTTCTCAGTTGAAATGTGTAAGGGACTCTCAGAGAATTCATTGATAGACACTGAATTGATCTGAGAGTCACAGAGTTGTGATAGAGCTCATATAATTAAAGATGGACTTTGTGATAACTAACTCTGACTGTGTGTGGTTTGCTCTCATGATTTGCTAAATAGAGAATTTCCACGACAAACCCAATGTATAATATCTACTGTTTGTTTTCATGTATTTCTGTGACTTGATTAGTTAGTTGTCTTTTAATTGTTGCATGGTTTAATTCAATCACGTAATCAATTAAAAAAGTTAGGTAATTTGATAAAATAGCATGTCATATAATATAATCATAGTAAAGACACGACAACAGCTTTGCACACTCTTAACATTCTCTGAACCAGCTTCAAGAGGTAGTCACCTGGAATGCATTTCAATTAAAAGGTGTGCCTTGTTAATAAAGAATGTATTTCCTTATTAATGTGTTTGAGCCAATCAGTTATGTTGTGACACGGTAGGGGCGGTATACAGAAGGTCTTTTACCAAATTATGTCAAGAACAGCTCAAATAAGCAAATAATTCAAGGCACACTTGAATTCATGAAATCAAGGCACACTTAATAACCAGCATGGCTACCAATATTATAATTTCATTCCTGTGTAATTGACCAGTTATTACCTGCCATCCATGTCCAGAAGGCTCTGCTTCACTGCAAATCTCTGCTGCCTCACTCTCTGCACCAGGGACTGAAGCTGCTCTTTCTGGCTGACCATCGCCTCATGGAGGAACTGGAAACTGCATGGGAATGGAAGGGGAGGCTCAGGAGAACAGGAGAAGAGACTTCAGCCCTGTTGAAATGCTTAAAGAATCCATCTCTCGAAGTAATCATGTGACTTATTTTTTACCTATCGAATTGTGTTTTAGCGATTACTTCAAGGTCGGTAAGGATGCTTCTTCTACAGTATTTGAACTAGGTCCCACCTCACATTCCATGATACTGTGACTGTATTTACAATATGCCAGGAAACTTACCTGTGGTTCCTGTGATCCATTAGTTGGCAGTCTCGACAGGTCAGCTGATCACAGGTCAAACAGAAGAGCTTGATTGGCTCATGTTTGTGTGTGGGACAAAACACTGTGGGGGCAGAGACTCCTGCAGGGGAATACAAAAATATGATACATTCTAGTATATGAACATGCTATTTCAATGTCCTGGTATTATCAACAAGTGTTTGATTACTGTGTCTGGCTCAGTCGGACCTCTAAGTCAATGTTTGGGAGGCCCAGGTCTTTTGTGTGCGTGTAGTGACCAGATAATAAAATATAACTTGAATATTACAAAGTGTTTGCATAAGATGGTATGATGTTTGTAAAAATCTTTAAGCAGATAAGATATGTCTGTGGATAATTTAATCAAATTCTACATGAGTAGAAGTCTCTGAATAAAAATAGCCATAATGCTCAATACCATGGTATTGAGGGTATATAATTCTGGATGATGATTTTCTAGGACAGACCTGTTGGGGGTTGGAGCCGGATAGTGTGGTCCTTTGTCACCTTCACTCTCCTGTGTGCAGATACACACTCCGAACACAGCGCCTCTCCACACTCCACACACCAGCCACTCGCCACGAACCCCTCACAACAGGTACACTGCAGTCACAGACGTGATGATGATGGAATACACAGAATTTGTAAAGGCATTCACAGGCTATGGGAACAGCACTATCATTGACTGAGTTAATATTATAGAGTTATTCATATTAACCCCTAAAGTGTCTCACCTGGACATTACCAGTCCAGAGTTTGTTGGAAGAGTTCTTAATAAAGAGATTATCTTTGACTTCCAGAATATTAAATGGCAGGTCACAGGACGGACATGCTGGAGAGATAGAGAGATCTGGAGAGAGAGAGAGAAAGACTATTGTTGTAATGTTGTAACGTTTCCCTTCTCAGTGTTTCCTGTCTAAAACACTGTGTGATTGTCTTGTGGGTTTCTCTGAATAGTCTTAGGCCTCTCCCCCAAATAATGATACTGTGACCTTGGAATTATAAGGTTCTATCTGCCAAAAGTCTTATGAGATATTGAGCATTCTCATATGTTGGATGTGGGTTGAGTAAAACGGTTCTATCTGGCACTGAATTATAAGATTAATTTAATTTCAAAAGAAAAGCCATGTAATTGTTAAATAAAGAGTATCCCCTCCATCCTTCAAACCACATAAATACATTCATTCATGTTCACCATACCCAACTATAACATTTTCCGTCAAGATAGAACTGCCAAAGGGGGAGGAGTTGCAGTCTACTGCAGCGATAGCCTGCAAAGTAATGTCATACTTTCTAGGTCCATACCCAAACAGTTCGAAATACTAATTTTAAAAATGACTCTCTCCAGAAATAAGTCTCTTTCACTGTTGCCGCCTGCTACCAACCCCCATCAGCTCCCAGCTGTGCCCTGGACACCATTTGTGAATTGATTGCCCCCCATCTAGCTTCAGAGTTTGTTCTGTTAGGTGACCTAAACTGGGATACGCTTAACACCCCGGCAGTCCTACAATCTAAGCTAGATGCCCTCAATCTCACACAAATCATCAAGGAACCCACCAGGTACAACACTAAATCTGTAAACAAGGGCACCCTCATAGACGTCATACTGACCAACTGGCCCTCCAAATACACCTCCGCTGTCTTCAACCAGGATCTCAGCGATCACTGCCTCATTGCCTGTATCCGCTACGGATCCACAGTCAAACGACCACCCCTCATCGCTCCCTAAAACACTTCTATGAGCAGGCCTTTCTAATCGACCTGGCCCGGGTATCCTGGATGGACATTGACCTCATCCCGTCAGTTGAGGATGCCTGGTCATTCTTTAAAAGGAACTTCCTCACCATTTTAGATAAGCATGCTCCGTTCAAAAAATGCAGAACTAAGAACAGATATAGCCCTTGGTTCACTCCAGACCGGATTGCCCTCGACCAGCACAAAAACATCCTGTGGCGGACTGCAATAGCATCGAATAGTCCCCGCGATATGCAACTGTTCAGGGAAGTCAGGAACCAATACATGCAGTCAGGAAAGCAAAGGCCAGCTTCTTCAGGCAGAAACTTGCATCTTGTAGCTCGAACTCCAAAAAGTTCTGGGACACTGTGAAGTCCATGGAGAACAAGAGCACCTCCTACCAGCTGCCCACTGCACTGAGGATAGGTAACATGGTCACCACCGATAAATCCATGATTATCGAAAACTTCAACAAGCATTCCCCCCCCCCGCAGCTACTCGCCCAAGCCTCTCCAAGTTCTCCCTTCCCCAACTCCAGATAGCAGATGTTCTGAAAGACCTGCAAATCCTGGACCCGTACAAATCAGCTGGGCTTGACAATCTGGACCCTCTATTTCTGAAACTATCCGCCGCCATTTCGCAACCCCTATTACCAGCCTGTTCAACCTCTCTTTCATACCGTCTGAGATCCCCAAGGATTGGAAATCTGCCGCAGTCATCCCCCTCTTCAAAGGGGGAGACACCCTGGACCCAAACTGTTACAGACCTATATCCATCCTGCCCTGCCTATCTAAGGTATTCAAAAGTCAAGTCAACAAACAGGTCACTGACCATCTCGAATCCCACCGTACCTTCTCCGCTGTGCAATCTGGCTTCCGAGCCGGTCACGGGTGCACCTCAGCCACGCTCAAGGTACGAAACGATATCATAACCGCCATTGATAAAAGACAGTACTGTGCAGCCGTCTTCATAGACCTTGCCAAGGCTTTCGACTCTGTCAATCACCATTTATTTACTTTTCTGCTTTTTTTGCACACCAATATCTCTACCTGTACATGACCATCTTATCATTTATCACTCCAGTGTTAATCTGCAAAATTGTAATTATTCGCTACCTCCTCATGCCTTTTGCACACAATGTATATAGACTCTTTTTTTCTCCTGTGTTATTGACTTGTTAATTGTTTACTCCATGTGTAACTCTGTGTTGTCTGTTCACACTGCTATGCTTTATCTTGGCCAGGTCGCAGTTGCAAATGAGAACTTGTTCTCAACTAGCCTACCTGGTTAAATAAAGGTGAAATAAAAAATAAAATAAATAAATAAATACAAATATATTTGTTAAAGCAATAGTTCACTAAAATGTCAAATACACCATGGATAACTAGCAACATGGCTAAAGCTTAGCTCTGGATGAGTAAACTGGTATATTGTTCTGGTCTTTGATGCCCAGTGCAAGCAAACTACTTACCATGCAATTATCCATGCAATCTGGTAAGTTTGTATTTTCAGTGAAATATTCTTTCAATATCTATATAGAACAAGATAAAAACAGGGATGCCTCACCAACGGGGATTTAAGGGATAATCCAAGGTACCTGTATTTACTTATTATTGCCATAAAGAGCAGAAGTAGTTTGCTTACACATCATACACTTCCGGCGCCGACAGAGATGGCCGCCTCGCTTCGCGTTCCTAGGAAACTATGCAGTTTTTTTTTTTTTTACGTGTTATTTCTTACATTAGTACCCCAGGTCATCTTAGGTTTCATTACATACAGTCGAGAAGAACTACTGTATATAAGATCAGCGTCAACTCACCATCAGTACGACCAGGAATATGTTTTTCGCGACGCGGATCCTGTGTTCTGCCTTACAAACAGGACAACGGAATGGATCGCATGCAGCGACCCAAAAAAACGACTCCGAAAAAGAGGGAAACGTGGCGGTCTTCTGGTCAGACTACGGAGACGGGCACATCGTGCCCCACTTCCAAGCATTCTTCTTGCCAATGTCCAGTCTCTTGACAACAAGGTTGATGAAATCCGAGTAAGGGTAGCATTCCAGAGGGACATCAGAGACTGTAATGTTCTGTGCTTCACGGAAACATGGCTCACTGGAGAGACGCTATCCGAAGCGGTGCAGCCAACGGGTTTCTCCACGCATCGCGCCGACTTTCTGGTAAGAAGAGGGGTGGGGGTGTATGCCTTATGGCTAACGAGGCATGGTGCGATGAAAGAAACATACAGGAACTCAAATCCTTCTATTCACCCGATTTAGAATTCCTCACAATCAAATGTAGACTGCATTATCTACCAAGAGAATTCTCTTCGATTATAATCACAGCCGTATATATCCCCCCCCAAGCAGACACATCGATGGCTCTGAACGAACTTTATTTAACTCTTTGCAAACTGGAAACCATTTATCCGGAGGCTGCACTCAATGTTGTTGGGGATTTTAACAAGGCTAATCTGAAAACAAGACTCCCTAAATTTTATCAGCATATCGATTGCGCAACCAGGGGCGGAAAAACCTTGGATCACTGTTACTCTAATTCCGCGACGCATATAAGGCCCTGCCCCGCCCTCCTTTCGGAAAAGCTGACCACGACTCCATTTTGCTGATACCTGCCTACAGACAAAAGCTAAAAAAAGAAGCTCCCATGCTGTCCAACGCTGGTCCGACCAAGCTGACTCCACACTCCAAGACTACTTCCATCACGTGGACTGGGACATGTTTTGTATTGCGTCAAATAACAACATTGACGAATACGCTGATTCGGTGTGCGAGTTCATTAGAACGTGCGTTGAAGATGTCATTCCCATAGCAACGATTAAAACATTCCCTAACCAGAAACCTTGGATTGATGGCAGCATTCGCGTGAAACTGAAAGCGCGAACCACTGCTTTCAATCAGGGCAAGGTGTCTGGTAACATGACTGAATACAAACAATGCAGCTATTCCCTCCGTAAGGCTATCAAACAAGCTAAGCTTCAGTACAGAGACAAAGTAGAATCCCAATTCAACGGACTACAGGAAGAAATCCAGCCCAGTCACGGACCAGGATGTCTTGCTCCCAGGCAGACTAAATAACTTTTTTGCCCGCTTTGAGGACAATACAGTGCCACTGACACGGTCTGCAACGGAAACATGCGGTCTCTCCTTCACTGCAGCCGAGGTGAGTAAAACATTTAAACGTGTTAACCCTCGCAAGGCTGCAGGCCCAGACGGCATCCCCAGCCGCGCCCTCAGAGCATGCGCAGACCAGCTGGCTGGTGTGTTTACAGACATATTCAATCAATCCCTATACCAGTCTGCTGTTCCCACATGCTTCAAGAAGGCCACCATTGTTCCTGTTCCCAAGAAAGCTAAGGTAACTGAGCTAAACGACTACCGCCCGTAGCACTCACTTCCGTCATCATGAAGTGCTTTGAGAGACTAGTCAAGGACCATATCACCTCCACCCTACCTGACACCCTAGACCCACTCCAATTTGCTTACCGCTCAAATAGGTCCACAGACGATGCAATCTCAACCACACTGCACACTGCCCTAACCCATCTGGACAAGAGGAATACCTATGTGAGAATGCTGTTCATCGACTACAGCTCGGCATTCAACACCATAGTACCCTCCAAGCTCGTCATCAAGCTCGAGACCCTGGGTCTCGACCCTGCCCTGTGCAACTGGGTACTGGACTTCCTGACGGGCCGCCCCCAGGTGGTGAGGGTAGGTAACAACATCTCCTCCCCGCTGATCCTCAACACTGGTGTCTGGTAACATGACTGAATACAAACAATGCAGCTATTCCCTCCGTAAGGCTATCAAACAAGCTAAGCTTCAGTACAGAGACAAAGTAGAATCCCAATTCAACGGACTACAGGAAGAAATCCAGCCCAGTCACGGACCAGGATGTCTTGCTCCCAGGCAGACTAAATAACTTTTTGCCCGCTTTGAGGACAATACAGTGCCACTGACACGGTCTGCAACGGAAACATGCGGTCTCTCCTTCACTGCAGCCGAGGTGAGTAAAACATTTAAACGTGTTAACCCTCGCAAGGCTGCAGGCCCAGACGGCATCCCCAGCCGCGCCCTCAGAGCATGCGCAGACCAGCTGGCTGGTGTGTTTACAGACATATTCAATCAATCCCTATACCAGTCTGCTGTTCCCACATGCTTCAAGAAGGCCACCATTGTTCCTGTTCCCAAGAAAGCTAAGGTAACTGAGCTAAACGACTACCGCCCCGTAGCACTTACTTCCGTCATCATGAAGTGCTTTGAGAGACTAGTCAAGGACCATATCACCTCCACCCTACCTGACACCCTAGACCCACTCCAATTTGCTTACCGCTCAAATAGGTCCACAGACGATGCAATCTCAACCACACTGCACACTGCCCTAACCCATCTGGACAAGAGGAATACCTATGTGAGAATGCTGTTCATCGACTACAGCTCGGCATTCAACACCATAGTACCCTCCAAGCTCGTCATCAAGCTCGAGACCCTGGGTCTCGACCCTGCCCTGTGCAACTGGGTACTGGACTTCCTGACGGGCCGCCCCCAGGTGGTGAGGGTAGGTAACAACATCTCCTCCCCGCTGATCCTCAACACTGGTGTCTGGTAACATGACTGAATACAAACAATGCAGCTATTCCCTCCGTAAGGCTATCAAACAAGCTAAGCTTCAGTACAGAGACAAAGTAGAATCCCAATTCAACGGACTACAGGAAGAAATCCAGCCCAGTCACGGACCAGGATGTCTTGCTCCCAGGCAGACTAAATAACTTTTTTGCCCGCTTTGAGGACAATACAGTGCCACTGACACGGTCTGCAACGGAAACATGCGGTCTCTCCTTCACTGCAGCCGAGGTGAGTAAAACATTTAAACGTGTTAACCCTCGCAAGGCTGCAGGCCCAGACGGCATCCCCAGCCGCGCCCTCAGAGCATGCGCAGACCAGCTGGCTGGTGTGTTTACAGACATATTCAATCAATCCCTATACCAGTCTGCTGTTCCCACATGCTTCAAGAAGGCCACCATTGTTCCTGTTCCCAAGAAAGCTAAGGTAACTGAGCTAAACGACTACCGCCCGTAGCACTTACTTCCGTCATCATGAAGTGCTTTGAGAGACTAGTCAAGGACCATATCACCTCCACCCTACCTGACACCCTAGACCCACTCCAATTTGCTTACCGCTCAAATAGGTCCACAGACGATGCAATCTCAACCACACTGCACACTGCCCTAACCCATCTGGACAAGAGGAATACCTATGTGAGAATGCTGTTCATCGACTACAGCTCGGCATTCAACACCATAGTACCCTCCAAGCTCGTCATCAAGCTCGAGACCCTGGGTCTCGACCCTGCCCTGTGCAACTGGGTACTGGACTTCCTGACGGGCCGCCCCCAGGTGGTGAGGGTAGGTAACAACATCTCCTCCCCGCTGATCCTCAACACTGGGGCCCCACAAGGGTGCGTTCTGAGCCCTCTCCTGTACTCCCTGTTCACCCACGACTGCGTGGCCACGCACGCTTTCAACTCAATCATCAAGTTTGCGGGCGACACAACAGTGGTAGGCTTGATTACCAACAACGACGAGACGGCCTACAGAGAGGAGGTGAGGGCCCTCGGAGTGTGGTGTCAGGAAAATAACCTCACACTCAACGTCAACAAAACTAAGGAGATGATTGTGGACTTCAGGAAACAGCAGAGGGAACACCCCCCTATCCACATCGATGGAACAGTAGTGGAGAGAGTAGCAAGTTTTAAGTTCCTTGGCATACACATCACAGACAAACTGAATTGGTCCACTCATACAGACAGCATTGTGAAGAAGGCGCAGCAGCGCCTCTTCAACCTCAGGAGGCTGAAGAAATTCGGCTGGTCACCAAAAGCACTCACAAACTTCTACAGATGCACAATCGAGAGCATCCTGGCGGGCTGTATCACCGCCTGGTACGGCAACTGCTCCGCCCTCAACCGTAAGGCTCTCCAGAGGGTAGTGAGGTCTGCACAACGCATCACCGGGGGCAAACTACCTGCCCTCCAGGACACCTACACCACCCGATGTTACAGGAAGGCCATAAAGATCATCAAGGACATCAACCACCCGAGCCACTGCCTGTTCACCCCGCTATCATCCAGAAGGCGAGGTCAGTACAGGTGCATCAAAGCTGGGACCGAGAGACTGAAAAACAGCTTCTATCTCAAGGCCATCAGACTGTTAAACAGCCACCACTAACATTGAGTGGCTGCTGCCAACACACTGACACTGACTCAACTCCAGCCACTTTAATAATGGGAATTGATGGGAAATGATGTAAATATAACACTAGCCACTTTAAACAATGCTACCTTATATAGTGTTACTTACCCTACATTATTCATCTCATATGCATACGTATATACTGTACTCTATATCATCGACTGCATCCTTATGTAATACAAGTATCACTAGCCACTTTAACTATGCCACTTTGTTTACATACTCATCTCATATGTATATACTGTACTCGATACCATCTTCTGTATCTTGCCTATGCTGCTCTGTACCATCACTCATTCATATATCCTTATGTACATATTCTTTATCCCCTTACACTGTGTATAAGACAGTAGTTTAGGAATTGTTAGTTAGATTACTTGTTGGTTATTACTGCATTGTCGGAACTAGAAGCACAAGCATTTCGCTACACTCGCATTAACATCTGCTAACCATGTGTATATGTGACAAATAAAATTTGATTTGATGTTGTGGCCAGTCATTATGCTACAAAAGTGGTGAAACAAATCAAAATAATTGCAAAAGAGTGTCAGAACCCATGATAGGAATAATCAAGGACATGGAACTATTAGTTTTATCAAAATGTATAGTTTTAAATATGGAGAGTCCCAGATCTCAGAACTGTTTTGTTGCGTTTTCCTCTTTCACGAAATCACTTTACCCAGCATTGTGTGATTGAATTGCAAATAGAACCTTATAAAACCAAGTTCAAAGCAAAGCTGTTTGTGCAAATAAAACTTCCTATATATTTATTTTTTTCTGTCATAAATTGACTTTTTCCAATAACCTGAGGTCTCACATGTGAAGACCATCTAAAGAGCTGTGAAGGACACAAACTACAGTCAAGAACAACTAACTAGCTATGTGAATAACTCATTGTTGACCAAAATGTCATAACAGTCCTTATTCCAAGGGCTCGATACAGTAAATTCACCAAACCGATGTGTTCAACAAAAGTGCTTCATACCTTTCTGCAACCCTGGATTGTCTGGGGGCAGGCATGCTTGACATATAGAGTGCAAACAGGGAAGAAGTTGGGGATATCGCTCGTGGTTTAAAGTTAACCCACAGAGGACACAATTTCCATAGGTTCCCGATTCTTTTACTACGTTCGGCCCAAACGGAAAGTCACCGCCGCTTTGCCCTCCATGGTTCATCTGTGTGGAAGAGTCATTCGGGATAAAATAGCTTTTAATGAGAGAAAAACGAGACATGCATTACTATTCATAATCATAATGTATGTATATTTAAGGCGATACTTACCTCTATTGATGATTGTTCGCACGCAAATGAGAATAAAAACCGTTAAACTGTTTTTGTATTTACCTTGCGCAGGTTCTAAACCAGGGCAGGTTACTCCGGATATTCTTTCAGACTAAAAAAAACATCGTAACGGAAGAAGTTTGGTCAAAGATAGTCCAGCTCGGCAAACTGCCCTCTCCCGATCACGACGGTTGCATTAGGCGAGGTCCATGGCGACGTTGGCTAGCTAAACTCATGCGCAGAATCACGTAAACATTGGTCTTGCGCCGAACTGCGCATGTGTAGGCCGTCAAAGGCACTGCTTCCACATAAATTCGTTTTTGACGAAAATGTGACAGTTTGTCCCCTTCACGAGGTTGGAGTTAGAAATTGTTAAATAACTTAAGACATTGGCTCCAATTTAGGTGTTCCTTTAGAGGAAATGAACAACTAAGGAAGAATGTTTTACTTCTCATTGGACTTGTTCAAAGTTGCAGCAGACTGCAGGCGACCGCCGACTGACTGATCTACAAATCACCTTCCATCATAAATAACTACTCTTTATTATTTTTAGATCAGTCCATTTAGCCACGATACATTACAGTTTTGATCCTATCGAGCACGGCCCATTGACTTCTCAAACCCAAAGTCCAGGCCTGGTCTGCTTGGCCTGATCTGTTTAGCAAGCCTTCCCGGAAGTCTCACAATGTTGCACCTCTGGGTTTAGAAACTCTCTGGTTCGGTTACTTTGAGCGAGTCGTTGCCGCATAACCACTGATCAGATTACTCTACCTCTAATTCTGACATTAGCTCTAGGAATGACATATTATCAGATCCAGAGTCAGTAGGTGGAGTCAGACCTACATAAAGGAGTAGACTGTATAGTGTTGTGTATTCTAGAGTTGGTAGCTTCCATGATATTGGCCTAGCCTATACTTATGATAGAAAAAAAGCATGAATAACACAAAACAGGTAACAAAATGTAAAGTTTTATTCAACAAGTTATACAATTATCATGAACATAACACACATACTATGTTTCATTTCTAGTCATTTTTGCATTTGACATGGTTTTAATATGCGTGACAAAAATGTAAATACTGAAAACATAAATAGCATGCTATTATCCATAAGAACTGACATAACAATGAAATTGAAATAATAATTTTGGGTAATTGCAGATGAAATAGAAGACTATAATGTAAACCTTTCATTTGACCATCCAATAGGCCTACAACTTTATTAACCCTCTCTGTGGCAGACACATAACAACCAGGTGTAAACAGCCAGGGAGGAGGAGTTAGAATACTAGGATGGGGTGGGTGGAGGGGCCCAGGTTAAAGTGTGATTTTCTGGGTGGAGTAAACTGTTCCCTTAAGTGGTAGGTTTCCCAAGATAATGTTTGACCAGCTCCTCACTGTAGAACGCAATTACACTTGATTGTCTTCTCCTGGCTCCTCTGTCCGTATTGAATGGTGGCCAGTGTCTGGACTAAGTTCCAAAAGTTCTCAAAGGAAACCCCCCTTCCATCCTTCACTCCAATCTGCTGCAGCAGCTGGCTCAAGCCTTGTTCATCACCTGAGGTCTATTAGAAAGGGTATAAAGTTATAAAGTCCAAAAGTTATGGGCGGGGTTACAAAGTTGTCTGTCAGAAGTATTACAATGTAAATGTACTTTTAATCTGTCTGGCAGCATATTTCAAGACTTGGCATAGGAGGGTGCAGTGGGATAGCCGATGGGTTGGACGATACTTTTCTCGTCAATCATCTTGAAAAAAATATACACTTAAAAACTGGAAAATCAACTAATCCTTCATCGTTAACACAATGTTGAAAGTGTGTGGGCGACAGAGAAATAAAATGGTAAAGTTTGAGGCCATGTGGTCCATTTTCAGCTGGAGATGGTGGCATGAGCATGTGGGTCTGTGCAGGTGTGATGTAGTTGATGTTTGTGTGATGTTGTCATGTGTATGTTTTGTTTAAAAAAACATATATATATTGAAAAAAAAGGGTTGAAAAATATAACATAATTTACGGTCCATATTTAAATAGAGCCATCCAAACACCCCATCAATCCACCCTCCATGAATCAATAATGGCTGGATAGATGTAAGCATGTAATTATGCAATCTATCCAGTTGAACTAGGTGGAGCCACAACCTAATTCCAATCCTCTCAGATCCACAAGGGGGAGGCAACACACAGTTTGATGGTAGAGATTAGATTTTGGGATTGCACTTCTATTTGTTCAGGGGTTGCCATAGAAGGGAAGAATTTATCAATCAAAATGAGGGACCTCTCCCTGGCCCAATAGTTCAAATGCATTCTTCCTTCATCCTTTCCTTGGGATAAAAATGTATATAACATGGCTGGATAGGTTTAAGCCGGGGTTAAACTACACAGATTTATTGAATTCAGTCATGTCAGATCAGTGATTACCGCAAGGAAGGAAGGAAGGAACATATTGGAACAGAGTCGTACTTTACTGTGTGGGTTCATATTACCTTGTCAAGGGTAGGTAGCTGTGTGGAGACCAGGGTCTGGAACTCCTCTGTGGTTAGTGTGGGGGCATTGTTGGCTGCAGCACCATGGAACTGACTTACCAGGGTGTTCAACGCCAACTCCAGATCTGAGTACTTGTGGTGTGTGAGAGAGAATAACACAAAGATTAAGAGCAGATTTGAAGGAAGTATACACTTTAATAGTGTATGACAGATAAATTGTACTATGCATAACACAACCTAATCATGAGTGTAAGTTACTAATTTGCAATCACATTATGATCAGTATCCTGCACAGTGCATACCTGGTAGTAAAACATATGTGTCACACACACTACTGTTAGGATAATGTTTACCCAAGAACAATACTAAGATGTGTTAAGCCTCAGGGCTAGTCATGAACATTGTTTAGGGCGTGTCGCTTGACACACCCTTATGATAAAATGACCTGTACTTTTGAAGCATTTGAATGGAGTTCCCCAGTTGTAATTAGTTAAACTGCTATTACTGACATTTCCTAATTTATTTGATATTTCAGCAAATGTTGATTTAGCTGCCACAATATCTGCATCATCATGGTGAAAAACATTAATGGCAGGATCTCAGATTCAGAAAGAATTGGTACAATTCCGAAAATTGAGGGTTGATTGTATAGGATTCTGAAGTATTTAATTTGTTTACATATACACTGAGTCAACAAAACATTAGGAACTCTTTCCATGTGCTCTTTCCATGAGACTGACCAGGTGAAAGCTATGGTCCCTTATTGATGTCACCTGTTAAAACCTCTTAAGGATCAGACTATTTCTTTTCAATTTTCACCTAAAATGACATACCCAAAGCTAACTGCCTGTAGCTCAGGACCTGAAGCAAAGATATGCATATTCTTGATACCATTTGAAAGGAAACACTTTTACGTTTTTGGAAATGTGAAATTAACGTAGGAGAATATAACACATTAGACCTGGTCAAAGATAATACAAAGAGAAAAAAAATGCAGTTTTTTCCCCATCATCTTTGAAATGCAAGAGAAAAGCCACAATGTATTATTCCAGTTTAGGCGTAATTTAGATTTTGACCACTATATGGCAGCAGTGTATATACAAAGTTTTAGACTGATTCAATGAACCATTGCATTTCTGTTAAAAATGTTGCATCAAGTCTGCCCAAATGTGCCTAATTGGTTTATTAATACATTCAAGTTCACAACTGTGCACTCTCCTCAAACAATAGCATGGTATTCTTTCACTGTAATAGCTACTGTAAATTGGACAGTGCAGTTAGATTAACAAGAATTTAAGCTTTCTGCCCATATCAGATATGTCTATGCCCTGGGAAATGTTCTTGTTACTTACAACCTTATGCTAATCACATTAGAGCGCATTAGCTCAACTGTCCCGCGGAGGTTAAATCTACTTTAATTAGTGTATATGAAGGGGGGAGACAGGTTAAAGAAGGATTTTGTGTGCCATTTAGAGGGTGAATGGGCAATTCAAAATATTTAAGTGTATGTAGTAGGTGCCAGGCATACCGGTTTGAGTGTGTCAAGAACTACAATGCTGCTGGGTTTTTCACAAGCAACAGTTCCCGTCTGCATCAAGAATGGTCCACCACCCAAAAGGACATCCAGAAGAATTGGAGTCAATATGGGCCAGCATCAATGTGGAACGCTTTTGACACTGAAGAGCCCATGCCCAGATGAATTGAGGCTGTTCTGAGGGCAAAAGGGGGTTCTCCTAATGTTTTGTGCCCTTAGTGTATATTTCAGCAGAATTGTATTAAACTAATGGTTGACTGACTGATTCATTCATTTAACAACCCCACTCAAGCATTGTAGCACACCCTGTTAGTCTGCACTGGCAGCTCTCACAGATTTACCTTCTGGGTGTTGGCCAAAGCTGTAGAACGTTATTCCTATTCATCTCGGGTAGCCTTTTGTAATACATTGCATATCCATAGTTGAACTTTGGGCTCATTAAATCCCACTGTACTGCACCTATTATGTGTGAGGCGTCAACTTTTACTATCAATGGTGGCTAGAAACCAATTTTCAATGCAATAAATTCAGATATCATTCAAATAGCCACGCAAAAGTAGACGTTCCTCAACAAAAAAGCGCACCCATTCCAGCGTTTCCGTAGAAAGGGGTGCGTGAACCTGATTGATTCCCCGTGCTTTATATTACTCTGCGCCGAATGTCGAGGCACAGGGCACTCAACTGCTACAAAATAACTGGCACCCAGATTGCGAATTCCGTGTCAAAATGAAATCCACAAGACCAGTGAGCATAATGTAGGCTAATGATATACTCTGGTAAAATAGCTAAATTGGTTTCGATTTGTTACGCTCTAACATGTTAGCGTTTATCGTACACCATGCGCTGATGTCAGTTTGCACGAAAGTCCTATAGGTGAGAGCCGGCGCCCTAGCTAATAAACTTGATTACAGTCTCCTGTGCGTTTGAATCACACATTTTAAACAGATAAACAGATAAGTATTGACTTAAAGATTATTAATGGTAAGAAAACAACTCTTACAAGGTGATATATCATACCTTGGTCGCCATTGAGTCCGTTTTGGTCTGTCCAGTCAAGAGGAAACTTTTCTTGTCAGCGTTCCATTGCCATCCTAGCTGGAATCTCGTATCCTCCCACACACACAAAAAAACTGGATTCCACCCCGGCATCAGACAAGGAATGGGGAGGAGAAACACCGACATTTAACACTGGGCCTGTATAATGAAACGAGACGTGTGCGTTGTTATTCAGTTTACTTATTTATTGTACTTTTTAATTCAAACTTTGTGGGCGTTTACCACCCCATTTACAAAGTCATAGTGTCCTTATCTGTTTCCAACTTCCCACAGAGACATACAAATATGAATATCACAAAACAGTCTGACTAACATTATAAAATGTAAATCTTAAATAATGTATTTATTCTCTTAAAATGGTCAATCCACAATCCATGACATCAGCTTGTACTATTCATCTTTCAAATAACTCTAAAGTCATTGGCCCTATAGCATCTAAGGTTATCATCAGTTTGATTATAAATGAACCTCTGGAGTGCAGGTGATTCATGCAGTGAATTTAACCAAAACCAAAGCTCATTTACATTCTAGATTTGGAGAACACTTCAAATGCATCTAAAAGTTCAGTATGAAGTTCCCCTATTTTTAATCGCACTTACATATGGAAAATAAATGGGCTAATGCTGTGGATAACATGGAAAACATGTATTTTAATACTAAATTAAATGTATATTATTTGCTCATCCCTATTAACATCTGTAGCCTCTTTATCACAGACTGCAGTGTTCTGAGCTGAGCACAATTAGTTCCTTCTGAATGTAAGTGGAGCTGGTTGGTTTTAAGGTGGTCATCCCTGAGAAAGTTGCGGTTGTGAGTTGTGGCCAAGGCTGTGGACTGTGACTGTTCTCAGGGATCCATACTGAGTGGTCAATCTGGCCAGAGGTGATAGAGTGAAAGAAGGCATCACTGTGTGAAGTGTCACTCTCGCACCCTTGGGTCTGCAAGGGTACCGATTATTATTATTGGAGGATACCGATTATTGGAGGACCAAAAAAAGCCGATACCGATGAATCAGCTGATTTTTTAAATGTATTTGTAATAATGACAATTACAACAATAATGAATGAACACTTATTTTAACTTAATATAATACACCAATAAAATCAATTTAGCCTCAAATAAATAATGAAACATGTTCAATTTGGTTTAAATAATGCAAAAACAAAGTGTTGGAGAAGAAAGTAAAAGTGCAATATATGCCAGGTAAGAAAGCTAACGCTTAAGTTCCTTGCTCAGAACATGAGAACATATGAAAGCTGGTGGTTCCTTTTAACATGAGTCTTCAATATTCCCAGGTAAGATGTTTTAGGTTGTAGTTATTATAGGAATATTTCTCTCTATACGATTTTTATGTTTTAGTATTGCCAGTGTATGTTGATGGAATTTATAGGTTTAAATTAATGATTAGAATACTCCACCCTGAAACCATATAATTGTATGAAATTGATTAGAATCATAAAGTTATAATTAATGATGTGTGTGGTTTTAGTCAGTAGAATTATATATTCGTGAGTGTAGTTTTTAGTCAGAATTAGGGTAAAACAATATGTCTGTACAATGTCTATTATCGTATCTTAAAAATAGACTGTCTGAGCAAGATTCGGTGCCGACCTTGGCTGGGGGCCACTGAGAGTACTTCCCAGGGTCTCCCTATCTTGAGGGAGAACGGGGAGTGATTCTCACAGACTCCCCTTGGCTGGGTAGCAGGACTGTCAGGACCCGTTTACGAACCCGGGTCTCCGGAGTGGGAAACAGTCACTTAACCAACTGAGCCACGAATAGTCAGCAGAACCCAGAAGATGAGGCAGACACAGCAGTACTTGAGACGGTGTATTTAATAAAGTAAAAAGTGAAGTCCTTCAGGAAAACATGTAACTCCACAACCTCAAAAGGAATTCCACAAGAACAAGGTAATCCACAAGGTAATCCTCCAAGACAAAAAGGTAAATCCACAAGGTGGTAGGTAAAGCATAAAAAGACTCAAAAATAAATAAACAAGAACAAAAAACAGAATTCCACAAGAGCGTCCACCGGGATCAACAAGAGTACACAGAATACTAGGGCTGGGTGCTAACATACAAACACAGAGCAAAGAACTGAGGGAAACTAAGGGTTTAAATACAATCAGGGGAAACGAGGCATAGGTGCAAATAATAATGGGGATCAAGGGAAAGCAAAAGGTCAAAAAGCACAATGGGGGCATCTAGTGACCAAAAACCGGAACAACCCTGGCCAAATCCTGACAGAATCCCCCCCCCTAGGAACGGCTCCTGACGTTCCTACCAGCTCTCTCGGGGTGGAGGGCCCTGAACTGACGAATGAGGTCAGGGTCCAGTATGTCTTTGGCAGGAACCCAGGAGCGCTCCTCGGGACCGTAGCCTTCCCAGTCCACCAGATACTGCCAGGACCGCTGCACCCGGCGGGAATCCAGTATCCGATGGACGGTATAAGCCGGCTGGCCTCCAATGACACGAGGCGGAGGGGGAGGTCTGTCTGCCGGGACAAGGGGAGAAAAAAACAACAGGTTTTAATAAGGAAATGTGAAACGTGGGATTAATCTTAAGGGATCTGGGTAAGTGTAGGCGATAAGAAACTGGGTTAACTCTCCTGGCAACCTTAAAGGGACCGATGTATCTTTGGGACAGCTTGCGAGACTCCACCCATAGTGGTAAGTCTCTTGTGGAGAGCCAGACTCTCTGGCCGGGGCGCAGGGTAGGCCCGGGACGGCGACGTCTGTTGGCTTGTTGTTGGTACCTCTGTGAGGAACGCATAAGATTAAGACGGGTCTTCCTCCACATAAGCCGACAGCGTCTGACGAACTTCAAGGCTGAAAGCACTCTGACTTCTGCCTCCTGGTCCGGGAACAATGGAGGGGCATAGCCAAACTGACACTCGTGCGGGGACATACCAGTGTAGGAGGAGCGCAAGGTGTTGTGCGCGTATTCGGCCCAAACAATAAAGGACGACCATGTGGACGGGTTGTTACGAGTCATACATCGGAGGGTGGTTTCCAGCTCTTGATTCATCCTCTCAGTTTGGCCGTTGGACTCCGGATGGTACCCTGAAGATAGACTAGCAGAAGCTCCCATGAGTTGGCAGAAGGCCTTCCAAAACCTTGAGGCGAACTGGGGACCTCTGTCAGAAACCATATCTTGAGGAATGCCGAAGACTCGAAACACATGATTAATTACCAACTCAGCCGTTTCCTTGGCAGAAGGTAACTTAGTCAGAGGGACGAACCTGGCCGCCTTTGAAAACCTGTCGATTATGACTAGGATAGTAGTATTGCCATGGGATGGAGGAAGGCCAGTAATAAAGTCCAATGAGATATGGGACCAGGGTCTGTGGGGAACAGGTAAAGGGTGAAGGAGTCCTTGAGGGCGGAGGTGAGAAGATTTGCCCTGGCAGCACAAGGGGCAGGCATTGACGAAAGTGGCAACGTCTTCTCTTATGGTAGGCCACCAGAACTTACGCTGAATGAACTCCAAGGTGCGACCTACGCCCAGGTGACAGGTGAGGCGAGAGGAGTGCCCCCACAGAAGGACCTGAGTCCTCACTGCCTTGGGGGACAAACAACCGATTGGCAGGACCTCCTTTCGGGTCCGGTTTGATAGCTTGAGCTCGTCTCACGGTATCCTCAACTTGCCACGAGATCGGAGCGACGATCTTAGCAGCAGGAAGGACAGGCATGTCCGTGTCATCTCGAATGGCAGGAGCGTAGACTCGGGACAGGGCATCCGGTTTGAGATTCTTCGACCCGGGCCGATAGGTGAGGATAAACTGGAATCGACTGAAGAAGAGAGACCATCTAGCTTGTCTAGAGTTCAACCGCTTCGCCTGCTGGATATACTCCAGATTTTTTGTGGTCCGTAAGCACTTGAAACGGGTGAGAAGCCCCCTCGAGCCAGTGTCTCCATTCCTTCAATGCCATCTTAACCGCTAGGAGTTCACGATCCCCCACATCGTAGTTCCTCTCAGCCGGGGTAAGCCGGTGTGAGAAGAAAGCGCACGGATGAAGCTTCTTGTCTTCACCCCTCTGAGACAGGACAGCTCCAACACCAACCTCTGATGCGTCTACCTCCACCACAAACGGTTCATCCGTAGTCGGTAGTATCAGGATGGGAGCAGAGAGGACGCGCTGCTTGAGTCCTTAGAAGGCCGTCTCAGCTTCTCTTCCCCACAAAAACCTTGCATTGCCACCCTTGGTTAAAGCTGAGAGAGGGCTGCCACCAAGCTGAAGTTCTTGATGAACTTGCGGTAAAAGTTTGTGAAGCCCAGGAAACGCTGAACTTCCTTAATGGATTTGGGAGTGGGCCAATCCGCTACCGCCCCTACCTTCCTGGGGTCCATTTGGACTCGACCGGGTTCCACTACAAATCCCAGGAATTGTACTCGGGATGAATGGAATTCACATTTTTCCGGCTTAACGTACAGATGGCTGTCCAGGAGGCGTTTGAGTACTTGTCTGACATGCTTAGTGTGTTCTTGAAGGGAGCTCGAAAAGATGAGGATGTCATCCAAGTAAACGAAAACAAATATGTTAAGCATATCCCTAAGCACATCGTTTATGAGCGCTTGGAACACCGCTGGGGCGTTGGTCAGGCCATCACCAAGTATTCATAGTGACCAGTAGGCGTGTTGAAAGCGGTCTTCCACTCGTCACCAGGTCTGATCCGCACAAGATGGTATGCGTTCCGCAGGTCAAGCTTAGTGAAAACAACTGCTTCCTGGAGCAGCTCGAAGGCTGTGGCCATAAGGGGTAGCTGGTAACAATTACGGACGGTTATGGCATTGAGTCCCCGGTAGTCGATGCAGGGACGTAATCCACCGTCTTTCTTGGCCACAAAGAAAAACCCTGCTCCCGCCGGGGAGGTGGATGGATGCATGAGGCCTGCTTCCAGAGCGTCCTTGATGTAGGTATCCATAGCAGCTCGTTCGGGTGGAGATAGGGAAAAGATCCGACCCCTGGGGGGGCAAGTGCCCGGAAACAGGTCGATGGGGCAATCATAAGGTCTATGGGGTGGTAGCATGGTGGCCCTCTGTTTGCTAAACACCAGTCTGAGGTCATGGTAACACTCGGGAACTCGGGTCAGGTCGATGGATTCTAAAGACTCGGGAGTAGAACTCGGGAATTCGGAAAATACAAGTAGCTTGGCACGTAGGACCCCACTGCTTGATAGTGCCCACAGACCAGTCGATGTGAGGGTTATGGCTGTGAAGCCAGGGGTATCCAAGGACGAGAGGGAACTCGGAACAGGAGATCAAATGAAAGTTCATCAATTCCTGGTGTTGTGAAACTGAAAGTCGCAAGGAGGTAGTGACATGAGTGACAAGTCCAGATCCCAAAGGGCTTCCATCCAATGTAGTAACCCTCATGGGGTCACTTAGAGGTTCAGAGGGAACACCATTCTCCTTCGCCCAGACACCATCCATGAAGTTACCTGCGGCTCCAGAGTCTACCAAGGCTTGAAGGTGAAGCTTGTGGTTGCCCCAGCAAAGGGTGACTGGAATGAGCAGACGGGAGTTGGACGGATGGGAGGAGGTTATGTTTCCCGTTACAGTTCCTCCCGGTCTGTACGGGACAGAGCGTTTCCCTGGAGCCCGGGACACGTGGAACGGAAATGGCCCAGTTTGCCGCAATATAGACAGCGTCGCTCCCTCATCCGGCGGTCTCTCTCAGCCTGGGAGATGCGTCCAATCTGCATGGGTTCCGGTGGAGCCAGCGAGGATAAAGGTGGGGACTCGGAGCTGGGACTGATAGGGGCTAGAGGTCTACGGTTGAGTTCTCTCTCTCTCAGACGCTGGTCAATGCGTGAGGCCAACTTGATCAGGGACTCGAGATTGTCCGGTGGTTCCCGAGTGGCCAGTTCATCTTGGATAGTGTCAGAAAGGCCTTTCAGAAAGCACACCGTGAGCGCCTCGTTGTTCCAGCCACTCGCTGCTGCCACCGTGCGGAACTGTATGGCATAGTCCGTCACGCTGCGCCGACCTTGGTGGAGAGTCAGGAGCTGTTTGGCTGAGTCAGGACCACTGCTTGGGCCTTGAAACACTCGTTTGAATTCCTCAGCAAAGGCAGAGTAGCTGGCACAGCAGGAACTATGGGCATCCCACACAGCAGTAGCCCAGGCCAGGGCTTTTTCTGACAGCAGGGTGATGATATATGCGATCTTAGACTGGTCGGTGGGAAAAGACGAGGGTTGCAGCTCGAAGGAGAGAGAACATTGGGTGAGAAACCCTTTACAAGCACTTGGATCACCTGAGAACCGTTGGGGAGGTGGAAGACGAGGTTCAGCCAGGGGGTTAACTGCCATGGGTACGTGAATCTGAGGTACTGGGACGGGAACTGTTGCCGGGGTAAGTCGATCAGATATCTGCTTTATGGAAGTCAGCATCTCCGACAGAAGATGAGAATGTCTAGCCATTAAGGCCTCTTGCTGAACCAGGGCGGCTTCGTGGCGTTGGACAGTCTCCTGGTGGTGGGACAGCATGGCAACAAGGTCCTGGGAACTGGCTGCCTCTGGGTTCATTTTTTGGCTCTGTGTTTCTGTCAGGACCCGGTTACAAACCTGGGTCTCCGGAGTGAGAAACAGTCACTTAACCAACTGAGCCACGAATAGTCAGCAGAACCCAGAAGATGAGGCAGACACAGCAGTACTTGAGACGGTGTATTTAATAAAGTAAAAAGTGAAGTCCTTCAGGAAAACATGTAACTCCACAACCTCAAAAGGAATTCCACAAGAACAAGGTAATCCACAAGGTAATCCTCCAAGACACAAAGGTAAATCCACAAGGTGGTAGGGAAAGCATAAAAAGCCTCAAAAGATACTCAAAAATAAATAAACAAGAACAAAAAACAGAATTCCACAAGAGCGTCCACCGGGATCAACAAGAGTACACAGAATACTAGGGCTGGGTGCTAACATACAAACACAGAGCAAAGAACTGAGGGAAACTAAGGGTTTAAATACAATCAGGGGAAACGAGGCACAGGTGCAAATAATAATGGGGATCAAGGGAAAGCAAAAGGTCAAAAAGCACAATGGGGGCATCTTAGTGACCAAAAACCGGAACAACCCTGGCCAAATCCTGACAGGACAGTGTGTGCGTAGGATACCTAATGTTTGTGTGTGAAAGTATGTGCGTGTGTGCGTAGGATACCTAATGTTTGTGTGTGAAAGTATGTGCGTAGGATACCTAATGCTCTATCAAATCATAACATAATGACATAATAATCATAACATAATAACACACATAAATATGAGCCTTAGGTCATTAATATGGTAGAATCCATAAACTATCATTTCGAAAACAAAACGTTTATTCTTTCAGTGAAATACGGAACCGTTCCATATTTTATCTAATGGATGGCATCCCTAAGTCTAAATATTGCTGTTACATTGCAAATCCTTTAATGTTATGTCATAATTACGTAACATTCTGACAAATTATTTTGAAATGACCTGACACAATTTCACCTGGTTAATATTGCCTGCTAACCTTTCTTTTAGCTAAATATGCAGGTTTAAAAATATATACTGTGTATTGATTTTAAGAAAGGCATTGGTGTTTATGGTTAGGTACACGTTGGAGCAACGACAGCCCTTTTTCACGAATGCGCACCGCATCAATTATATGCAACGCAGGACACGCTAGATAAACTAGTAATATCATCAACCATGTATAGTTATAACTAGTGATTATAATTGATTGATTGTTACCTTGGCTTCTTACTGCATTCGCGTAACAGGCAGGCTCCTCGTGAGGCAGGTGGTTAGAGCGTTGGACTAGTGACCGAAACATGGTAATCATCTGTCGTTCTGACCCTGAAAAAGGCAGTTAACCCACCGTTCCTTGGCCGTGATTGAAAATAAGAATGCGTTCTTAACTGACTTGCCTCGTTAAATAAAGTTATTAAAAAAAAAATATATATATAAAAATAAATCAATAAAAAAATTTAAAAAAAAAAAAAAAAAAAAAAAAAATCGACAAAATCTACTACTGTCCCCATTGTCTCCTTCCACCAGCCCTATACTGCTACAGGCCCCACGCTGCACCCTGCTCTCTGAGGGCCGTCGCCACGTTGCCATGGCGATCCCCATCTTCATCAGTCTCCTGGTGCCCCTGTGGGGGATGTTTGGGGCAAGTTAGCGCCGCGGTCCACAGGCCCAGCTGCTCATCATCACTGGAGTCTCTGGAACATACAGGTTATACCACTGTTACAACACACAACTGCTCTTCTGTATGACTAAGAGACACATTCAAGTTCATTAATTCATTATTATTCCACATTAGTTATATGTTTAGTTACTACGTTACAAATTGTTTCTAGTGACAAAATGCAATTGGGGCAAGTGAGTAACTTACTGTATTTTAAGTGTAACCAAACAAAGTGTAACACGATAGTTAAGTGGGCAGCTAGAGTCTAACAGGTTTAACAGTCTAACGCGTGGTCATCATGAGTAATGTGTCCCTGTGGATGCCTCCCAGCTCTTTCTCACAGTCCTCCTGAAAGGTCAGGGGTCCCATGCAAACTGCACACACCTGGCCCATACTCTGGAAGCACTGCTTACACTATACCCCTGTGTAATGTTAAAACAGCACACGGATTAGAGTGCAACAAACCACAGTGGAGCAGTTGAATGGAACAGAAAAGTCCGATTGCCAAGAGGAAATTAAAACTCATCAAGACCAGGGGCTATTTCACAAAATAGTATCAAATATATGGCCTGCAAACATGGGTTAACATTCTGAAACAACAAGTAACAAGTAATAAGTGATTGCAAAGAGTTGCAAATCTGGCTTTGAGAAACACCCCTCGTTGTGCTTCACCAAAGTTGTTAGCTGAATTCTTATCCTTATTGTAACGGCTTTCTTCTGTTGAAGGAGGAGCGGACCGAAATGCAGCGTGATGGTTACTCATGTTTATTGAATGAAAGTAGACTAAACGTGACATAACTGAACATGAACAAAAAAACAACAAACGGAACATGAAAACCTAAACAGTACTATCTGGTGAAGACACAGAGACAGGAACAATCACCCACGAAAACACTCAAAGAATATGGCTGCCTAAATATGGTTCCCAATCAGAGACAACAATAATCACCTGACTCTGATTGAGAACCGCCTCAGGCAGCCATAGACTATATTATACGCCCCACAAAAACCCCAAGACAAAAACACACCACAATAACCCATGTCTCACCCTGGCCTGACCAAATAAATGAAGATAAATATAATATATTTCGACCAGGGCGTGACACTTATAGGCTGAGTCAACAGTTTAACAGAGTCAACTCCCTCACTGTACATACGGTAAGGTCAAACTCCATTTGATTTTACAAGGATAGAAGGTAAGATTTTATGACACAAAAAAAAGCGGTACATGAAAGGCATTTAACTTTTATGAGCTTGTAGAGGAAACAGATCTATCTACTTTTCAAGGGGGTCCTATAAACAAAAACAAAAATCCCCAAACAAAGACAACCTTAAAGGCCTGAGTTCGGCTGCTGTACCTTTACACTGAGGGGTGATGCATGTGACCATGCTGGGGTCATCCTGTCCCTCTCCTCCCCTTCCACAGGCCATGTAAGAGACAGAGGACACCCCCATAATTTCAGTCAGGTAGGATCCACCTGGGAGGCTAGATTAAACAACACATCATTAGCTGTAATAACATTAGTGATGTGTCAAAGCTATCTGTACACACATCCACTATAAATATGTGTAATGTGTTACAGTCCTGTACTATTCCGGATTTGTATGGGCAAAACAAATGCACAAGTTAAAATATTAACATGGTGAAAATATGAGAAATGGCTTCAAGAATGGGAGATTTAGGTGAAATTGACATTCATTTTACCAGGTTGTGAGTGTCTGGAGGAATCTGGGTCCCTCTCCTTCTGCCCTATTTCTGGCTACAGACCTCAGCAGGGCTTTACCGAGAGACTGAATCCTCCTGTGGAAGAGCTGCACCCGCTCCTGCCCCACAGAGGAATGAGAAACACCATTACCTGCTCTATGTTATATTAAAAGTGTCTGGAAGTGTCTGGATCTAGAAAAGGTGCTGGACAAATAGAATGCATCTGTAGCATGGCCCAGTAGATAATCTATAGAATTTCCTGATCATGCTTTGTCAATCTCAGAGAAGAAATTAGATTGTCACCAGAGCAAGACAATAATTACCTATCGGCAGACAATAGACATATACAGGTAATTGCCAAAATAAAGGAAACACTTGAGTAAATTAGGGATACAAAGTACACTGCTCAAAAAATAAAGGGAACACTTAAACAACACAATGTAAATCCAAGTCAATCACACTTCTGTGAAAACTGTTCACTTAGGAAGCAACATTGATTGACAATAAATTTCACATGCTGTTGTGCAAATGGAATAGACAACAGGTGGAAATTATAGGCAATTAGCAAGAGACCCCCAATAAAGGAGTGGTTCTGCAGATGGTGACCACAGACCACTTCTCAGTTCCTATGCTTCCTGGCTGATGTTTTGGTCACTTTTGAATGCTGGCGGTGCTTTCACTCTAGTGGTAGCATGAGACGGAGTCTACAACCCACACAAGTGGCTCAGGTAGTGCAGCTCATTCAGGATGGGACATCAATGCGAGCTGTGGCAAGAAGGTTTGCTGTGTCTGTCAGCGTAGTGTCCAGAGCATGGAGGCGCTACCAGGAGACAGGCCAGTACATCAGGAGACGTGGAGGAGGCCGTAGGAGGGCAACAACCCAGCAGCAGGACCGCTACCTCCGCCTTTGCGCAAGGAGGAGCAGGAGGAGCACTGCCAGAGCCCTGCAAAATGACCTCCAGCTGGCCACAAATGTGCATGTGTCTGCTCAAACGGTCATAAACAGACTCCATGAGGGTGGTATGAAGGCCCGACGTCCACAGGTGGGGGTTGTGCTTACAGCCCAACACTGTGCAGGACGTTTTTCATATGCCAGAGAACACCAAGATTGGCAAATTCGCCACTGGCCCCCTATGCTCTTCACAGATGAAAGCAGATTCACACTGAGCACATTTGACAGACGTGACAGTCTGGAGACGCCGTGGAGAACGTTCTGCTGCCTGCAACATCCTCCAGCATGACCGGTTTGGCGGTGGGTCAGTCATGGTGTGGGGTGGCATTTCTTTGGGGGGCCTCCATGTGCTCGCCAGAGGTAGCCTGACTGCCATTAGGTACCGAGATGAGATCCTCAGACCCCTTGTGAGACCATATGCTGGTGCGGTTGGCCCTGGGTTCCTCCTAATGCAAGACAATGCTAGACCTCATGTGGCTGGAGTGTGTCAGCAGTTCCTGCAAGAGGAAGGCATTGATGCTATGGACTGGCCCTCCCATTCCCCAGACCTGAATCCAATTGAGCACATCTGGGACATCATGTCTCGCTCCATCCACCAACGCCACGTTGCACCACAGACTGTCCAGGAGTTGGCGGATGCTTTAGTCCAGGTCTGGGAGGAAATCCCTCAGGAGACCATCCGCCACCTCATCAGGAGCATGCCCAGGCGTTGTAGGAAGGTCATAGAGGCACGTGGAGGCCACACACACTACTGAGCCTCATTTTGACTTGTTTTAAGGACATTACATCAAAGTTGGATCTGCCTATAGTGTGGTTTTCCACTTTAATTTTGAGTGTGACTCCAAATCCAGATCTCCATGGGTTGATACATTTGATTTCCATTGATAATTTTTGTGTGATTTTGTTGTCAGCACATTCAACTATGTAAAGAAAAAAGCATTTAATAAAATATTTCATTCATTCAGATCTAGGATGTGTTATTTTTGTGTTCCCTTTTTATGAGCAGTGTACATTGAAAGCAGATGCTTCTACACAGGTGTGGTTCCTGAATTAATTAAGCAATTAACATCCCATTATGCTTAGGATCATGTATAAAAATGCCCAGTTGCCCATTATTTTGGCTACCATGGCTAGAAGAAGAGTTCTCAGTGACTATGAAAGAGGGGTCTCAAAGCAGTATATGGCGTTTAAAGGGTGTTTGTGTGTCTCAGTCACCAGATCTCAATTCTCAACCCAATTGAACACTTATGGGAGATTCTGTAGTGGCGCATGTTTACGGGAGGCAACAGTCATATAATATAATTATTTAACATTGCTATTCAATTGTATTCACTTATAGGAAGTTGTCGCATCCCTCCAATAGAATCTATGCCAAGGTGCATTGAAGCTGTTCTGGTGGCTTGTGGTGGCCCAACGCCCTATTAAGACACTTTATGTTTCCTTTATTTTGGCAGTTACCTGTACATAGAGTTATGTGTGCACATAGACAAAGTTATGGTACACAGACACGGTGCTGATGCTCAACATTTTGTACATGGTTTGAATTCCATCTGATCCAACAGTCTAGTATAAAATGTAGTGACACTAAACCTGAAACTGCTGGCAACGTGTATGAACACTGCCATTATAATGATGCAACACCTTCCCTGTCACACCAGTTTGTAATAGATAATGGCTGATGCTAACCGTGCCACTACTAGTATACAAACAATGACAAAGACCGCCACTACATAAGATCAATCAGAATCGACAACAAAATGATAGTTTTTTTCCCTGGTTTAATAGTTTATCTACCTTTGGCATGACAAGAAGAGAACGTGATCAAGCTGTATTACCTTTTTAAGCATAACATTTCTGTCTGTTCTTTTGTCCTGAAATCAAGATAAGTACATCTGTATTGCCGTGCAGTGCTGACCTTGTTTTAATTCTATGCATGGTTCACATTCCTCTTTCTCCTAGACTCCCAGACCAGCAGACTACTGCAGAACAAGTTATATTCTGCCTGCACAAAACCACAACCTGTAGTGGCTATTGTGAACAAATCTATCTGTGGATCTTTTTATTTCAGTGTAGTTGTTATGTAACTGACAGCCCCTAACTCATCAGTGTTTGTAGACCTAAATGAAATGGATAGGTGTAAGCGACAGCTAAGTCCATTGGGAAGGTATCCATTTATTACTACACCTACCTGGTTCCCTCAGATCAGCAAACACAGAAGTGGCAAGGGCTAGAGGAGGGGGTTTGGGACTGGACAGGTAAAGAGAGAGTTGTGACTGGGTCATAACGTACCCGTTCTCGTTTCGGGTGGTACCTGGCACACACGAGCCTCCTTAACTCCTTTTAAGAGAGAGGAAGCAAAGCAAACAGCTTTTTTTGGCCACTGGGTGTCAGTGTGAAACAGCAAAAAATACAGAGACCCTGTAGAATTTACTCCATATCCCTAGGCCAAGGCATTGATTTAGATACCAGACAAAATAAAGGAAACACATAAAGCATCTTAATAGGGAGTTGGGCAACCACGAGTCAGAACAGCTTCAATGCACCCAGGCATTGACTGTTGTGTCTGGAGCTCTACCAGAGGGATGAGACACCATTCTTCCACGAGAAATTCCATTATTTGGTGTTTTGTTGATGATAGAAAACACGGTCTCAGGCACTGCTCCAGAATCTCCCATAGGTGCTCAATTATTTTGAGATTTGGTGACTGAGAAGTCCATGGCATATGGTTAACATCGTTTTCATGATCATCAAAACATTCAGTGACCACTATTGCCCTGTGGATAGGAGCATTGTCATCCTATGGGAGCATAGCCAGGGTAGCAATAATAATGGCCCAAATAATTTTATACATGACCCTAAGCATGATGGGATGTTAATTGCTTAATTAACTCAGGAACCACACCTCTGTGGAAGCATCTGCTTTCAATATACAGTGCCTTGCGAAAGTATTCGGCCCCCTTGAACTTTGCGACCCTTTGCCACATTTCAGGCTTCAAACATAAAGATATAAAACTGTATTTTTTGTGAAGAATCAACAACAAGTGGGACACAATCATGAAGTGGAACAACATTTATTGTATATTTCAAACTTTTTTAACAAATCAAAAACTGAAAAATTGGGCGTGCAAAATTATTCCCGTCAGGAAGTCCAGTACCCAGTTGCACAGGGCAGGGTCGAGACCCAGGGTCTCGAGCTTGATGACGAGCTTGGAGGGTACTATGGTGTTAAATGCCGAGCTGTAGTCGATGAACAGCATTCTCACATAGGTATTCCTCTTGTCCAGATGGGTTAGGGCGGTGTCCAGTGTGGCTGAGATTTTTATGCGAAATGTGGCAAAAGGTCGCAAAGTTCAAGTCTGTGGACCTATTTGGGCGGTAAGCAAATTGGAGTGGGTCTATGCTGTCAGGTAGGGTGGAGGTGACATGGTCCTTGACTAGTCTCTCAAAGCACTTCATGATGACGGAAGTGAGTGCTACGGGGCGGTAGTCGTTTAGCTCAGTTACCTTAGCTTTCTTGGGAACAGGAACAATGGTGGCCCTCTTGAATGCGCATGCTCTGAGGGCGTGGCTGGGGATGCCGTCTGGGCCTGCAGCCTTGCGAGGGTTAGCACATTTAAATGTTTTACTCACCTCGGCTGCAGTGAAGGAGAGTCCGCATGTTTTCGTTGCAGGCCGTGTCAGTGGCACTGTATTGTCCTCAAAGCGGGCAAAAAAGTTATTTAGTCTGCCTGGGAGCAAGACATCCTGGTCCGTGACGGGGCTGGTTTTCTTTTTGTAATCCGTGATTGACTGTAGACCCTGCCACATACCTCTTGTGTCTGAGCCGTTGAATTGAGATTCTACTTTGTCTCTATACTGACGCTTAGCTTGTTTGATTGCCTTGCGGAGGGAATAGCTGCACTGTTTGTATTCGGTCATGTTTCCGGTCACCTTGCCCTGATTAAAAGCCGAGCTGTGCTTTCAGTTTCACGCGAATGCTGCCATCAATCCCCGGTTTCTGGTTTGGGAATGTTTTAATCGCTGCTATGGGAACGACATCTTCAACGCACGTTCTAATGAACTCGCACACCGAATCAGCGTATTCGTCAATGTTGTTGTCTGACGCAATACGAAACATATCCCAGTCCACGTGATGGAAGCGGTCTTGGAGTGTGGAATCAGATTGGTCGGACCAGCGTTGGACAGACCTCAGCGTGGGAGCTTCTTGTTTTAGTTTCTGTCTGTGGGCAGGGATCAACAAAATGGAGTCGTGGTCAGCTTTTCCGAAAGGAGGGCGGGGCAGGGCCTTATAAGAAGGTTTGCTGTGTCTGTCAGCGTAGTGTCCAGAGCATGGAGGCGCTACCAGGAGACAGGCCAGTACATCAGGAGACGTGGAGGAGGCCGTAGGAGGGCAACAACCCAGCAGCAGAACCGCTACCTCCGCCTTTGCGCAAGGAGGAGCAGGAGGAGCACTGCCAGAGCCCTGCAAAATGACCTCCAGCAGGCCACAAATGTGCATGTGTCTGCTCAAACGATCAGAAACAGACTCCATGAGGGTGGTATGAGGGCCCGACGTCCACAGGTGGGGGTTGTGCTTACAGCCCAACACCGTGCAGGATGTTTTTCATTTGCCAGAGAACACCAAGATTGGCAAATTCTGTGCTTTTCACAGATGAAAGCAGGTTCACACTGAGCACATTTGACAGAAGTGACAGTCTGGAGACGCCGTGGTGAACGTTCTGCTGCCTGCAACATCCTCCAGCATGACCGGTTTGGCGGTTGGTCAGTCATGGTGTGGGGTGGCATTTCTTTGAGGGGCCGCACAGCCCTCCAAGTGCTCGCCAGAGGTAGCCTGACTGCCATTAGGTACCGAGATGAGATCCTCAGACCCCTTGTGAGACCATATGCTGGTGCGGTTGGCCCTGGGTTCCTCCTAATGCAAGACAATGCTAGACCTCATGTGGCTGGAGTGTATCAGCAGTTCCTGCAAGAGGAAGGCATTGATGCTATGGACTGGCCCACCCATTCCCCAGACCTGAATCCAATTGAGCACATCTGGGACATCATGTCTCGCTCCATCCACCAACGCCACGTTGCACCACAGACTGTCCAGGAGTTGGCGGATGCTTTAGTCCAGGTCTGGGAGGAGATCCTTCAGGAGACCATCTGCCACCTCATCAGGAGCATGCCCAGGCATTGTAGGGAGGTCAGATGCACGTGGAGGCCACACACACTACTGAGCCTCATTTTGACTTGTTTTAAGGACATTACATCAAAGTTGGATCTGCCTGTAGTGTGGTTTTCCACTTTAATTTTGAGTGTGACTCCAAATCCAGACCTCCATGGGTTGATAAATTTGATTTCCATTGATAATTTTTGTGTGATTTTGTTTTCAGCACATTCAACTATGTAAAGAAAAAAGTATTTAATAAGAATATTTCATTCATTCAGATCTAGGATGTGTTATTTTAGTGTTCCCTTTATTTTTTTGAGCATCCAACACGGAATTCCAGCTCAGGAACTCGGGCCTCTTTCTAGAGCTCTGACTTTGCATCCTAAAGATCACTGTCGTCATGATTTGAACTTCAGAGTTCCCAGTTGTCTTGAAAGCACCATAAAAATGATGGTAGGCTGCCCTTCGCCAGTTTATATCTGTGTGAAGCTGGATTCAGTGCTCTCTTCTGAATTAAAACTAAATATCGATCCAGGTTGACCACGCCCCCTGACTTAGAGAACCTCCGATGCGACATGCATCAAACGCACCCATCTCATTAGTGGAGGTGAGATAAGAGACAATATGTCAGACTAATTTGCAATTGACTGTCCCACATTAAAAGTATGTGATGGTGAGTTGAGAAGACAATCAGAAATATTGTTAGAATGGTTTTAATTTGACAGCCATACTGTTGGCTATATTTCATTTTTACATGTTTTTTGTTTGAGCTTCTTTTAAAAGCAAGTTGAATTGAGCACGGTATTGTTGAATTTGATTTTCATAACAGCAATCTAGGACTGATGATTTGGTTAGATAAATTAGCAAGTCTTTTGTTTGGTTATAATGGACACTCTTTAGTAAACTTGCTAGCTACTTTAATGGATGTTGAATACATTTCTAGAAACAAATGAACATATTTCTAGTGCCAAATGTGTTAAATTATAGCCATGGTATAAAAGGGATAATCAATTTGTGGCTCTATGCACTCTCTAGAAAATAATGTACCTCCAAGGACGGCCAATTCCACTCCACTAACGCTTGGTGGAACACACCTTTCACGTCGTTCATTATTTTCCATAGAATGCATATCCCCTCGTTGATTATCCCTTAATGTAGTATTGTAAATATTATACATTTGTAATAAGAGTAATAATGTATTGTATTATTGTATTTATAATGTATGCTGTTGTTTTGTTTTCATGTAATTGTTTTATTCCTGTTTGGACCCCAGGTAGAGTAGCTGCTGCCTTGGCCTTGGGGATCCTAGTAAATACTAAATACTACTAGTCTAGGTGTTACCTATGAGCATGTATCCTGAGTGGTCTGGCTCTGAAGGCTTAATCAGACAATTCCTGCTGAGAACAGTGATGCTGCCCTTCTGCAGAATGGCAAAGGCAGCTGCTATGTCCTTGAAGATGTCCAGGGCATTGCCTGTGCCATTTACTTCCACTGCCAATACGATGGGTGCTAGAGAGAGCACAAAGAGAGAACACGATGTCTTGGATGATGTTGTTGGTTCCAAATATGGTTTGATATACAATTTCATTAGAATAATCTGTACTATAGTATTTAATTGGAAACTGATGTCCAGTTTAATTCCTTTATTGGACTGAATAGAATGGGGTAAACTGATAGACTTCAGGTTTCAGGCAAGGTTATTCATCACACCGAACAACCACTTTCTCTCATAAAATAAACTGTTATGTCTAAAATAACTAAGTCCAAAATAACAGCCCAAAGAAAATGTGTACAAACAAAATAGCTGTACAAACATGTTTTGAGACTCGGCTTGTTAGCAGTGTTTCTGGTTTCATTCAGGTAAATATACTTTTTGGAAGCAATAACGAATGCAGATATTATACCTCTCATCTATTCCTGTTTTTAACCATGCACCTGTGAGTACACTGATGGGTGGGGTGGCTAGTAAGATTTAAATGTTTTTAGTACAGTAAATAACCTTGAACTGAACATCATCTATTTCCCTGTAGCCAGACTGTCTCACCTCTGGCCACGATGTCCCCATGGGCTTGGTAGTGCACCAGGTCAAACATCCAGAAGACCACCAGGTCCAGTGCCACCCCAGGCATCCTATGGCTATGTGCCTGAGAATGGACACTGCGCTGAGGGCAGCCGTCCGCCGCTCCCTGGCTGTCAGGTACACTGAGACTAAAGGACAGAGATGGGTGTGTGGGATTGGAGGTTAGGTGGGTGTTTTCACTGCCATGACATCAATGTTACACTGACTTTCTCTTTTCACCTTTCTAGATGTTTTTGTTGTTGTTCTCATTTTCTAACTTCTCTATATCCTTTCGCTCCCTACCTTTTCTATCAACACCCACACTGCTTCCCCCTACAATTAATTTATCTTTTCTTCTCCTCTTTCCTGTGCATTCTTGCTGCTCCACTCACATGGTCTGATGTAGGTGCGGGCCTCTCTCTGGCTGAGCGGTTAGACAGGGGGTTTTCCCTCTCTAGCCAATCTCTCGTTGAGCTCCTCAAACTGCTCTGTGATGTAAGTGTTGTCAAAGTCATTCGGGTGCAGGTACTTGTGTTTGTACAGGACAGCCCTAAAACACACACACACACACACACACACACACACACACACACACACACACACACACACACACACACACACACACACACACACACACACACACACACACACACACACACACACACACACACACACACACACACACACTAGAGCAGGGTTTCCCAAACTCAGGGGAAACCCTGGTATAGAGTATACTGCTCCTTGTCAAACCTTGTTTGCATGACCCATGTGAATGAATATAGATAGACTCACCGTAGGTACATTAGCAGCAGAAGGAAGAGGCCTATGTAGGCTATTAGCCCCATCACTTCCTAGAAATGTCCCAGCTCCACCGACACTTCCTCCATCATATCCTGTGACACCTGTTGCACCATCTGACTGCTGTTCACATTCATGTCAAAGTGCATATAGGCTGATATGTTGAACTCAAACTCCTTCATCTTCTCGAAAACTGCTATGGTTGCTAGAAGAGAGCAAAGAGGCACTTCAAGAATGTGCCACTGTGCATTTGTGACTGTTTAGATTGGCCATCAAAAAGGAGTAACAGTAGAATTATGGAATTGAAGAATGTTCTACCTTGGAATAGAGAAGTAGTAGAAACTATTATATAGGGCAAGGTTTTTGTACCTCTGGACTTTACTTACGGGCAGCAATCTTTGTCTTCATGTGGCCGACAATGTAAGAAGGGATGATGCAAAACAGCTGACCAACTGATATGAGAGGAATGTATTGATAATTACTGTCCTCATACCTACAAATGACATAACCTCTAGCTAATTTACGTGACAAATGCATCTCTGCATCACAGGCTCTAGTCATTGTCTCATAAAACCATTGTGAACGGTCATTAAAAGTAAACCCAAGTGTCATGTCAGGTTTATAAGACAGCATTATATAGGATTTATGACCCATAGTTTAGAAAGTGAAATGCCACCATTCACTTTATGCTGAGAGCAGCATTCTAGATCTCCCAAGGGCCAGGAAGTGTGTTGCATCTCTGGCCCTCGGGTCATGTTTGGATTAAAAAGTCACCAGTGCCCGGCTGGCTCCTGGCTGGCCCGAGAGCAGCGGTGGATATGAAACAATAATTCATTTGAAAAGAAAACAGGGGAGGCAGAGGGATGGAGGGTGACTCACGCCTGCACTCCTCCTGGGAAATGTGAGAGGAAACCTAAGGGCAGTGTGGGGCTGGAGGGTTTTAACTAGGCCTTGGCTCCTAAGTTACCCTGCCCTCCTAGGCTAAAGAATAACACAGAGCACCGCAGAGCTTCCAGAGAGCTAGAGAGGAGGGCTGTGCTGTACCTCCACACTGATGTCAACCTCACAACAATGGGTGATCTATTTTTCCATGAGCTAACATATTTGTAGTCAGCAATTTTTCACCAAAATCGGAAAAAACAGGCTTGGGTGCAAAAAAAGGGGACATTTTAACTGAGTTTCAGAAGATTTTAAACTACTGACCACCCAGCTAGCACATAATGTTCTGAGAACCATATGTTGTTTAAAGCTTGGCGAGAGCGTGGTTATCCTGTGGTTATTTTGCATGCAATCTTCCCATAACTTTTCCTATAGGTTTCTTCATGGTTCTATTTAAAGTAATGTTCTCAAATTGTTCAGACAACGTTAAGAAACAATGTTCTTCGGTGGTAATTTCAATATAATGTTTTCTACAGCATTCCTCATGGTTCTATTTAAAGTAATGTTCTCAGAACGTTAAGAGAATGTTAAGAAACAATGTTCTTCTGTGGGAATTCCAATGTTTTCTACAGGTTACCTAATGGTTCTAGTTAAAGTCATGTTCTCCGAATGTTCAGAGAACATTAAGAAACATCGCTCTTCTATGTGAATTCAAGAACTTCAGCATAATGTTTTCTGCAAGTTTCCTCATGGTTCTATTTAATGAATTTTCTCAGAATGTTCAGCAAATGTTAGGAAATTAAGTTCTACTATTGGAATTCCAGTACTTCAGCATAACATTTTTTGCAGGTTTCCTCGTGGTTCTATTTAAAGTACTGTTCTCAGAACATTAAGAAAACTTTCCATAAAAACCATAAGAAAACATTAATGTTTAAAAAACAAACTTTCCATTCTCTGCATCAATAAAGCTCTCTATCCTCTATCTTGTTAAGTGTTTTCAGGTGTGTTGGCCACATCTGATCTTAATGAGTGCTTGTTTCCTTTGAAATAGAATCTGTTTGAATTTACAAAAATGTACGACTTTGTATTAGTAGAGAGTATAGAGAGCAGAAGATCATAGATTTGAATCTCACTGACACCATGCCACAATAAAAAACAAATGTGTTTGCATGATTAATGCCTAAGCAAATTCATTTCCAAGTGTCCTATCTATGGAGTACAAAACAGTAAACCTAAAATAGCAGTGTTATTAAAAGTCTTATTGAAACATGTTCTCAGAACGTTATTTATTTACCTTAAAATGACCTATAATTTCAGTTCGTTAATAAAACCTGCCAGGAAAACTTTCAGGAAACCATAGGAAAACTTTCTCAGAACCTCCCTGCAATCTGAAAATGTACGCTCCCAGAACAAGAGAAATTTTCACTTCTGTTCTCAGAACTTTTTCAAAAGCCTTAACGGTAAGGAAAGTTATGGCTTCATTACCACAACCAATGGAAAACCAAAAACGTACATTCCCAGAACTGCTAAGGAACCAAATGTGCTAGCTGAGAATGACTTAAAAACAGAGACCAAACATCTCAGATAATGTAATGGTTAGGAGGCAAGGAGTAATGGTTAGGAAGCCCTAATAAAGTTGTCCTTCATAATGGCTCTATAAGAGAAACATTAAGCGAAGACTGTGTCAATGACAATACAGATATGACAACCTAATTATAACACTACCATAGATTTTCTTATTTTTAAACAGACCCCTTCCACAGTGATTGATGTCCTTTTCACATTTCCTTTACTCTATTGATACAGCTGTATACTGTATGTGCTAAAGCCTCCCAGGTTCCTACTCTTGCGATTTGAACCTGCTTCTCAGTGGACAATAATTTATTCATCTGACACTATGACAAATAGCTACCCTTCCTCTACTACTGACAGCTGATGGAAGTAAGGGTGAGTGAGGATAGTGATTCTACTGTATGATGGAATAATAACATGTCAACCAACCTCGAGTGAGACCACAGAGGGGGCGGAACCCATCCACAACGTGACAAAGGAAGTTGAACGCAGACAGGAGCTCCATGCAGTCATCACGGGCATCATCAAACAGCTTGTTACACTTCTTATAGGGGGTGCCCGGTTTGTCATTACATACCTCGCCAATGCCGACCAGGAAGTGTAACACGTTTCTCAGGGAATGGCTGTAACAGGGGGCAGAGGGCACAGAAATCAATGAAAGGCTTCATTTGGAGAGTTAAATTGTTAGATACAGTAACTGTACTAACAGTGTCTTCAAATAATGACAGTGCTAGAATAAGCATGGCCCACAGACGTACCTGCTGGGTCTGGCTCATGGCAAGTTCGTCCCCACACACCACGCTGTCCGCTGAACGGTCAAAGTTTTCCAGGGTGTTGGTCATGGGGCCCTGGACCAACATGGAGAAGATGAGGAACAGGAGGAAGTCCTTGCCCTTCACTGTGAGGAAATAAAAAAAATGTAAAAAGTGCATTACTGGCACCCAGAACAAGTTGTTGTACTGAGTATTGCATTGTAGGTCATTCCTTCCACTCGGGCGTTTCTCCAATTTTTTTTTCTTTTCCTGGGGTGGCCAAGGGGGGGGGGGGGGGGAGAACCAATCATGATGGCTCGCCATGGGAAATCAGCAAACTGGATCACAAATAGCTTTGAAAATTGGCTTAACTATGATGCATTGCATTGAATAACTGTTTCAACTGTTAATTTGTATCTGCCCTAATTTATTCAAATAAATGAATTTGAAATTATCCATATGAATCCATATTCAAGTTAATGAGGATCTACACTGATCTCAAAAAACGACCTCTCAGAAGTAATGGAAAACTTTAACCCCTGAATGAACGCCTGGTCGGGTTCTTTTCTTTTCTTTTATCGTTCTTCATCGATAAGGGACATACATAAATAACATTCTAGAACAATATCATGCCATAGCCTACAGCAATTAGCTAGCACTAATTAACACACTTGCTCAGCACCAAGATGAAAAACTTGAGTTTATTTTCCTGTCAAGTCAAACAGCAGTTTCCTACACATCTTCCACCTCTGCACTGCTTTTGTCAACTCAGGGGCGGAATGTGACCTGAAATCGGTCCTGGCATTTCTAACACATTAGCCCATTTTTCCCCCCTCGAGGCCCCCACAACGGCCCATTTTTTTCCCCTTGAGGCTCTCATTATAAGCCAGATCATGATAATTTTGCACAAAAAAAGTTAGACAGGCCTACTAGAAAGAATATGGACCAGCCCTTCTGGCATCTCCAAACTGACTGTCCTAAAGAGATTGAGCCAGTGGGCAAGCTACTTGTAAATGTGGAGGCGTCGCCACTTGCTCACGACTCCTATATGAAAGATGGCATACTTAGTGTTTTATTTTTAGTAAATGTTTCTTTTCAAAGCAGGGGAAAATGTTAACAGGTTGGAGGTGCCTGTGGGGTATTCTGGCGTACTACAACCAAACAAAGGTTCATTCCTGGTGTGGTAATACTGATGATTTGTCGCCACAGATGGTATGTTTACATAGCAGGCTAAGATAACTAATGTGGCAGGTTAGGTGAATTAATGTAACAGGTTAGGAGAATGAGGTTACGGTTAGGAAAAGGATTAGGGTTAGGCTTAGCTACAATGCTAGTTGTCAACAATTGTTGTCCCCGACCCTACCACTAGATTGAGCTGTAGGCCTCCTCCATCTAGCCACAATGGAAGAAATGTAAACAAATAATCTGTGGAAGACAAATCATCAGTATCATATCACCATGGTAACCATGTGATTTTGGAACTGTGAGCTTATTGGTCTGTTTGAATGAATTGTTTGTGTGCCCTAATTGATTGCAGGTAGGCTATGACATGGACACACCTCCACCTGTTTCATACAAAATGGTGGTCTTTCCCTTCTACTGTATGTGCCTTCACCAGTCTTGGAAACAATATATCCAGTTTTCATCAATCCCGTTTGTCTCTCTCTGTTTGAAAGGCTGCGTTTAGACAGGCAGCCCAATTCTGATATTTTTTTCACAGTAATTGGGATTTTGACAAATCACATTAGATATTTTCTAATTTTTATTTTGGTAAAAAGATCAGAATTGGACTATCTGTCTAAATGTTGCCAAAGTGTTGATTTGACTGTTGGGCTGGGTGCATTTCAACGCACAGCACATATACCATTTTTTTGTGGTATGGTTAAAACAATCTTCATATGTAGGCTACTCACTTGAACACAGCATTGGCATCATGAGCACAACATTCGCACGCACGTGAATGGAGAGGCCCGTGCCAAATGCTGAGAGGAAAGCTATGGTGATCATGGTACACACGCAATACCACAGCCCTTGGTTCTGTATGAACAGTGCAGTCATTCCGTACACAGGGGCGAGAAATAGGCCAAACAAAACCCACCCAAACTCTGCACTTGCTTTGTGGGCAACGCCTTGGGCATCTGGGAACCCTGACAAAAAGGTTAAATATTTAGGCTACACTCACCCACCAATGACAACATTATGTAGTAAGCCTATGCATCTCAATAATGTCATTGTATTTCCTTACCACTTGAGGACCCCCCTCAAACGCTCCATTGCGGCTTGGCCACTTTGCACAAACCTTTGCCGAAGACCATGTATGCCTCTCTCATCCTTTTAAGTGGGAGAACTTGCACAATTGGTGGCTGACTAAATACTTTTTTGCCGCACTGTATATAAGTTGTCCTTTTTCATTTGGGTTTTGTGGGTAGTTGTTTTCTGTTTAGTGTCTGCACCTGACAGAACTGTTTCGTTTTGTTCAACTTTGGTATTTTTTTGCGGTGTTCAGTTTAATTTAAAAAAATCATGAACGCCTACCACGCTGCACCTTGGTCTTCTTCTTCATCAGATGACAGACGTTACAGAACTACCCAATACAAAAAGACCAAGCAGCGTGGTCAGGAGGAATGGATGTGGGAGGACATTTTGAATAGGAAAGGATCCTGGACGTGGGAGGAGATCCTGGCTGGGAGGGATCGCCTCCCATGGGAGGAGACGGAGGCAGCAAGGAGGGAGCAATTTTACAAGGGGTCTCGGCTAGCACGAAGCCGGAGAGGCAGCTCCCAAAGTTTTTTGGGTGGTCACACGGGGAGATTGGCGGAGTCAAGGTTTAGACCTGAGCCAACTCCCCGTGCTTACCGTGGGGAGGGTGTGACTGGTCGGGCACCGTGTTATGCGGTGATGCGCACCATGTACGGTGCACTATATTCCAGCTCCCCGCATTGGCCGGGCTAGAGTGGGCATCTAGCCAGGACGGATGGTGCCAGCTCAGTACTCCTGACCTCCAGTGCATCTCTTCGGCCCAGGATATCCTGCGCAGCTCTGCGCACTGTGTCTCCATTGCATCTGCACTGTCCAGTGCATCCTGTGCTAGTGCCCCGCATTTGCCGGGCGAAAGTAACCATCCAGCCAGGACGGGTTGTGCCTGCTCTGCGCTTGAGACCTCCAGTGCGCCTCCACGGCCCAGTGTCTCCGGTGCCTGCTCCATACACCAGGCTTCCAGTGCATCTTCCTGGTCTGGTAGACCTGTTCCGGTTCCACGTACCAGGCCTCCAGTATTCTCCCCAGCCTGGTAAGCCCTGTGGCAGCTCCACGCACCAGGCTTCCAGTACATCTCCTCAGTCCGGTGAGACCTGTTCCGGCTCCACGTAAGAAGCCTCCAGTGATGATCCATGGCACGAAGCCTCCAGTGATGATCCATGGCACGAAGCCTCCAGTGATGATCCATGGTCCGGCGCCTGTAGTAGTGATGATCCACGGCAAGGAGCCTGCGGCGACGGTCCCCGGTCCGGAGCCTGCTGCGATGATCTGCGGCCTGGTTCCTCCAGTGAAGGTCCATGCACTAGCGCCGTCAACAAAGCGGAGGGATCTGCGGGTGGAGGGGGGTCTACGTCCCGCACCGGAGCCTCCGCCTTGAAGAGATGCCCACCCGGACCCTCCCCTTTAGAGTCAGGTTTTGGGACCGGAGTCCGCACCTTTGTGGGGGGGGGGTACTGTCACACCCTGGCCATAGAGAGGCTTTTATTCTCTTTCTTGGTTAGGCCAGGGTGTGACAAGGGTGCGCATTCTAGTTTCTTTATTTCTATGTTGGTGTGGTTCCCAATCAGAGGCAGCTGTCTATCGTTGTCTCTGATTGGGGATAAGTTGTCCTTTTTCGTTTGGGTTTTGTGGGTAATTTTCTGTTTAGTGTCTGCACTTGATAGAACTGTTTCGTTTTGTTCAACTTTGTTATTTTGTTGTGGTATTCAGTATTATTAAAAAATCATGAACGCCTATCACACTGCACCTTGGTCTCCTTCTTCATCAGAAGACAGATGTTACACCAACTCATTGTGAATTCTCCCCTCCGGGTTTATTTCTGGGTCTCTTCCACAATGTCACAATGACCACTGTAAACAGGCTCTTAGCAGAATATGCTTTTGTTGGTGAGTAGATTGTGGTACTGCAATTGAACACTGTTTGGAGTCAATCAGTAAAGTAAACAAATTGGAAACATATTAGTCATGCTCTGTGTGTATTTTTAAGCTGTATGTGTTCTGGGTGTGGCATTTTCCTCCAACTTTTGCTGCTCGGTTCCTCTGCTCTTTCCCAGCATGCTCAGCTACCGTGGCAGGGCGTACCTCATGCTGTTTGTCCTCTACAGCTTGTATAGGGGTAACTGAAAATAGCTCTGGAAAAAGTGTATTGCCTTGATACTTGCCAAATAGCTTGCTAGCAGTGGTGCAAACCGGCAATCCTCTGCTCACCCTGTTCTCTCATCCTGTCAGGCCCTTCCACTGTATTGTCCAGGATGTGGCCTTCTCTATGGGGTGCAACATCGAACTCCAGATCAAACACAGCAAGGTCATGTGGAGGGATGTGATGGAGCCCTTCATGGAGGTGGTGCAGGGTATTGTGGTAAGTTGCACATTATGTTCAGTGGATCACTATTGCCAGAAAAGCATTAGTGGAAACCAAGACTGTCCTCAGGCCAGGCCTGGTTCTAGCTAGATATGTTTGTATTGTGAATTTTGGCTAACCCTTTTCCTAAACCTAATTATCCTAACCTGCTGCTTAAGTTTTCCAAACCTGCTATGAAAAGTCACTAATGCTAGTCATAACTGGCAGACATGCCCTGAGAGCAGTCTGAGTATCCACTAGTGTGATACAGTTCACTATTGTATTAGTTCAGTAGGTTTGTTTCACATTATCGACTGATATTTCAAGGACATGCCCCAATGTTTCCTTCATGTCATTACTGGGTCAGGAGGATAATGGAGTGTTCCAGGAGGAGGCTAAGAGTGTGAGCAAGAAGTTACAGAGCATCAGATATGAGGTCATGGGGAGGTATGGCTATGACTTCATGGAACAGGGCCCAGAATTTGTATGCAGCAGAGACGATGCGATGTGACTATTGGTTTACATTTAAAAACCTATTCAGCAGACTGAAGTTGGTTGTTATTGGTCGATAGTTAGTTGAGAATGTACTGATACTGACATTTACATTTACATTTAAGTCATTTAGCAGACGCTCTTATCCAGAGCGACTTACAAACATTACTCACTGTCTGTTTTTCTGTGTTGTGGGACAGATGTGGTGGAGCAGGGGATGGAGTGGTTGGAGGTCAAGTGGCAGGATGCCATCAAAGCCCCAGTCATCAACCACATGTGTGTGTCCATGAGATTCCACTTCCTCTGTGACATCATGAGAGGTAGGGGTTTAACCTCATTGGTAGCCCAGGTGTTTTAATCAAGTGGGATGATATGCTGTACTTTTCTGATTACAATGATGTTTGCTTAGTTGCTTTTCAAGTCAGTCATGAAGTCCTGGTGCAGAGAGGAGATCCCAGTGGAAGGGAACTGTGGTGGTTAATTTCTTCATTATCAAATGAGGGGAGACAAACTTATCACACAAGTCAGAGTTATACTTAATAGTGAGAGCTTTGCAATAGCAATGGCTGGTCGACGAATCAGTCTCTGATGATTTGTTGAAAAGCCACGAGACAAAGGTCTTTTATAGCCAAGATCCACCCCCTAGTTGACATAACAAACCACAGATGTTTGGAATGGGTCACAAGGTGAGACTTTTTAAATGAGAAAGGAGTATCCCGTAGCCAAATAGCATTCGCTATAAATTATTGTTCAGTTTGGTCCCTAAGACAAGGTTCTAATCTCGTTCCTGGTACTTCATAGCACAAAAACACCAACTCATCCAATGGCATAAATCAGTTGTCAACTCCAGATACTCCCATCTCAAGTAAAACCCCTTCCTGACCCCACTCCTGGACAAGCTCACGGAGGGTAGTGAGCCTCTAGGTCCCTGGTCCGGAGCCTGCTAACCCAGGATAAGTGCAACATCAGAGATGACATACAATGGTTCCAGACACTACCACACACATCCCCCAAAGCCAAAGGAGGGAGTGTCTGGCGCACAGACATTGTGGAGACAAGGAATTTGTTCCCCATTAATCACGCCATCCCTTCACAGGGTTTAAGAATAGGTAGACACATTCACATATGAAGACAATGTTCTCTCCTGTCCTCTTCCCTTTCTGATATTCTGCATAGCACCAGGGACATGTGAAAGACGAGCCTGACCTCTCCATTCTCAGTGCCCCAGTTGACTGAGCCCCAGCTGAGGGAAGAAGTGCAACTGCCAACACCAGAGTCAGAAGAGATGCATTCTAATAACAAGTGTCTCACGGAAGCATATTATGCAGATAAGACATCTTAATTATCTATTTACACAGCTAATTCTGATTCTCCGCTACAGAACTTTGGGCAAACATTCGACAAGCTCAACTTCTCCATTGACACACTGTCCAGATAATTCAGTACTCACGTGTGGTGCTGCAGTTAAAAGCCCAACTCCTGTCTACTCTCACTAAAACCAAGGCAGTTAAATAATGAAAGAAATAAAAGACTGTAGTTTACACATAATTGGGTCATTTGGGGGTTTTCTCTACTCGAAATACATGTATGATGCCTTACTCTTTTGAAGGTACACCTTGCACAATACTTTAATTGGATGTTATTTACAGTTCCTGAGCTTCCACGTTTCCCTCTCGTGTGTGTAGGAGGAGCAGCAGTCTGTTTGGTGTGTCAGCCCTACAGGAGGATTTCAGAGGCTCTGTGTAAAGCCTTTGAGGAGACCAAGGTCGGACCCGTTTCTGGGGCTCATCCAGCTCCTCCTCCTCCTCCCACACCTTCAACACCATCTGCACCTCGTGAGCCTACTCAACCACACAGCAACTCGGTTAGATATGACGGAATGACGTGTGTTTATGCTATCTAATGTAGGGGTTTGTCAGATGTTCTGCTTTTTGAGGCTATTTTAGTAATTCAAAGTGACATTGTCCTTTTCTTTTGTCAGTGATTGGCCAGAGTCCATACATCCAGTTTCCAGGTCTGAATCAGTCAGGGTTGAAATCCAGCCTACTGCAGGCCTTGAGGACCACAGTCATGCACCCCTGCATTAGACTCACTGCAGTACCATGATGTAGTTTATTTCTATAAAGTGTTTATACAGTTTCTAATGTAATCCCTGCATGTGTGCCTCTTCACTCTCTTCCTTCCTCTGAAGGGTGTTTGAATACGCGAGGCAGTATACCCAAGACATTTGCTTTTACAACGTCTACATCACCACCAACTTCAGACAGATTGATGCCAGGAGAAACAGAGCAGTAAGCAAACAAAATACAACGTATTAATTTGGTCAGTGACGCTAAAATGTTTAATTTGGCTCTATACTCCAGCATTTTGGAGTATAGGTAAATAAATAATGTATTGTCATTTTTTGAGTCACTTTCAAGTATAGAAAATGTTTCTTAACAATTTTACATTCATGTGAATGCTACCACGATTACTGGTAATCATGAATGAATTGTGAGTTGCACAAAGATCATGCCCCCCAAAACATGCTAACCTCTTACCATTCCCGATAACGGTGAGGCTAGCGTTTGTGGAGGGGTGTGATATTTGTGCTTCTAATATTCTCACTCGTGTTCTGAAAGAACTGCAACATTTGAATCCCTACAAATCAGCCGGGCTAGACAATCTGGACCCTCTCTTTTTAAAATTATCCGCCAAAATTGTTGTAACCCCTATTACTATCCTATTCAACCTCTTTCGTATCGTCTGAGATCCCCAAAGATTGGAAAGCTGCCACGGTCATCTCCCTCTTCAAAGGGGGAGACACTCTACACCCAAACTGCTATAGATCTATATCCATCCTGCCATGCCTTTCTAAAATCTTCGAAAGCCGAGTTAATAAGCAAATCACCGACCATTTCGAATCCCACCGTACCTTCTCCACTATGCAATCTGGTTTCGGAGCTGGTCACGGGTGCACCTCAGGCACGCTCAAAGTCCTAAACGATATCATAACCGCCATTGATAAAAGACAGTACTGTGCAGCCGTCTTCATCTACCCGGCCAAGGCTTTTGACTCTGTCAATCACCACATTCTTATCGGCAGACTCAATAGTCTTGGCTTCACAAATGACTGCCTTGCCTGGTTCACCAACTACTTCTCAGATAGAGTTCAGTGTGTCAAATCGGAGGGTCTGTTGTCCGGACCTCTGGCAGTCTCTATGGGGGTGCCACAGGGTTAAATTTTCAAGCTGACTCTTTTCTCTGTATATATCAATGATGTCGCTCTTGCTGCTGTTGATTCTCTGATCCACCTCTATGCAGACGACACCATTCTGTATACATCTGGCCCTTCTGACACTGTGCTAACAAACCTCCAAACAAGCTTCAATGCCATAAATAAACATTCAATTTTCTAGCAACAGCTCTGGGGGACATTTCTGCAGTCACCATTTCAATTGCACGCTCCCTCAATCTGAGACATCTGAGGCATTGTTTTGTGACAAAACTACATATTTTTAAGTGGCCTTTTATTGTCCCCAGCACAAGGTGCACATGTGTAATGAATATGCTGTTCAATCAGCTTCTTAATATGCCAGACCTGTCAGGTGGCTGGATTATCTTGGCAAAGGAGAAATGCTCACTAACAGGGATGTAAACAAATTTGAGAGAAATCTCCTTTTTGTGTGTATGGAAAATTTCAGGGATCTTATTTTTAGCTCATGAAACATGGGACCAACACTTACCATGTTGAATTTATATTTTTGTTTGGCATAGTAATAAAAATATTTTTTTCTAAGGTCATAATGTATCTTCAGTAGTAGCTACATTAAAACTCTGGGCGCCTCTACACAACATGCACGTTGACATTGGGCCCAGCCTATGTAACGTTTTAAATAGGCAGACTAACATGTATTATTCCACTTTTTTTATCCCTGGTGGAATTGGCACAGGGAAGGTTTGAACAAACAGTAGGGTCCTGTCGGGCGACCTGCAAATAAACACAGAATACAATGACGCACAAAGTAGATGCGCTCCTTATACTGTTAGTATTTGCAGTCGATCTGGATGTCACAAAGGGTGGATTTCCCCGGAGTTCTTAGCTGTGTTACGGATATCTCCCCGGAAATTGGAGCAGCTACGAGGTCGACTGCTGAGTATAAATAGAAATAAAACAAATCTTTGTTCAGGAGAAAGTGTCACGACGTTCACCGAAGGTGGTTCCTCTCCCTGTTTGGGCGGTGGTCGGCGTCGCCGGCCTACTAGCCATCACCGATCATTTTGTTAGTTTTGTCTTTGCTTCTGTCACACGTGGTTTCATTTGCTTTAATTTTTGTGTGTATAATTACCCCTGTTGCCTGCTTAGGTTTGTGTGGGATTATTCGTATTTTGTTGAGGTTGTGCCTCATTTCTTTTCACGTATTCTACCAAGTGCTTAAGTTCAAGGAGCGTTGTTTTCCTCCTTCCGTGAGTAACTGGTTACTCTTTTGTCGAGGGCGTTTATTTTGGTATTGTACCTGACCTATATGTTTGTGGACTCGCCTATTAAAAATGCTCCTCGGACATCTCTGCTCTCCTGCGCTTGACTCCTGCCCATACCTCTAAACACAATATCCTAACCGAAAGCTTGGCCTTCATTTACATCATACACTACTTGTGTGAAATTCAACTGCTAAACTAAGCTACCTCATTAAGGCCAGTTGTGCACATTTATTGTTTTTGTTTTAATATCCCTTAATTGTTACAGATGAACACCAAAATTAAGTCCAGGAATCTGTAGGCTTATAAAATGCACGTTCTCCATAAACATGCATATAGGAACGTGACCAAAAGAAGAAACCTAGCCTAATCCAGGCGTAATGGATATAACTGTTCGTGCAAACTTGTGCACCATTGCTGGTGGAGGTTATATTTAAGCAATAACACACGAGAGGGTATGGTATATGGCCAATATACCACGGCAAAGGGCTGTTCTTAGGCACAACCTTTAGCCATGTTATTTTGGCAATATATAACAAACCCCTAAGGTGCCTTATTGCTATTATAAACTAGTTACCAATGTAATTGGAGCAGTAACAATAAATGTTTTGTCATACCCGTGGTATATGGGTTTGTCAGCCAATCAGCATTCAGGGCTCGATCCACCCAGTTTATAATTCAATGTATTCGATAGGCTTTAGCACAATATGTACACAGAGTGAATGTGGCCCTTTTCCCCCAATCCTGTAAGAAATGCACTGGCTCGTGTGTGTCGAGTAAAGCAGTGCTTACCTGAGAGCAGCTTATTGTAATAGCATTAGACACTACATATTCTGCTCATACTGAAGCCCTACCTACATTACTGCATAGCGAGGGGCGAAGAAGTGTATACTGTATGCAGAGAAACTAAGAATTTGAGGGCGTAAGAGATTAACAGAGGGAAAGCGGGATACAAACACTTTTCATGCTGGCATTTCCACAACAGGGAGAGTGTTTTTCAAAGGTATTTTGAGCATTTAAAATTCTGTCCCGGGTTGAAAATGCATGTGTGAGATCTGTCCCTTGAGGTTCGATACACTTCTGATTTTCATTCTTCTCTAATCAGGGACTGGTTTAGACCTGGAACACCAATTGAGGTGAGTGCAATGATAGATCAAGTAGGAACAAAAACCAGAAGTGTTTTGCCATTCCAGGATCATAATTGAAATGCTGCCTGGGTTCAAAATGCCAGTCTGAAAGCACATATAGAGAAACTACAGTGAGGGGAGAGACTGGCATAGTAGATAGAGGGCAATCCTTCACTCTGTGTTTTCACTTAGCACTAAATCAGCTGAATTGTCATTACTGTTATTAGTCCTCCCCTTATGCTCTCTGAAGGGGATTAGTTTCACAAATCAAGCAAAATTAAGCTGCTGCACATTCAGCATGTGGGAGAGAAGTGCAACATGGTGAAAGTGTGCAGCTCACAGATGAATCCAACTGGCCTCAGGAGTTCAGTGCTCCAGAAGCATCCTCATGGTGGACAGTATTGAGTGTTGATTCAGCAGTGGTGAAGTCTAGTACCCATCTTCAGGGTGATTCAAATATCTCATTCAACAGAAACTTTTCTACACCTTGCCTGCCTGTGCCCTACTGTTCTACACACTATATATTAGCTCACTGTCATTTATCTGACTGCCCCATTTCTCTCAGTCTGTCCACCCTCTGCTGTTGCTGCCTGTCTGTTAGCGGGAGAAGAGGCGCGCTCTGCTCCTTTATAACCTGCAGATCAAGAGGCGCATCTCATACACCAAAAGGCAATGGACACGACTCATGCAGCTAGGAACAGGAGAGAACAGTGCGTACTGTGTGCATTTAACAACTCTCTCTCATTAAATCGAGTTTAAACATTTTTTTTTCCTAAAGGTCTTTGAACCCTTCTATTTCCTGATTTAGTTGATGGGATGGCTCTTGGATGAACTCTGAGAACTCATGACAGAATGACAGTGCCTTTAATTTTGAAGTCAAATGGGCTTACTCTTTTCCGGGAATGATCTCCAAGACAAATCTAAACAAACACAGACAAACTCTTTGGGATGCAGCCTCCCTCCCACCCTCCTTCCTGGGCCCTTCTCTCTCCATCCGGTCTTACATGCTGTTGTATTATCCTCTTCTGTCATCACTAATGCTTTTCATTCCATGCCCTGTGACACCCAATAATCTAATTAGGGTAAATATGTTCCTTTCATTGAATTGTACTGTTATTTAACACTGCCCCGTCTTACCTACTGTACTCTCCCCATCCCACTCTCTATTCCTCCCACTTTTCTGCTCTCTTTCTACCCTTCACCTCCACTCTCTCCTGTTTAGGTGTTGTCCAGACTGGGCTGCAGGCTGCGGTGGTACTGTGTGTGTTGGGAGAGGCAGAGGGGTGACCGGGCCGTGAAGTGCACAGTCCCAGGCGGCCTACTGGCTCCAGTGCTGGAGGGACCTGGGCAGGATCTGTACCACCTGTGTCCCACTAGTAACTGGGACCCAGTAGAGAGCTGTTCAGACACAGACATGTACTATGTTAGGGCGACCACCTATTAGGGTGACCACCTAAATTATATGCAGACAGTAAAGATATTTAGCATATTAGGCCATTACAGGTTTTAGTCCTGAATCTTTTTCAATGGCAATAAAACAAACTTGCCAAATGAACAGTTGATCATTATACACTGATAAATGTTTATCTCTGCTCATTTCTTTCAAGTTTTGTTCTGAAAGAAATTGTTTAATTCTTTGAATCCCTGTCCAAAGTTGTATTTCCTGTGACTAATTAATCGTTAAAACAACTAGACTAACAATAGCATCTGTTTCACCAGAGGTTTCAGCAGATTGCAGTTGTTATTTAGCAATGCTGACAATTGACAAAACTGTAGATCCAGCTAATTCTTTGGGATGTTCAGACAATAGGATGACTTGATATTATCAGATTAAATAGCCTGTCTGTATGTAAGGTAAACAATTGCATAATTTAGTCACACTTAATTACCTTAAAATGCAGGACTTTATACATCGATTTAGTCATTTTAGAATTCGCTATATAGAAATGTTGTAAGGTTAGAATACGCGGCTGTCTAGAATGTCACCGCAGAAAGATTCAGGCAGTAAAGAGTTAAAGCACAAGAGAAAATCCCGCCCTGTTCGAGGGTTGAAATGCGATTACACCATCGCTGTAATACACGGACTCAGTCTTGTGCCCGAATGTCTTGCATGTGCGAAGCAGTCTGTCTTTCGGGAATTAAAATATTCTGAATAGTACTTTGGGATTTTAACGAGATCACAGTGGGCTCATCTCCGCTACGGAATGGACATATGTTGTAGTAGCTCTGTATGTGAAGGTAACGGTACTGGAAGTATGACCCTGCGATAACGGCAGCCAGAGGCTACGGACAGCGAGCTGGGCTTGGTTAGAGGTTGGTTACAGGACTTTATGGTGTGGGCTAATGGCGCAGGTGAATGAAGCCTCTTGAAATAAAGTTACACGTTCGATTGACTGGCACAAGCAACGCTTCTGCTCTGCTTTGCATTTGTGGATACTATCATGGACTTTCGCTTGACATTTGCCCCTGTAGGCAAATTGAGGTAGCCGTATAGTTGCCTCCAACCGAACCTGTGACCTTTCTCCGTTTTTGAATGCCTTGTTTTACACCTTTTACGTGGATTAGTTGATGGACACGAGCCAATGTCACTGCGCAACAATGTTTCCGTCTAGAGCTCTGGTAACATTGGTGCTACTCGAGACTGTTACATTTCGCGGTACTCAATCAAATACGTTACCTAGTAACCGTTTAGGATTGCTGCACGATGCCGATTTGCAGGAATATCTGCTGGCGGAAAGTCATATGAATTCAAATAAGACAGAGATGGAGAAGCCACAAGAGAAGCTGTCTCTTTTGAACGTAACAACAGTACCGTCCCACTCCTCACTTACAAGTAGGTATTTGTAGTAACCCTAGTTTAGCCTAGGCAACTTCAAAGGAGCTGTCATTAAAATGCAATTTCAGTCCTTGCCTGGGCACTCTCAAATTCACCCAAAATGACATTACATTTTAGGCCTATCCTACAGTCAGTTAACCTTCTATACTGGAGCCTAGCATACATGCTAATTACAATTAATATTTATTTGATACCTTTACTTTCTAAACACTTACAATAACGTTTCTAGTAAATTCGGGTGTAGAACGTAAAAACCTTTTCACTTAATTGTTTAGATATTGGCTTGACAGTCGCTGGACACGCATTCTGTCCCAGTTGGGGCAAATTTTCAAATATGTTGGAGGTGGTTTATGGTAGAGAAATAAACATTAATTTCTCTGGTGGACATTCCTGCAGTCAGTATGCCAATTGCATGCTCCCTCAACTTGAGACATCTGTTGCATTGTGTTGTGTGACAAACCTGCACATTTTAGAGTGACCTTTTATTGTCCCCAACACATGGTGCACCTGTGTAATGATCATGCTGTTTAATCAGCTTCTTGATATTATTTTATTTATTTAACTTGGCAAGGCAGTTAAGAACAAATTCTTATTTACAATGACGGCCTACCAAAAGGCAAAAGACCTCCTGCAGGGATGGGAGCAGGGATTAAAATATATACAGTGGGGAGAACAAGTATTTGATACACTGCCGATTTTGCAGGTTTTCCTACTTAAAGCATGTAGAGGTCTGTAATTTTTTAAATCATATGTAGACTTCAACTGTGAGAGACAGAATCTAAAACACAAATCCAGAAAATCACATTGTATGATTTTTAAGTAATTAATTTTCATTTTATTGCATGACATATGCTTTTCTGATGTATCAAATACTTAATATTTGGTACAGAAACCTTTGTTTGCAATTAGAGAGATCATACGTTTCCTGTAGTTCTTGACCAGGTTTGCACACACTGCAGCAGGGATTTTGGCCCACTCCTCCATACAGACCTTCTCCAGATCCTTCAGGTTTCGAGACTGTCACTGGGCAAAATGGACTTTCAACTCCCTCCAAAGATTTTCTATTGGGTTCAGGTTTGGAGACTGGCTAGGTCACTCCAGGACCTTGAGATGCTGCTACGGAAACACTCCTTAGTTGTCCTGGCTGTGTGTTTCGGGTCGTTGTCATGCTGGAAGACCCAGCCATGACCCATCTTCAATGCTCTTACTGAGGGAAGGAGGTTGTTGGCCAAGATCTCGCGATACATGGCCCCATCCATCCTCCCCTCAATATGGTGCAGTCGTCCTGTTCCCTTTGCAGAAAAGGATCCCCAAAGAATGATGCTTCCACCTCCATGCTTCACGGTTGGGATGGTGTTCTTGGAGTTGTACTCATCCTTCTTCTTCTTCATCCAAACACGGCAAGTGGAGTTGAGGCAAAAATAGAGCTTTTTGGTCTAATCAGACCACATGACCTTCTCCCATTCCTCCTCTGGGACATCCAGATGGTCATTGGCAAACTTCAGACGGGCCTGGACATGCGCTGGCTTGAGCAGGGGGACCTTGCGTGCGCTGCAGGATTTTAATCCATGACGGTGTAGTGTGTTACTAATGGTTTTCTTTGAGACTGTGGTCCCAGCTCTCTTCAGGTCATTGACCAGGTCCTGCCGTATAGTTCTGGGCTGACCCCTCACCTTCCTCATGATCATTGATGCCCCATGAGTTGAGATCTTGCATGGAGCCCCAGACCGAAGGTGTTTGACTGTCATCTTGAACTTCTTCCATTTTTTAATAATTGCACCAACAGTTGTTGCCTTCTCACCAAGCTGCTTGCCTATTGTCCAGTAGCCCATCCCAGCCTTGTGCAGGTCTACAATTTTATCCCTGATGTCCTTACACAGCTCTCTGGTCTTGGGCATTGTGGAGAGGTTGGAGTCTGTTTGATTGAGTGTGTGGACAGGTGTCTTTTATACAGGTAATGAGTTCAAACAGGTGCAGTTAATACAGGTAATGAGTGGAGAACAGGAGGACTTCTTAAAGAAAAACTAACAGGTCTGTGAGAGCCGGAATCCTTACTGGTTGGTAGGTGATCAAATACTTATGTCATGCAATAAAATGCAAATGAATTACTTAAAAATCATACAATATGATTTTCTGGATTTTTGTTTTAGATTCCGTCTCTCACAGTTGAAGTGTACCTATGATAAAAATTACAGACCTCTACATGCTTTGTAAGTAGGAAAACCTGCAAAATCGGCAGTGTATCAAGTACTTGTTCTCCCCACAGTATGTATATATTTATTATAACATAAATATAGGACAAAACACACATCATGACGAGACAACACTACATAAAGAGAGACCTTTGACAACAACATAGCAAGGCAGCAACACATGACAACACAGCTTGGTAGCAACACAACATGTTACAAACATTATTGGGCACAGACAACAGCACAAAGGGCAAGAAGGTAGAGACAACAATACATCACACAAAGCAGGCACAACTGTCAGTAAGAGTGTCCATGATTGAGTCTTTGAATGAAGAGATTGAGATAAAACTGTCCAGTTTGAGTGTTTGTTGCAGCTTGTTCCAGTCACTAGCTGCACCGAACTGAAAAGAGAGCGACCCAGGGATGTATTTTCTTTGGGGACCGGAAGAACGGGTGTGACTGGCAGAATGGGTGTTGTATGTGGAGGCAGCAATAGATATCTCAGATAGGGGCTAGTGACACCTCAGAGGGTTTTAGAAATAAGCATTAACCAGTGGGTCTTGCGACAGGTATACAGAGATGCCTAGTTTACAGAGGAGTATAGAGTGCAGTGACGTGTCCTATAAGGAGCATTGGTGGCAAATCTGATGGCCGAATGGTAAAGAACATCTAGCCGCTCGAGAGCACCCTTACCTGCTGATCTAGCATGGGTAGGATGGTCATCTGAATCAGGGTTAGTTTGCCAGCTGGGGTGAAAGGAGCGAATATGACAGAGGAAACCAAGGCTAGATTTAAATTTGGCCTGCAGCTTTGAAATATGCTGAGAGAAGAACAGTGTACAGTCTAGCCATACTCCCAAGTACTTGTATGCGGTGGCTCCCTCGAGCTCTAAACTCTCAGAGGTAGTAATCACACCTGTGGGAAGAGGGGCATTCTTCTTACCAAACCACATGACCTTTGTTTTGAAGGTGTTCAGATCAAGGTTAAGGGCAGAGAAAGCTTGTTGGACACTAAGAAATCTTTGTTGTAGAGCATTTAACACAAAATCCGGGGAGGGGCCAGCTGAGTATAAGACTGTATCATATCTTGACAAAGGAGAAATGCTCACTAACAAGGATGTAAACAAATTTGTGCACAACATTTGAGAGAAATAAGCTTTTTGAACATATGGAAAATGTCTGCAGTCTTTTATTTCAGCTCATGAAAACATGTTGTGTTTATATATTTGTTCAGTGTATAGTTGAAGTCAGAAGTTTACATACACTTAGGTTGGAGTCATTAAAACTTGTTTTTCAACCACACAAATTTCTTGTTAACAAACTACAGTTTGGGCAAGTCTGTTAGGACATTTACTTTGTGCAAGACACAAGTAATTTTTCAAACAATTGTTTACAGACAGATTATTTAATTTATATTTCACTCTCACAATTTCAGTGGGTCAGATGTTTACATACATTAAGTTGACTGTGTCTTTAAACAACTTGGAAAATTCCAGAAAATGATGTCATGGCTTTAGAAGCTTCTGATATGCTAATTGACATCATTTGAGTAATTTGGAGGTGTACCTGTGGATGTATTTCAAGGCCTACCTTCAAACTCAGTGCCTCTGTGCTTGACATCAGGTGAAAAATCTAAAGAAATCAGCCAAGACCTCAAACAAAATTGTAGACCTCCACAAGTCTGGTTCATCCTTGGGAGCAATTTCCAAATGCCTGAAGGTACCACGTTCATCTGTACAAACAATAGTACTCAAGTATAAACACCATGGGACCACGCAGCCGTCATACCGCTCAGGCAGGAAACGCTTTCTGTCTCCTAGAGATGAATGTACTTTGCTGCGAAACAGAAAAGGACCTTGTGAAAATGCTGGAGGACACGGGTACAAAAGTATCTGTATCCACAGTAAAACGAGTCCTATATCGACATAACCTGAAAGGCCGCTCAGCAAGGAGGAAGCCACTATCCCAAAACCTCCATAAAAAAGCCAGATTACGGTTTGCCACTGCACATGGGGACAAATATTGTACTTTTTGGGAAATGTCCTCTGGTCTGATGAAAGAAAAATAGAACTGTTTGGCCATAATGGCCATCGTTATGTTTGGAGGAAAAAGGGGGATGCTTGCAAGCCGAAGAACACCATCCCAACCGTGAAGCACGGGGTGGCAGCATCATGTTGTTGGGGTGCTTTGCTGAAGGAGGGACTGGTGCACTTAACAAAATAGATGGCATCACGAGGAAAGAAAATTATGTGGATATATTGAAGCAACATCTCAAGACATCAGTCAGGAAGTTAAAACTTGGTCACAAATGGGTCTTCCAAATGGACAAGGACCCAAAGCATACTTCCAAAATTGGCAAAATGTCTTAAGGACAACAAAGTCAAGGTATTGGAGTGGCCATCACAAAACCCTGACCTCAATCCCATAGAAAGTTGTGGACAGAACTGAAACATTGTGTGCGAGCAAGGAGTCCTACAAACCTGACTCAGTTACACCAGCTCTGCCAGGAGGAATGGGCCAAAATTCATCCAACTTATTGTGGGAAACTTGTGGACGGCTACCTGGAACGTTTGACCAAAGTTAAACAATTTCAAGGCAATGCTACCAAATACTAATTGAGTGTATGTAAACTTTTGAGCCACTGGGAATGTGATGGAAGAAATAAAAGTTGAAATAAATCATTCTCTCTACTATTATTCTGACATTTCACATTCTTAAAATAAAGTGGTGATCCTAATTGACCTAAGACAGGACATTTTTACTAGGATTAAATGTCAGGAATTGTGAAAAAACTGAGTTTAAATGTATTTGGATAAGGTGTACGTAAACTTCCGACTTCAACTGTACATAGGTAGGCTATTGTAAAATGGGCACTGGGAGGTGGTCTGCTGCTTGTTAGTCCTCGAGACACCTGCCAGCCAGCCAGCCATCTATAACTAGCCTTATACAGGCTCTGGACAACAGTTGTACCAGGAACGGACAAGGGACACAGAGCATCTTGTACTGAAGTTAATGCAGCTGTGTCTGTTTTATGTGTGTGTGAAGAAAGGAGTCAGAAGATATGCCTGCTAAGAAACAGAGAGCATGAGCTGTTATAAGCACATCTGGCATCACTGATTGGTTTGTGCAATTAGCCTGAATTGTACATGCTTAGTTAAGATTGTGATGCTGAGCTTTTTTTCCTGGCATATTGAAACCATTTAATGAAAATTGTAGGTTTCCTGCATTTCCTACCCTAAGCCTGCATACCACATTAGTTTTTCCTTACGACTAAGGGATATCCATCTGGGATATGGCTGACTTTATCTTAGCATTAGCATTGTCCCATGGGGAAGGGGGTTCACTGACTACTAGGGCTGGGTAATTGGTTGCCATTAGCTGAGAATTTAGATTTTAGGGTCACTACTAGCATTAACAAAATAGTTTCTCCATCCACTGATGTTATAGTAACAAAGTGATTTATTCATCTGAATATAGTGCCTCAAGGAACGTAAGACAACATTTTCCTATGAATCCCATCTCTCCCTGTCCCCAGAGCACCACCATGGTAGTAGGCACGGCAAGCCACTGGAGAGGACCAGGCCCTTTGTGGTAGTGGACGGACACAATAGAAGTCTGAGTGAGGCCTTGCAGGTGAGACTACAGACATCAAGAGAATGTGTGTGTGAGAGTATCGTTCTACACAGGGCCATACACATACATACTATTACTCTGGTCCTACTTCCATTACCTGCTTTCTATTTCCAGGCTTACATGTTACCATTCTTCATTCAGTGATCCCAGAGCACTTTTATAAAGTGGCCTTTATTTTTTTAGTGTCAGAGGTTAATAACCATTCTATTTTTACAGGTCCCATAAGAACTCCTAATTTTAAACTACAGTTTTCAATCTCAAACTAACATCAAACCCACACCTAGTCATTCCAATTCCAATGTGCGGCTCACATTTTTTTTCCATTCGAAGGTCATCAGTGTTATAATGTTCTTCTCTCTGGGTGGAGTGAGTGATATGGGGGAATTCTTCAGGATATGATTTCAGACCTCCTGTCAGCTGCACAGGAAGTGTCTGTCCTCTTAAAGTGCCCCAGTCCCCCCACCTTCTTCAGATCATAGTTTTTATTCAGGAAGCTCTCTGTAAAATATGTCAAGGCGCCTACTTCCTTCCTCTGTTATATTAGCACAAAAAAGGAAGCCAGACAGCAGACCCCCCTTCCCCCCCCCCCCCACACACACACACACACACACACAGAGGAAAGTAGAGAATAAGAGCATGACAGGGCTACATTTTTGCACATCACGTTTTAAGCCAGCTACTGTATCGGAGTGTTGACTTTCAAAGAGGTTGAACCCCATTGTCTCCATCAGGCACCTAGATGTTTGTTTACTGGTTTCAAAACACACCAGGGCACTGCACTGTCATACAAATAACACAGTTGAGTGGGCCTCATTGGCTAAGACTCAGCGGAGAGTCACTCCTAATTCTTACATTATTGTGCTGTTTATCCTCTGAATCACTGCAGTCATTGATGAATGAGTAGCCGTTTTTCACTTGTCATGAGATTACTGCACCCACAGCCTACTGCTCATACTGACGAACATAACACCAGTGATTCACATACTCACTAAAATACATGCAACGTGTAACCATGGAAACCGGGATCTGTTTTTAGATTGTTTGTCAGAAATGAGAGGAAAGGTGGGGGATGGTGCCATATGGCAGGGGTGTGACTGTGTGTGTCTGTTATACAAACTTTGTCCGTCCACCCTCATCAACACCCACCCATCCCCTGAACAATGTAATTCCTGTAACGCTCCATTTCCCAGTCCAGGGTATTCAAGTGATAAAGATCACTCCATCCCGAGCCAAGTGTGACCTTAGAAGTTAGAGCCACCACTTGTGCTCTAAATAACACTAATTAAAAGTATTGAAATTCACCACTCAAACTGAGTGCACTTACTTGAATGTAATCCCCATGATAGTGTGCAACTTCATCACGTTAAATGTAGATCTTTTATTTGTCTAGCAAAGCATGATTAGCTATAGATAAGATGATCATAAATGTTCTCTCGAGGCAAAAATATCTGAGTGTATATTCTTTGCATATCATTACCATGCTACAAATACCGATTATTATTTCAGTTAGTTCAAAAGAACTACGAGTTCCTTTTTGATGAAATGCGTGTAACTCCCAGCCCAATTAGGATCTCAGATTGATTATATGTGAGTGAGATATTAAAGAAGAAAACATGCCAGTCACCACAGTGTTAGTTTCATTTCTTATGGTGGAGCAGGCGACTTGACTTGGCCTGAATAGCTTCTGTCAACGTTGAACCATGAATAGATCTACTTTGTTAAACAAACAAACTTTCAGACAGTTGCCACATTGATGTTGGAAATAAATGTTTTAAGAAGAAAATACAGACATGTATGACATGTTATTATTAGCCTCCACACCAACTTGGTTATGAATGGATTTGTGACACACACACACACACACACACACACACACACACACACACGGAACTCTGATGTGTAAGGCGTGCAGCAGGGAGCTTTACCTTAATACAGCTTAAGGAGGGGACCTAATTCAGAGCACGATCGCTCTGTGTTGACAGTGAGCATTTCTGCCACCCCAACCCTTTACCCTACCATTAAGACAGCTGTGTGTGTGTGAGGGGGGCACTATTGCCTTACACCCAAAGCATGGTAAGACTGATTCTTTACTAAAGGGGGTGGGGGGGGGGGGGCTCTTATCTACTTAAGAAAGTGTCTGTAGGGAAAGTGTTTCACTAGGATGTGTGGTGTATTGAGCCGGGTATAGAATGGTCTTGAGTTAATCCCCAACCGGGGTCGTGTTTACAGTGCCTTGCGAAAGTATTCGGCCCCCTTGAACTTTGCGACCTTTTGCCACATTTCAGGCTTCGAACATAAAGATATAAAACTGTATTTTTTGGTGAAGAATCAACAACAAGTGGGACACAATCATGAAGTGGAACGACATTTATTGGATATTTCAAACTTTTTTAACAAATCAAAAACTGAAAAATTGGCCGTGCAAAATTATTCAGCCCCCTTAAGTTAATACTTTGTAGCGCCACCTTTTGCTGCGATTACAGCTGTAAGTCGCTTGGGGTATGTCTCTATCAGTTTTGCACATCGAGAGACTGAAATGTTTTCCCATTCCTCCTTGCAAAACAGCTCGAGCTCAGTGAGGTTGGATGGAGAGCATTTGTGAACAGCAGTTTTCAGTTCTTTCGACAGATTCTCGATTGGATTCAGGTCTGGACTTTGACTTGGCCATTCTAACACCTGGATATGTTTATTTTTGAACCATTCCATTGTAGATTTTGCTTTATGTTTTGGATCATTGTCTTGTTGGAAGACAAATCTCCGTCCATCTTCCCATCAATTTTAACCATCTTCCCTGTCCCTGCTGAAGAAAAGCAGGCCCAAACCATGATGCTGCCACCACCGTGTTTGACAGTGGGTATGATGTGTTCAGGGTGATGAGCTGTGTTGCTTTTCCGCCAAACATAACGTTTTGCATTGTTGCCAAAAAGTTCAATTTTGGTTTCATCTGACCAGAGCACCTTCTTCCACATGTTTGGTGTGTCTCCCAGGTGGCTTGTGGCAAACCTTAAAGGACACTTTTTATGGATATCTTTAAGAAATGGCTTTCTTCTTGCCACTCTTCCATAAAGGCCAGATTTGTGCAATATACGACTGATTGTTGTCCTATGGAAAGAGTCTCCCACCTCAGCTTTAGATCTCTGCAGTTCATCCAGAGTGATCATGGGCCTCTTGGCTGCATCTCTGATCAGTCTTCTCCTTGTATGAGCTGAAAGTTTAGAGGGACGGCCAGGTCTTGGTAGATTTGCAGTGGTCTGATACTCCTTCCATTTCAATATTATCGCTTGCACAGTGCTCCTTGGGATGTTTAGAGCTTGGGAAATCTTTTTGTATCCAAATCCGGCTTTAAACTTCTTCACAACAGTATCTCGGACCTGCCTGGTGTGTTCCTTGTTCTTCATGATGCTCTCTGCGCTTTTAACGGACCTCTGAGACTATCACAGTGCAGGTGCATTTATACGGAGACTTGATTACACACAGGTGGATTGTATTTATCATCATTAGTCATTTAGGTCAACATTGGATCATTCAGAGATCCTCACTGAACTTCTGGAGAGAGTTTGCTGCACTGAAAGTAAAGGGGCTGAATAATTTTGCACGGCCAATTTTTCAGTTTTTGATTTGTTAAAAAAGTTTGAAATATCCAATAAATGTCGTTCCACTTCATGATTGTGTCCCACTTGTTGTTGATTCTTCACCAAAAAATACAGTTTTATATCTTTATGTTTGAAGCCTGAAATGTGGCAAAAGGTCGCAAAGTTCAAGGGGGCCGAATACTTTCGCAAGGCACCGTATATAACCAGATCATTCATTATACCCCAAAAGTAATTCAAATCACTGAGTACTTCTCTAAGCCCAAGTGAAGGTAATGCAAGTCGGCAGGCTACTAGTTAAATGGGAATTAATCACTTGTTTCCTATTGGTGAGGTTAGTTCTGGATATCCATGCACAGCAGTAAAGAAACAATCAGAGGCAGACATGAGTTTCAGTGAAGTGGTTTTCACTCTTGCCTTCATATCAGCATCTGTTGAACATTTATAAACCAGGACATGTTGACGATCTGGTTCATTGATATTAATCAGTCAAGTGCTAGGGAAGAGGAGAAGAGCCAGCAAACACCACATTCCCTTTGGGACTGGAGTTGAATGCGACACTCCTCTACCTCATGTTGCCCATTGTACATTAATTTACTTTGTTGTGTACCCCTTTGCATTACAATAACAAGTCATGAACTAACCCAGAGATTTCCCTCAGATAGTGGACAGGCACACTCCATTCACATGTCCAGACTTGATCCATAAACAGGATCCAGGGCTGCTCTGGGTCAGACTAAATAACAGAGAAGCACAACAGGGACTGAGGAAGACAGACATCCCAGGAGCTGACTGATTGTATTTCCCTCCCTCACACTCGTCCGTTGAGCTGAAAGAACTGGAGAGGAATCACGACTCGCCCTGTCCCTCCCTTCCTCCGTTACACCCCCTCCGCCCCTTTTCCTCTCTCCTCCTCCCTGGTTTATTTCTTCTGCTCTGGGTCACAAGCAGCTCTGGGTCTGAATGGACCCCACCCAGCATTCATGTGGCGGTGAGCTCATCTTGTTACTAGCAGGAGGTCACGGCCTGGGATACTTACCTCACTGAAGGAGAGGGGGGAAATAAGAGGAGAGGGTGAAGGTGGAGAGTGGGGGAAGGAGAGGTAATGGCAGCAGAGATGGAGTGGACATGGTTGTCGATAGGATAAAGAATGACAGAGGTGAGAGAGGTGAAAGTGAAATGCCAGTGAGGGTGAAATGAGAGACCAGTTGCGAGTGTGAGGTAAAGATTCAGAAGGAGGAAGAGGGAGAGACGAGGAGAGAAATGTAAGAGAAATTGTAATGCTCAAAGAAGAGGGAGAGGGTGAGAAAGGGAGAAGTGAGTCAATGACAAACAAAGTGTGGAGAGGGTGGGTGTTTCTTGGCTGAGCTCCAAATATTTGGGTGTGATCCTCCACTAGAGCCCTGAACAGATGTAGCTCTGCTCTGCTCTGGAAGGAGCCCTGTTTCTACTCTGACCTCTCTCCCCAAAACCACAATCCAAGGCAGCTTGCCAAAAGATGCAGATGTTTGAGAGAGTGTGTACATGTGCTGTATGTCTTCCTATCTCTTTCTCTCCCTATCGCTTTCTCACCCTTAATCTTTATTCTCTTTGGACACATAACTGACATTACTGTAGTTTGTTTTTTGCCTTGTAGTTTTTAACCAGATCTCCACCATTGTGCCTAGAGTCTTTGTTGGTTACCCATTGGACTCTTGCCCTGGCGGTACAAAAACACAGGTCCACCCAACATAACTCAGTCACACTCTCCTTACATACTGTGGTGAATGACCTCACCGAAGCCCTCTGATTATAATAAAGACTATAGGAACTAGAAATAGACCAGAGTTATATTTTCATTCAAATGTATTGGAAATCCCCCTCAATTATCATCATCTACTTCTGGGATTCTTCTTGGATTATTATATTCTTGGATGTGGAACCAGTTATATTTTGTACATATCCAATGACTTGGTTCCAGTGTGAATAGTTATGTTATTACTAATAGCCTCTTAGAGCCTATGGTACAGAGACACAGTTGTATGTGTCATATGAACCATGATGTTGTTAAAGTATTTCTGGGACTGTGGACAGTAGAATACTTCTGAGTGAATTGGGTGTAAGTTGTTCTTGGACTTGGGTACCCGGCAATGACATTATCCAGCATTGTTTTTGCCGGATCACATAAGATTTAGACTCTCTGGTTCCTCATAGTCACTAACCGCTGAACAGACCTCTCTGGCATACTGTCACCACCATTACCTTACTGCCTGTACTCCTACTTCTAGTCCCATTTCCAAGCCTGATCCCCTGCCAATTCCTGTCAGTTAGCTGGAGAGGAGAAAGCGAGGAAGCAGCACTCTGCGGTGGGGAAGGAGGGAAGCGCCAACAGGAAGGGTTTCACTTACTCACTGTCTTCATAGGTGGAGCCGTTAAATGCGCTAGAAAATGACTGAATGGCAGGAAGAGAGACAGTGTTAGTTCCTGCTGGGGGGGAATGACTGTAATGAGATGGAAGTCCAGGGGAAATGGACATGAAAAGAGGGAGAGGATGTCATTTACCCACCGCCGCCTCTGCATTCGGTGAGAGAAATGTGCAGCAGGCAAATTAAGTCCATTTATAGCCTGATCCTTAGTGCCTATGAGGGGTAACCCTGGCTGACAGTCTGATTCAGCTCATTTGGGCTCTGGTATTGTGCTTAGGTGCCAGTGCCAATCAAAGACTGGGTGCAGCACGCATTTAGAGACTGGGTTTATTTTAGAGAGCATGCAGGTGTAAGCGTTGGCAGGTAGTGCTCAGGGGGGGGGGGGCTGCAGCCATAGACAAAGTATAACTTTAATCGCACCATCTCATTTCATGTCCGCTGACTGGTTTGATGGGATGAGTATTGATTGGCTGAAGGGATTCAAAGTATATAGTATTATCCAATTTGAGCATTGCGTAATAATGGAACTTTAGTGCGGAGAAAGGATGAGCGCTCCATAGCTGTCTACGACATCTGAAATGTTGTCCATCAGCCTCTAAAGGATATAGGTCATTGTATACAGAACATGTTTTTTATGAACTATGCAAGACTTCCTATGCCTCAATCCTTTAAACTTCGCAGGGTTAATAAGAAAGACCACATGGTGGTACTGGATATTACTGCTGTTTCACTAAGGAGATTGTCCCTTTGCCCCGTTTGCCACTTCAAGCTGCTCTTGGCGGCATTCGCTCATTAAGACACTCATCACGTGCTAATCATGAGTACGCCATGTTGAAACATTGAGTGATTACAACAACAACAACAGCAAACAAAGTAATTGCTGGAAAGATTTTGTTGGACAATGAGTTCATTTGGTCACACAAGGTCCTTGTTCCCCTTTAGCACAACAGTTGTTAGGGGGAAGTGTCCAACTGAATTTTCGTATTACAGTTAGTTCAATTATCCACTGACTTATGAGGATCAAAATCACAGTACACATTACCAGGTGCATGTTTCTTGTCCTTTCACAGAACGGTCACCCAGACAAGCTACAGTGTGGTCTTCAAATTGGAGGCAGCATCTATCTTTTGGACCTGGAGAAAAACCAGTAAGCTCACTAACAAAAGATACTCCATTTTAAAATATATCAGAAGACTAAAATATATGTAATCATAAGCTTTAGCTATCTGAATGGGGAGTTGTGATGCAGAAATGCCCCAACCTTTGCCATCGTTGAGTTAAGACTTCATAGTTTCATAAAGGGATTTATCATCAACAATAAAATGTTCGGACTTCCAGACAAATCTTCAGAGGAATTAGTCTGAATGAATGTACAGTAACCCTGTCCTCTCCCTGCAGCGCTCTCCTGCCCAAGCCCCCCAATGTCTTCTACTACCTCCCTAATGGCACTGGGGTTTCTTTAGAGGAGAGCACAGTGGTAAGTAATGTGTTGTAAATGTTCTGATTTGTTATAGGTAGAATTGTTAAAGGGGTTGATATGAAAACGGCAAGTTAGTTCATATGAGCTTGGATAATAATGTCGTCCTTATATTATGTTGACTCCTCTCTCCCTGGTTGTTATCTCCTAGACTCACTGCTACTACCACGGATCAGTGAGGGGCTTCCCACAGTCCAGGGTGGCTCTCAGTACCTGCTCTGGACTCAGGTAATAATATCAACTTGAACTCTCTGTCAAAACTACAGGATGGTATGCAGCCTGTCAAAATTAGGATCATTTCCACTCTGTCACAATCCAAAGGAAGGTACATTTTCACAGGAACTTCACAAGCAAAGCAACAGCATGCGAACAATGTTCCCCGTAGATGTAGTCAACATTCTTGATTTGAGAATGGTGTCCATGGAAGTGAGATCATACAAATTCATACTATGTAGTCATGCCTTTTAGGTTTTCCATTAAAAAAATAGAGCCTAACGGCTCAATAGGTTTACCCGCATTACCTTATGACCGTAAGCATATCAAATCAAATGTATTCATATAGCCCTTCGTACATCAGCTGATATCTCAAAGTGCTGTACAGAAACCCAGCCTAAAACCCCAAACAGCAAGCAATGCAGGTGTAGAAGCACGGCGGCTAGGATATGCATTTCATTATCTGTAATGTAATGGTTCATGCATTTAAAACCAGTAAAGTAATGTAAACAGGGGTCAGCCTTATCCCACTTAATCGCCCTCCTCAGTTACTCCCTTTCTGGTGCACTATATGGTGAACCTATTATTATAAAGGGGAAGTCTTTACTAAGGGCACTTCATCTTTGCCTGCAGTACGAACAACGTCATGGTTATGTGAGCGTCATGGTTATGTGAGTGGGGCGGAGTGATCGACCGTGAGGTGGCTTTAATCCAATTCAGATTAATCAGAAAGAACTCTGACCTCCTCAAGCATACTAATCACCCGATTTTGAGAAAGCGCCAGTTTTAATCTGGGGTCCCTTCTGCTGACTTGGATACTTTAGGGATATCCAAATGAACTTGGTGGAAATCCATGAGAAATCCTCTTGACCTTTATTTAGAGTTGGAGTTATTTAGAGCTCTTTACTCACGTGGGAAGACCGTGTGGCCATATACTCGGTTTAGGGCCATGTTTATGTAGAAAAGGTCATCTGGTTGCTAGCAGAGCCTTGAACAATGTCCTCACCTGAAGTAACTGTATTTACTTGGAACTTGGACAGCATTTTCTGCCCCTGTTGACTCTCTGTTGAGTGAGTCCCTGTTTATTCCCCTCTCCCTCAGGGGTGTGGTGGCTATCAACTCCACCCTGAGCTTTGAGCTGCAGCCTGAGGAAGACCATGAGGAGGGGGCAGAGGAGAGCGGAGGGGAGGAGGAGGAGGGGATGCACCTGCTCTACTCCACCAGACCTAGTGTTGGGGGCTGTGGGGTGTCTCATACACCTGTACCCCCCATCCACATCCCACCACAAGTCCCACACAGGGTGAGAGGGGCTGGAATGTTTATCTAGGGATTGGAACTACTAATGTTTTCGCCACTGCTGAAAATACCATACTGACTTCCCTGAATTGTCGACAACATACTGTACATTGGCCCGAATGTCTTTTGTTTACACTTTGCTTTTTTTGCAGAGTAAGAGGGACATTCTCTCAGAGACCAAGTACATAGAGCTTGTGCTTGTAGCTGATCACGAAGAGGTAATGTACGATAAGGCTAATGTACGACAATGCCCCTTAGTGTAAGCAAGGCACTGACGTAGCTGCACTCTGAAGAGACCCCAGTACATTTAGACCAATCCCATCATGTTCTGTCTCTATTGTCCTAATCAATAACGGTTCTTTTTTACAGTACCTTAACTACCAGAAAATCAACAAGACTATCATCTATCGAATGCTGGATGTGGCCAACCAAGTAGACTGGGTATGTAACCTAATATTAAAGTGGTCTCCTTTTCACCTCATTTAACACCTGATTTACTAAACAAAAGCCACATCTCAATAAGTGGTCCAGGTAATTCGTGACATGGCACAAGTGGGGGGGGGGCCTTACTTTTTCTGTCATCTACTGCTTCTCTATTGTTCCTCAAACAAGCGCGATGGCTGACGATATCACGTATTCACAACAGCCCAACTCCTTGAATGCCCTACTCCTTGAAGTTTGCAGGTGTCTAAAAAACATTTATTTAGCTAAAAACACATTTTTCACCCTTTAGTGTGTGTACTTTACTGTATTTATACTTGGGATATTGCTTTTCAAAAGTAAAATAAATCGCTGGAGGATGTCTTTAAGTATTAACCATATACACCCAGTTTATTAGGTACAGCATCCCGTTCATGAAAATGGTTCGCTCCTACAGACAGTGTGTCACGTGGCTTGCTGTATATAGCAGGCAGACTGGCATCAAGGCATTCAGTTACTGTTCGATTGAATGTTAAAATGGGCAAAACGAGTGACCTAAGCAACTGAGCGTGGCATGATTGTCGGTGCCAGGCGCGCTGGATCCAGTATCTCAGAAACGGCTGGCCTCCTCAGCTTTTTACGCACAACAGTGTGTAAGATTTAAAGAGAATAGTGCGACAAACAAAAAAACATCCAGTCAGCGGCAGTCCTGTGGAGAAAACAGCTCGATGAGCGGTCAAAGGAGATGCAAGCAAACAGGCAGGCCACAAACAGGCAAATAATGGCTCAGGACGGCATCTCACACACAACTCGTCAGTCCTTTTTATGGATGTGCTATTACAGCAGACGACAACACCGGGCTCCACTCCTATCAGCCAAAAGCAAGAAGAAGTCTCCAGTGGGCACGCTATCACCAACACTGGACAATTGAGGAGTGGAAAAACATTGCCTGGTCCAACTTAACCCGGTTCCTGTTGTGTCATGCTGATGGCAGAGTCAGTATTTGGCGTAGGCAGCATGAATCCATTAACGGTACAGGCTGGTGGCAGTGGTGTAATGGTGTGGGAAACGTTTTCCTTGCACACATTAGATCCCTTGATACCAATTGAGCAATGTTTCCCTTCCCCAAAGAATTCCAGCTGTTCTGGGGCCAAAGGGAGATCTGACCCGGTACTAGGTGGGTGTACCTAATATACTGGCCGATGTATATTTGTATTATATTTTCATTGGTTTGTCATGGTGGTTCTCCTCTACCCCTCTCTAGTTCTACCGGCCGCTGAGTGTGCGTGTGGCTCTAACTGGGCTGGAGATCTGGAGTGACCAGGATAAGATCCGGGTTGACAAGAGTCCCTCAGACACCCTCAACCGTTTCCTGGAGTGGCGCACCAGAGAGCTGCTGCCCCGCCTGCGCCATGACAATGCTCAGCTCATTATGTGAGTAGTCAAATGGACTTGGTTGAAGGTTATCGTGCCTTTCTCACACCTGTACATTATGGAAGCAGATCCATCCCAAATACATGAATATACCAGTGGATTGCCTCTTTGTGAAAATAGACTAACTATAACTGTATGTGTTTGATCTGTTCCAGGGGGGAGTCATTTGATGGAACTACAGTGGGAATGGCATCTCAGTCTTCCATGTGCTCCAAGGACCGGTCAGGAGGGGTCAATGTGGTGAGTTAGTTAGCCTCAGTTAGGTTTATCAGTGGAGTAGAGGGGCAACTGACCCACAATGATAGTATGAGTCTGGTAGTTGACTGACTCTGTGTGTCTCCCTCTCCCTCTCTGTGTGCAGGATCACCTGGTCAGTGTACTGGGGGTGGCGTCCACCATTGCCCATGAGCTCGGGCACAATTTGGGCATGAATCATGACACAGCCGACCGGCGCTGCCAGTGTCAGAACGAGCCACGCCTGGGAGGCTGCATCATGGAGCCATCTACTGGGTGAGGTGCTATGGGGCTATGGTGGGCTAGGTTTGACGTGCATTACAAAAGCACCAGGCCACGCAAAGTCAATGATGCAAAACAGAAAGGGTCAGTTATGTGCAGCTCAGTTTCCAAGTATTATGTTAATTTTAATGCACTTGTAAGAAGCTCTGGATAAGAGCATCCACTAAATGTCTTGCTCTCTTTGCCCCTCTGACAAAAAGGTTCATGCCAGGCCAGCTGTTCAGCAGCTGCAGTGCCAGAGACCTGTCCCTCAGCTTACTCCACGGTGGGGGGATGTGCCTCTTTAACGTGCCTCAGCCTGAGAAACTGCTGGGGGGGCCACGCTGTGGAAACCTCTACGTGGAGAAGGGAGAGGAGTGTGACTGCGGCCTGCTGGATGTATGTTGGACAGCAAATGTTATATTTTTAGGGGGGACAGCATAGCTCACCATAGATGCAGGTTGACATTTATTTTGATGACTGATGATGCCCTGGAGGCAGCACTAAGCGGTTTCCTCTAGATGGGCCAGCTGTTAAGTCCAAATTGGCCAAATCATACAAAATGTATGAAAACAAAAATGTGCTTTTTGGTCTTAATTTAAGGTTCGGCGTAAGGTTAGCAGTGTGGTCAGGGTTAAGGTATGGGTTAGGTTTAGGTTTAAAATCTGATTTTATGACTTTGTGGATGTGCCAGCTACTGACCACCCTGCAGAGCTGCCTCTAGGACAAGATTCATAACAATGAACACTAACCTGCCACCATAGATGATCATTCAATGAACAGACTTTATGATTTAGGTCAGGGGTATTCAATCAGGGGGCCCGCGAAAATGTATATATAAATTACACATTTTATTTTGTTATTTCAATGTTTATATTACTAACGTATGATGGGGGTCCCTGGGTCGCAGTTTGCCTGGGAGGGGGTCCCTGGAAAGGAAAAGGTTGAAGAGCCCTAACTTTAGCTTTAGGATGAATTATTAAGTGTCTGTCTCTCTGGATGTCCAGGAGTGTAACGATCCTTGCTGCAATGCCACCACCTGTAAACTGGTTCCTGGGGCCCAGTGTTCCTCTGATGGCATCTGTTGTGACAACTGCAAGGTGGGCAAGCCTCTCTCCCTCTGTGTCCTTAACTGGACCCTTACTGATACACTCACTCACACACTCATTCAACCTCATCACTGAACACACTACTGAACACCTACATTTAAAATCAGCTCAGGTTGTTAGTATCATATTTATTATAACTATAATTATATATGTTATAACTCAGATTTTTATGTTCTTGTCTAGTACTGTTCTGTATTTTGTTATGTTTTATGTGGACACCAGGAAGAGTAGCTGCTGCATGTGCAATAATCCTAATAAACTAAACTTTTACATGATCTGTCACAAGAAACTGAACAAAGGTCCAAATCATAAACTCCTTTACTGATTTACTGTATTTTCTCCATCTAACCAGCTGCGTACAGGTGGATGGATGTGTCGGCAGCCCCTGGGGGAGTGTGACCTCCCAGAGCACTGCACCGGGGCCTCTCCCTACTGCCCCCCCAACGTGTTCCTGCAGAACGGCGAGCCCTGCGAGGAAGGCTCCTCCTACTGCTACAGCGGTGTCTGCGCCAGCTTCAACACACAGTGCCAGATGTTGTGGGGACCGAGTGAGTTACACTATTGGTCAAATGTTCTGGACCCGATAACCACTGTGATTGATACCACTGTGGGGAGCTAGTGGCTAGTTATTTGGACTTGTTTCAGTACTTTGACCAAGTACTGTAGAACCTCGAGATCTGAACCCCAGAGTTCTGGACTGACTGGTCAGCGGGACTGGAACTTTTTAAAAGCAACAGAGAATACTTCCCTGGACAAAGGATTCCTACAGTTGAAGTCGCAAGTTTACATACACTTCGGTTGGAGTCATTAAAACTTGTTTTTCAACCACTCCACACATTTCTTGTTAACAAACTATAGTTTTAGCAAGTCGGTTTGGACATCTACTTTGTGCATGACACAAGTAATTCTTCCAACAATTGTTTACAAACAGTTTATTTCACTTATAATTCACTATATCACAATTCCAGTGGGTCTGAAGTTTACATACACTCAGGGGACTGTGCCTTTAACCAGCTTGGAAAATTCCAGAAAATTCCATCATGGCTTTAGAAGCTTCTGATATTCTAATTTACATCATTTGAGTCAATTGGAGGTGTGGATGTATTTAAAGGCCTACCTTCAAACTCAGTGCCTCTTTGCTTGACATCATGACATCTTTGCTTGAAAATCAAAAGAAATCAGCAAGACCTCAGAATTTGTTTTGTAGACCTCAACAAGTCTGGTTCATCCTTGGGAGCAATTTCCAAATGCCTAAAGGTACCACGTTCATCTGTACAAACAATAGTACGCAAGTATAAACACCATGGGACCATGCAGGCGTCATCCCGCTCAGGAAGGAGACGCGTTCTGTCTCCTAGAGATGAACGTACTTTGGTGCGAAAAGTGCAAATCAATCCCAGAACAACAGTGAAGGACCTTGTGAAGATGCTGGAGGACACAGGTACAAAAGTATCTGTATCCACAGTAAAACGAATCCTATATCGACATAACCTGAAAGGCCACTCAGCAAAGAAGATGTCACTGCTCCAAAACTGCCATAAAATAGCCAGACTACAGTTTGCAACTGCATATGAGGGTAAAGATCATACTTTTCGGGGAAAGGTCCTCTGGTCTGATGAAAGAAAAATAGAACTGTTTGGCCATAATGGCCATCGTTATGTTTGGAAGAAAAAGTGGGAGGCTTGCAAGCCGAAGAACACCATCCCAACTGTGAAGCACGGAGGTGGCAGCATCATGTTCTGGGGGTGCTTTGCTGCAGGAGGGACTAGTGCACTTCATAAAATAGATGGCATCATGAAGAGGGAAAATGATGTGGATATATTGAAGCAACATCTCAAGACATCAGTCAGGAAGTTAATGCTTGGTTACAAATGGGTCTTCCAAATGGACAATGACCCTAAGCATACTTCCAAAGTTGTGGCAAAATGGCTTAAAGGACAACAAAGTCAAGGTATTGGAGTGGCCATCACAAAGCTCTGACCTCAATCCTATAGAAAATGTGGGGGCAGAACTGAAAAAGCATGTGTGAGCAAGGAGGCCTACAAACCTGACTCAGTTACACCAGCTCTGTCAGGAGGAATGGGCCAAAATGCACCCAACTTATTGTGGGAAGCATGTGGAAGGCTACCCGAAAACATTTGACCCAAGTTTAACAATTTCAAGGCAATGCTACCTAATACTAATTGAGTGTATGTAAACTTCTGACCCACTGGGAATGTGATGAAATAAATAAAAGCTGAAATAAATAATTCTCTCTACTTTTATTCTGACATTTCACATTCTTAAAATAAAGTGGTGATCCTAACTGACCTAAGACAGGGAATTTCTATTAGGATTAAATGTCAGGAATTGTGAAAAACTGAGTTTAAATGTATTTGGCTAAGGTGTGTGTATACTTCCAACTTCAACTGTATATATAATGTCACTACTAGTGATTGAAGAAACTGTTTTGGTGAGTTATGACATATCAGATCTTCATATGCCATGTGTTGGAGAAGTGAGATTGGCTCATAAACCCAGGAGGCAGAGTTGTTCAGACACTTTTACCTTATGATCTTAGAGACAACTAGGATTGTTTAAACTTCCCTTTCTTTTCAGATTCCACAAGGGCTCCGTCTGTCTGCTTTTCCTCCGTCAACAAACAGGGCAACAAATACGGCAACTGTGGCCAGATGCCAAACGGAACCTACGTCCCCTGCCCTAGCAAGTAGGTTCCATGTTCATTAGGGCACATCGTAGCAAATTGTTTTGCAACAGACAACAAAATTAGCATATTTTATTGGACAAGTTAATGTAGTCCTGCCTTGTTTCAGTTCTTATTCTTCAATTTGGTGCCTAATGAACACTTCTATATATCTGACTGTGTCTGACTTTCCAGAGATGTGCATTGTGGGAGGCTCCAGTGCCAGGGAGGCAACGACCGTCCGTTGCTAGGCATCAGCGCTGAGATCCTGACCACCAAAGTCAAATTTAACTACAGTGACTTTGTCTGCCGGGGAACCTACTTCCACCTTGGCGACGACGTCTCCGACCCTGCCATGGTGGCACAGGGCACTGCATGTGGTCTTGGCAAGGTGGGCATTTCCTCAACTATAGAAATACAATGCAAAATACTTCTGTTTTTGTGGAATGGGTCATTTGACCTTTTGAAATAGGAGAGGTTTTCTGTGTTGTTATCTGAGTTTACGTAAATATCTAAAATGATGATTGTTGTTACTGACCATGTTGTGGTTCAGGCCTGTTGGAACCAGCGGTGTCAGGATGTGTCTTTGTTCGGCGTCGACGATTGTCAGAGCAAATGCAACGGACACGGGGTGAGCAAACCGGCTGCCTGTCTCCCCTTATAGGAGTTATATTGTATCGCTCACAATGGACTGGCTCATACTGTTGATGTTAAATGAATAATATGGCTCAATATCCTCTCTCTGACATTGCCAGGTGTGCAACAGCAATAAGAACTGCCACTGTGACGTGGGCTGGGCTCCTCCAGACTGTAGGTCCACGGGCCATGGAGGCAGTGTGGACAGTGGCCCTGCAAGAGCACCTAGAGGTACCTCACCATTCCTCTGTTAATGCACAACTTGACTGCACTCATAGATATACACTCAAATCAAATGTATTTATAAAGCCCTTCTTACATCAAGTGCTGTACAGAAACCCAGCCTAAAACACCAAACAGCAAGCAATGCAGGTGTAGAAGCATGGTGGCTAGCAAAAACTCCCTAGAAAGGCCAGAACCTAGGAAGAAACCTAGAGAGGAACCAGGCTATGAGGGGTGGCCAGTCCTCTTCTGGCTGTGCCAGGTGGAGATTATAACAGAATATAGCCAAGATGTTCAAATGTTCATAGATGACCAGCAGGGTCAAATAATAATAATCACAGTGGTTGTCGAGGGTGCAACAGGTCAGCACCTCAGGAGTACATGTCAGTTGGCTTTTCATAGCCGATCATTGAGAGTATCTCTACCGTTCCTGCTGTCGCTAGAGAATTGAAAACAGCAGGTCTGGGACAGGTAGCACGTCCGGTGAACAGGTCAGTGTTCCATAGCTGCAGGCGGAACAGTTGAAACTGGAGCAGCAGCACGGCGAGGTGGACTGGGGACAGTAAGGAGTCATCAGGCCAGATAGTCCTGAGGCATGGTCCTAGGGCTCAGGTCCTCCGTGTGTGTGTGTGTGAGAGTGTGTGAGAGCATACTTAAATTCACACAGGACACTGGATAAGACAGGAGAAATACTCCAGACAGATCCTAGCTCCCCGAGACAAACTACTGCAGCATAAGTACTGGAGGCTGAGACGGGAGGGGTTGGGAGACACTGTGGCCCCATCTGACGATACCCCCGGACAGGGCCAAACAGACAGGATAAAACCCCACCCACTTTGCCAAAGCACAGCCCCCACACCACTAGAGGGATATCTTCAACCACCAATTTACCTTCCTGAGACAAGGCCGAGTGTAGCCTACAAAGATCTCCGCCACGGCACAACCCAAGGGGGGCCAGACAGGAAGATCACGTCAGTGACTCAACCCACTCAAGTGACGCACCCCTCCTAGGGACGGCATGGAAGAGGACCAGTAAGCCAGTGACTCAGCCCCTGTATTAGGGTGAGAGGCAGAGAATCCCAGTGGAGGGAACCGGCTAGGATGGTTCGTTGCTCCAGTGCCTTTCGGTTCACCTTCACACTCCTGGGCCAGACTACACTCAATCATAGGACCTACTGAAGAGATGAGTCTTCAATAAAGACTTAAAGGTTGAGACCAAGTCTGCATCTCTCACATGGGTAGACAGACCATTCCCTAAAAATGGAGCCCTATAGGAGAAAGCCCTGCCTCCAGCTGTTTGCTTAGAAATTCTAGGGACAGTTAGGAGGCCTGCGTCTTGTGACCGTAGCGTACGTGTAGGTATGTACGGCAGGACCAAATTCGGAAAGATAGGTAGGAGCAAGCCCTTGTAATGCTTTGTAGGTTAGCAGTAAAACCTTGAAATTAGCACTTGCCTTAACAGGAAGCCAGTGTAGAGAGGCTAGCACTGGAGTAATATGATCCAATCTTTTGGTTCTAGTCAAGATTATTTAGTGCTTTATCTGGGTAGCCAGAAAGTAGAGCACTGCAGTAGTCTAACCTAGAAGTGACAAAAACATGGATACATTTTTCTGCACAATTTTTGGTCAGAAAGTTTCTGATTTTTGCAATGCTACGTAGATGGGAAAAAAGCTGTCCTTGAAACAGTCTTGATATGTTCGTCAAAAGAGAGATCAGGGTCCAGAGTAACGCCGAGGTCCTTCACAGTATTATTTGAGACGACCGTACACCCATCAAGATTAATTGTCAGGTTCAACAGAATATCTCTGTTTCTTGGGACCTAGAACAAGCATCTCTGTTTTGAGTTTAAAAGTAGAACATTTGCAGCCATCCACTTCCTTATGTCTGAAACACAGGCTTCCATTGAGGGCAATTTTGGGACTTCACCATGTTTCATCGAAATGTACAGCTGTGTGTCATCCATAGCAGTGAATGTTAACATTGTTTCCGAATGACATCAGCAAGAGGTAAAATATATAGTGAAAACACTCCTTATCTTAATCAAATCCTGGAGAAATTGGAATACCCTATCAATAAAACTATAATGAAATAAGTAACCTGCACCCAGCTTTGATTCTATGTCTGCCATGATAACCAAGACCACAATATTTTCTGTATCTCCAGGGTCCGACCCGGCACGTGTGGCCTTGCTGGTCATCTTCCTCTTCGTCCTACCAGTGGTTCTCCTCTTCCTCGCCCTGCGTTTCCCCCGGTGTCACCGCAACCTGTCCTGTCTGGGCACTACCAGCCTCTTCCACAAGGGCACCGGACGCCAACAGAGCCGGTGAGAGCCCTGACCCAGGGGACACCAGCTATGTGCTCATATATTAGTTACAGTGTTTATATAGTATGTATATGTTTGCGCAGTGCAGAAACCCGCTATCAGTATGGACAGAATTACGGCCATAGTGTTTTTTAATAGTTAGAATGGAATGAAAGGGGCTATATCCAGCTAGAGTATGTGTAAGTTTGAAATCAGACATGCACAAGGTTTATCTTGCACTTTATCACTCAATGAAGGTCAGAGTTTCCCTACCCATGATTCAATGGGGTCAGTGTGGCCCATAGTGAGATGTGGGGCTTGGTGTTTGCTGCGGAACAGGCTAAAAGGTACTAAATGTTAAGGGTAGAATAAAGCCATGGAATTAGTTCTGGGCTGTGTCTTTATGACGCATTGTTACTGAAGTGCAACGTTAATACTTAGTGATCCATATAACATCCAAGAGTCTCTCGAGTTTGCAAAAATATCTGAACTTTGGTCCATATTAAAATAACTCACTATAATCTAAAGAGGGTGACTAAATTTGATTGATCAGTTTTAGTTCAACAGGTGTTTTTTGACTAAACAGCTCCGATACTAGCGATGCACTTTAAGTAGGATATAACGACAAACTAAATGCTACGAAGGCTTTGGGAAACTCACCCCAGTTCCCCATTTCTTCAATGTTTTAGATAAGACTCCTTTAGAGCCAGTTTCGAGGATAGTGATGGTGACCATTCTTGAGTCTCAGTTCTATAAGCTTATTTTGAGCGTTACTTCTGTCAACCTAATTTTTACTTATACTGTAACACTGCAATGACCTCTGACTCTTCAGAACCAGAACTGATTATTCCCCTAGGTTGTAATATCATGTATACCAGTGTATTGTAACCAAACACCCGTTATTTGAGGGCTAGACCAGTGTTCTAGAGAAACATCATTCTTATCTCTTATGGCAGTTCTCAGCTGACTATTTGTAACGCTTCAGCACCCCCATTATTGAAATTGTGGTATGAACTTTATGTTAATGTGTGAGTGTGTGCCGTCTCCCAGGACCCCGGCCACAGAGCGAGTGGATGCTCGTAATGGGGAACAGGTCCAACCACTGAGGTACCACTGGAGCCGCCAGAGTGACATCCAAATGACCCCATCTCCGCCTTCTAACAAGGTACCACGATGACCCAGCCTGGCCTTCCCTGGCTGTCACTCAAATAGTTTTTCCACCTACACTGTTCCTATGTGCCCCTTGTTACAGGTACATGGAATCGATAACACTGACTTTGTTTGTAATAATATTAGTCATTTAGCAGACGTCAATCTCTGTGTTGACCCACATGAAAAAAATACTACCGTTTACTATAGAATACTATAGTACTTACTGTAGAATTCTGTAGTAAACTGCAGGATAGGGATTAACATGGGTAACCGAGATCCCTGAACTGACCCAAAAACGCACATTTCCCGAAAATATTAAATGACAAGACCCGAAAAATTACAAAAATGTTCCCCAATGTCGGCACTAATGCAATTCCACAAAATACAAAACATGTGCAGCAAAATATTTAATAGCACATTATCCAAACAGGTTGTCGCATGGTAGCCTTTAGTCTAGCGTATTTACTTCACACACAGTTGCCATAAATTCAAAGTAAACTCATAATTGCCACTACTGAACTGCACACATGACCCGAATGCAGTTAATGAACCCTACAGGAAACTCCTACAGTATAGCCTATAAAAGAACGTGTGCCTCTTTGAGCTGTCATTGTGACTCTTCAGACATTCACAAATTTGATAGGCCTATGCACCATTTAGTACATAGTCATCTATGTCACAGACATGAAGTCTGTGGGTAGGCATGAGGGAAAATGATATCTTCTCCTGTACGAATGCCTAGCCTATTTTCTTATCCAAAATCCTGACTCCTGTCGTGCATGAAAATTCCTAACTTTATTCTGTAATCCATAGGTTGCATTATCAAAGCACGTCTCTGGCCTATGCATGTGGAACTACCGCTATCACATTTCCCCTCCTTCTGTGCTCTGTCTCAGACTTTCTGCCCATAGATCTTCAGGAGAGAATGTGTGCTCAACTAACAATATGGGAGTAGATATGGATGTTTTGAAAACGGGTGTTCTTTGTTAAGATACTTTTATATTTAAACTATTTCTACTCTTCATCTCCCTATTATTCATGAGCTGATCTGCTATCTGTATAATCATCAACTCGATTTTTGCCAAATATAAGAGATATTCTATCATTCGTTGAAGGTTATCTAGCAAGATTAGCCACTTTAGTCATTTGACTTTTGTTTGACTGCCATTAAAGTTTGTTTGATTATACATCTCAATGCTTTGGGTGCGCTCTGTGCGACCTGAAATTTGCTGAATTAATTGAGGAACATAAGGCTCAGAATTTATGAATGGCCTGTTTCGCAATTTACAACAATGTCATTGGCGATCAAAGATCAAAGACAGACCCTATAATTACTAAATATCAGTTTAATTTTCTCTGAAATCTGTACTCTCTTATTTTTTTGGGGGGGGGGGCAGTAGGGAGAGGTACCGGAGCGGTGCAGAACTTTTGGGATAAATATTAATTATTCAAGGGTATTGAAACTTGTCTTAAATATTAATCCTTACTGCTGAATACTATACTACACACTACTATTCCCCTCGATCGTGTAGTGCTTACTATAGAAATCTGTAGTGTACTGTAGAATACTATACTACACACTGTAGTATACCTTAATCATGTGTAGTAGTTACTATAGAATTTCTACCTACCGGTTATTGAAATGTTTTAGTAGGAGAAAAGAGAAAGCAGCCAATTCTATGTCAAAGATAATAAAACAAAAATACTATAGTAAAGACTATAGTATTTTAGGCTTGGGTAGTATACTGTATACTGGGGTATTTGGAAATAGCCCCGGGATGCTTTTTCACTACTGTCAATATCAATGAAACTATTTCATACATTTTTTTTAAATACTTTGAATATTTGTAGCTACTTTTTAAGTAAAGTACCTGCAGTCGACTTGTGCAATACGTTAGGAGATAAAGAAGATTGTGTTCTTCATTTCACCTGTCACATTGTTTTTAACTGTAGTCGGTAGTCCCTAATCACATGGTGTTGTCTACAAGCACACAATGACAAAAGACCGGGGCCTTGTGAGTCACTCACTGTTAGGCAGCACACGCCAGGTGATCTAGTTACAGTATGGAATTCATCACTTAATGTTTCACAGCTAGATATCTTCTAACTATTAAGTTAACTGTCTAAAATGTGCTCAATACTCTGTAGTTGTGCATTTGGTTTGCTAATTTAGTAGCTAGTTATCTAGTAGCCAGCAGACCTGTGTAGATTAAAATGTACTTCAATCCAGGGATGAGAAATGGTTTGTACACTGAATTGTCCCATTATCTTCACGGTGTAACAGTTGGGATAATGGGACCATTCAGTGTACAAACCATTTCTCATCCCTGGATTGAGGTACGTTTTCTGAGCCATATCTTGCACTGACTCCGTGCTGTCTTAATATACACAGGAATGCTGTCTGAACTAGTGCAGCTGTAAGTCAGCAGTTGTAATTTTCAGGCTAGTTATCTAACTTAGTGGTCAGCTTCTTGTAAAATCAGCATTGGTAACCTTTGGATTACAGAGGCTGAATGGGGTTTGAAAATAGCACCCCTTGTGTTCAGTTACAGAATATCCCGGGATGGCACAAGGCCGGTATGACAATCTGGATACCGCCAAAGCCTATAGTATACACCATAATCTTTTAACTATAGCAATACTACTGCATTTATACTATAGTCAATTAGTATAAAAACACTACAGTAAATACTATAGTATATAATTATAGTAATACTACAGCATTTACAATGCCTTCGGAAAGTATTCAGACCCCTTTACTTTTTCCACATTTTGTTAGGTTACAGCCTTATTCTAAAATTGATTTGTTTTTAAATTCCTCATCAATCTACACACAATATCCCGTTTGCTCATTTATAAAATAAACCTAAATATCATATTTACAAAAGTATTCAGACCCTTTACTCAGTACTTTGTTGAAGCACATTTGGTAGCGATTACAGCCTTGAGTCTTCTTGGGTATGACGCTACAAGCTTGGCACACCTTTAATTGGGGAGTTTCTCCCATTCTTCTCTGCAGATCCTCACAAGCTCTGTCAGGTTGTCAGGTCCACAGCTATTTTCAGGTCCCTCCAGAGATGTTTGATCGGGTTCAAGTCCGAGCTCTGGCTGGCCCACTCAAGGAAATTCAGAGACTTGTCCTGAAGCCACTCCTGTATTGTCTTGGATGTGTGCTTAGGGTGCCAGGTTTCCTCCAGATGTGATGCTTGGCATTCAGGCCAAAGAGTTACATCTTGGTTTCATCAGACAAGAGAATCTTATTTCTCATGGTCTGAGAGTCTTTAGGTGCTTTTTGGCAAACTCCAAGCGGGCTGTCATGTGCCTTTTTCTGCTGAGTGGCTTCCGTCTGGCCACTCTACCATAAAGGCCTGATTGGTGGAGGGCTGCAGAGATGGTTGTCCTTCTGGAAGGTTCTCCCATCTCCACAGAGGAACTCTAGAGCTCTGTCAGAGTGACCATCAGGTTCTTGGTCACCTCCCTGACCAAGGCCCTTCTCCCCCGATTGCTCAGTTTGGCCGGGCGGCCAGCTCTAGGAAGAGTTTTGGTGGTTCTAAACTTCTTCCATTTAAGAATGATGGAGGCCACTGTGTTCTTGGGGACCTTCAATGCTGCAGAATTGTTTTGGTACCCTTCCCCAGATCTGTGCCTCAACACAGTCCTGTCTCTGAGCTCTGCGGACAATTCCTTCAACCTGATGGCTTGGTTTTTGCTCTGACATGCACGGATCAACTGTGGGTCCAATCAATTTAATTTACCACAGGTGGACTACAATCAAGTTGTAGAAACATCTCAAGATCAATGGAAACAGGATGATCAATGGAATGATCATGATCAATGGAAACAGGATGCACTTGAGCTCAATTTTGAGTCTCATGGCAACGGGTCTGAATACTTGTGTAAATTAGGTATTTCTGTTTTTTGATTTAATAAATGTGATAATATTTCAATATTTTTATTTTTTTATACATTTTAGAATAAGGCTGTAATGTAACAAAATGTGTAAAAAGTCAATGGGTCTGAATACTTTCCGAAGGCACTGTATACTATAGTATTTTATAGACAGGTCTATCTTGTTCAAGACTGATGTTTTTGAATTTGTAGAGGAGGACGGGGCTACATGTGTAGCGGGCATTTCTATGAGTTGTAAGATTGGCCTGAATAAGGGGAGCATAAAGAAAATACAAAAAACATCTAACATATTAACCAGGTCTACAGTAACTATACCAAACAAAAATATAAATGCAACATGCAACAAGTTACAGTTTATAAAAAAACATGGAAATCAGTACATTCAAATACATTCATTAGGCCCTGATGATGATGATGATGGTCACAGATACCTTTAAAAAAAGGTAGGGGTGTGGATCAGAAAATCAGTCAGTATCTGGTGTGACCACCATTTGCCCCATGCTGAGCATCACATCTCCTTCGCATAGAGTTGATCAGGCTGTTGATTGTGGCCTGTTGTTCCACTCCTCTTCAATGGCCGTGCGATGTTGCTGGATATTGGCTGGAACACACTGTCGTACACGTCAATCCAGAGCAACCCAAACATGCTCAATGGGTGACATGTCTGGTGAGTATGCAAGCCATGGAAGAACTGGGACATTTTCAGCTTCCAGGAATTGTGTACAGATCCTTGCGACATGGGGCTGTGCATTATCATGCTGAAACATGAGGTGATGGCGGCGGATGTATGGCATGACAATGGGCCTCAAGATCTCGTCACGATATCTCTGTGCATTCAAATAGCCATTGGTAAAATGCAATTGCGTTCGTTTTCCGTAGCTTATGCCTGCCCATACCATAACCCCACCGCCACCATGGGGCCTCTATTCACAGCGTTAAACGTCAGTAAACTGCTCGCCCATGCGACGCCATACATGCTGTCTGTCATCTGCCTAGTACAGTTGAAACCCGTAATTCATCTGTGAAGAGCACACTTCTCTAGCGTGCCAGTGGTCATCAAAGGTGAGCATTTGTCTACTGAAGTCAGTTACGACGCCAAACTACTGTGATCTTCCCTCATACAGTTTCTGACAGTTTGTGCAGAAATTCTTCAGTTGTGCAAACCCACAGTTTCCTCAGCTGTCTGGGTGGCTGGTCTCAGACAATCCTGCAGGTGTTGAAGCCGGATGTGAAGATCATGTGCTGGCGTGGTTACACGTGGTCTGCGGTTGTGAGAAATTAAAATGTAATTCTCTGGCAACAGCTCTGGTGGACATTCCTGCAGTCAGCATGTAAATTGTATGCTCCCTCAACTTGGGGCGGCAGGGTAGCTTTGTTGGACTAGTAACCGGAAGGTTGCCAACCTCCGAGCTGACAAGGTACTAATCTGTCGTTCTGCCCCTGAACAGGCAGTTAACCCACTGTTCCTCGGCCGTTATTGAAAATAAGAATTTGTTCTTAACTGACTTGCCTAGTTAAATGAAGATCAAATAAAATAAATTAACTTGTGACAAAACTGCACATTTTAGAGTGGCCTATTGTCCGCAGAACTAGGTGCACCTGTGTAATGATAATGCTGTTTAATCAGCTTCTTGATATGCCACACTTTTCAGGTTGATGATTTATTTGAGCAAGGGAGAAATGCTCACTAACAGGGATGTTAACAAATTTGTACACAACATTTTAGAGAAACAATCTTTTTGTGTGTGTTGAACATTTCTGGGATCTTTTATTTCGGCTCATGAAACATGGGACGAACACCTTACGTGTTTCGTTGATACTTTTGTTCAGTGTATGTTCTCAAGTGACCAATTCATATTTTCTCAATCTGAGAGTTGAATATGTAATGCTTAATTCTAATAACTAACTTACCCTCCAATGCATGTTTCCATTGGCTGTCAGAACCCTTTGACTCCTGTTTTCTCAGATTCAGGACAGACCTGCTCCACCTACTAAGCCACTCCCTCCTGACCCTGTCTTAAAACAAGCCCAGGTAACCTGGCCTAGGCCTGTGAGGTGATGGGTAGCTTGAAAAATGCTTGTGTGTGCAATGCAATGAGATGAAATAACAACATAAATAATAATTAGTAATCTATAAGAATCCTCATGTTTTCTAGAACTAACATTCTGTGTCTTTTTATGTATGCGTAGTTGCAGTATTATAGCGAAGTCCTGTTTTGTTCCTCTACTTTTTTCATATATCTATCATTAGATAAGAAAGAAAAGGCCAGCCCCCACCAAGCCCCTGCCCCCCGACCCCAGCCCCCTTAACAACTAGGTACAGTCAAAGGTTGCCATTTAATGAGGAGGTCTTCATCCATATGTAGCAGCAGTAGCCGTAGCAGTAGCCGTAGCCGTAGCAGTAGCCGTAGCAGTAGCCGTAACAGTAGCAGTAGCCGTAGCCGTAGCAGTATCCGTAGCAGTATCCGTAGCAGTATCCGTAGCAGTATCCGTAGCAGTAGCAGTAGCCGTAGCAGCACCACCAACACAGTTGATTCTCAAGCAATCACCCTTTTTCTATCTATGTTTAGAGGGCCATGCCATCACAATGTTTCTTTAAAAGGATTCTATGAAGGGGCCTCCTGAGTGGCGCAGCGATCTAAGGCACTGCTTCGCAGTGCTTGTGGCATCACTACAGACCCGGGTTTCATCCCAGGCTGTGTCGCAGCCGGCCACGTTGTTAGGGGAGGGTTTGGCCGGCCCGGGATGTCCTTGTCCCATCATGCTCTAGTGACTTCTTGTGGCACGCTGACTTCGGTCGCCAGTTGTATGCTGATTCCTCTGACACATTGGTGCGGCTGGCTTCTGGGTTAAGCGAGCAGTGTGTCAAGAAGCAGTGCGGCTCGTCAGGGTCGTGTTTCGGAGGACGCATGGCTCTCAACCTTCGCCTCTCCCGAGTCCGTATGGGAGTTGCAGCGATGGGACAAGAATCTAACTACCAATTGGATATAACGAAATTGGGGTAAAAATATTTTTAAAATGTATTTAAAAAAAATGTCAGTCAGTCTGAATGGAAACCTGCATGTACAGGGTTACTTAAATAATGTTGAAAACTAACCACAGCATTACTTTGATTACTTAGCATTACTTACTGGCATGGGGCGGGGCATGTTCTTCCTTTTAGTGCCAAGAGTATCCACAGCGTCTAATGCTTAACAAAGGTTTAATTTGGACAAGATTAACTCTCCTGTTTAGACATGTAAATCTGTCACTTAGCGAAAGAACCCTCCCCATGAGCGAACTCTCTATCCCCAGCTTAGATCTGGAAGAGTAGCCTATGTGCTGAGACACAATGATTGAACTAGTTGACAAAGACCGTGGCTCCACACACCAGAGTTGTTTTATCTCTTTATTCCCAATCATTTTTGTAAATTGTAATACTTGACTTGAATAGTATGTGATGATGCCTACAAAACACTTGGCATTATTACATAACATTCAAATCTACAGCTACATAGTTAATTAGCTGACGCCCTAGAATCAATGTACACTGAGTGTACAAAACATTAGGAACAAATTCCTAATTTTGAGTTGCAACCCTTTTTGCCCTCAGAACAACCTTGAATCGTCAAGGCAGGGACTCTCCAAGGTGTCAAGCATTCCACAGGGATGCTGACCCATGTTGACTCCAATGCTTCCAATAGTTGTGTCAAGCATTCCACAGGGATGCTGACCCATGTTGACTCCAATGCTTCCAATAGTTGTGTCAAGCATTCCACAGGGATGCTGACCCATGTTGACTCCAATGCTTCCAATAGTTGTGTCAAGCATTCCACAGGGATGCTGACCCATGTTGACGCCAATGCTTCCAATAGTTGTGTCAAGCATTCCACAGGGATGCTGACCCATGTTGACTCCAATGCTTCCAATAGTTGCGTCAAGTTAGCTTGATGTCCTTCGGGTGGTGGACCATTCTTGATACTCTCGGGAAACTGTTGGGGGTGAAAAATCCAGCAGTGTTGCAGTTCTCGAGCCACTCAAACCGGTGCGCCTGGCACCTACTACTATACCCGGTTCAAAGGCACTTGCATCTTTTGTCTTGCCCATTCACCCTCACAATGGCACACATACACAGTTAATTTCTCAATTGTCTCAATGCTTAAAAATCCTTCTTTAACCTGTTGCCTCCCCTTCAATTACTGTACACTGATTGAAGTGGAATTAACGGGTGACATCAATAAGGGATCATAGTTTTCACCTGGTCAGTCTGTCGTGGAAAGAGCATGTGTTCCTAATGTTTGTACACTCAGTGTATAATCCATACCACTGTTCCTCAAAAAGTATCTTATGGTCTTTGGTCAAGTTGCTGATTTCTAAGTTTTTTCAGTGTGGGTAAAGTCATCTCATCTGAATGGCTTTGAGGAGCACTGGTGTCAATCATCTTTCCCTCTTATCATCTACTTCCATGATTGGAATCTGTCTTGTCAATAGTAGCGTAATGGATTCTATTCCATTACTTTAGAGTGCATTTGTTACCTGCATGGAACTAAGCATGATGGCGAATAAGTAGAGGTAGCTGTCTCGTCTCTGTGGTTTGCTAATATAAATGATTTGTCTTTGTCTCATTGCATGGGAATTGGTCTGAAGTTTGTTTTCATCGTACAAATAGTGAACATTTTGGAGTATTGTGACACTACTCTGTAGAGTCTCATTCAGTATTCTGTTAGAATACCCGAATAGTCCCTTTCCTTTGCTTGGTCTCTTCCACCTCTCACTCTCATTCTCTCCATCTATTTCTCCTGTTCTTCTGTTTCCGTCCGTTATTCTAGCCATCGTTGAGTCGGCCGGCTCCTCCCACCAGGCCTCTACCCCCTGACCCTGTGCTAACAGGCAGCCAGGTACCAGAGTAGCATGTAGACATGGCTGCATGTGGGCATTGGGTCTGATTGGTTGATTTATGTGACGAGTGTGGTTGGTTGGTTAATTGATTGTGGAGGGATTTAATGGTTGATTGGTGGGATTGTGTGGTTAATTGATGTGTATGTAGTTGATTGGTTGATTCAATGGATTGAATGATTTGAGACAATTAATCTTAATCAGACTAATCAAGCTTTAGTTCAGAATTGTATTGTATTGCTGAATTTACAGTACAAATGCAGATCAAAGTACTTCATATTCACTCACTTGGAAGTGGCTCTAAAAGGTGGTTACAAAAGAATGCACAGCTAATCTATGGCTGTAGGTAATGACAATTTTGGTAACTAATTGAAAATAAAAAATTATTTAGGTGAAATTAGCATTTTAAAGTTAAAGTACAAACTGCAATGTATTCATTTGTGATACTGCATTTGCATATTAAGCCATGCTTAATATATTGGTGTAGTGTAAATACACACGCCGACCAGTTTATTAGGTACAGCAACCCGTTCACGAAAATGGATCACTCCTACAGACAGTGAGTCATGTGGCCGTGTCATCGAGACATTAAGTGACTGTTTGATTGAAGGTTAGAATGGACAAAAACAAGTGGTCCAAGCAACTTTAAGCGTGGTATGATTGTCAATGCCAGGCGCGCCGAGTATCTCAGAAACGGACGCTTTCCTGGGCTTTTCACACACGACAGTGTCTAAGGTTTACCGAGAATAGTGCTGCAAACAAAAAACATCCAGTCAGTGGCAGTCTTGTGGGCGAAAAAGCACGTTGATGAGAGAGGTCGAAAGAGAGTGGCAAGAATCATGCAAGCTAACAGGCGGGCCACAAACAGACAAATGGCCCAATACAACAGTGGTGTGTAGAATAGCATCTGGGAAAGCACAACTCGTCGGTCCTTATCATGGATGGGCTACTGCAGCAGACGACCACACCTTGTTCCACTCTTATCAGCTAAAAATAACAAGAAGCGTCTCCAGTGGGCACGTGATCATCAACACTGGACAATCAAGGAGTGGAAAAACATTGCCTGGAGTGGCCTGCGCAATCGCCAGAACTCAACCCAATAGAGCATCTTTGGGATGAGATGGAACGGGCTGTTTACAGCATGGATGTACCGCCATCCAAACTGCAGCAACTGCGTGATGCCATCGAGTCAGCATGGACCAACATCCCTGTGGAACGTTTGACACCTTGTAGAATGCCCCAAATAATTCAGGCTGTTCTGGAGGCAAAGGGGGGTGTCTGACCCCGTACTAGATGGGTGTACCTAATAAACTGGCCGGTGAGTGTAGTTTGCATCATCCACGTACAAGCAGGCAACCTTCAACACGTCAATAATAGCAAGTCGCATAAATTATTTCTAGTACTATTAGCAGAACAGTTAACTAAACCAAAAGTTAATTAATTAAATCTATGTTTGGTCTAGAGCCCATCCCTGCAACTCCAGTCCTCAGGGCCGTAGTGGTCACACTAGTTCCTTATCCCTAGCAAACACTGCTGATTTAAACTAATTGCGTTTTTGAACTGAAGATCATTAGTTGATTATTGGAGTCATGTGTTAGCTGGGGCAAAAGTGACACCACTTAGGCCCCCAAGGATTGGAGTTGGTCTAGACACCTCAATTTTCAGTTGTCTTGTCACTGTTACCTAAACTCTGTGACGATCGGCTATAATCAATGAAAATCATTGTATCACACCTGGATTGTATTATATGTTTCTTTTGTATTTTCCTCAGGCCCTTGTACAACCCAAAAAACCACCAGCACCCAGAAAGTCCTTGCCTTCAGAGCCCCCGTCACATCCCACCCACCCTGGGTACGCTGCATCTGGTGCCCCCCTGCAACATGGAGCGAGTATAACTTCAGTTCCACCTGTTGGCCCTCCTGTGGCAGCCGTCCCTTCCAGGTACTTCAGTGACTGTATTGTTCGGCTAATTTGATGAATGTATAGATGTCAAATGAATGGGCAGGTACACACATACAGTTGGCGTTGTACAGTATTGTAACAAAAGCTGGAGGTGACCTTTTCTATCTTTCTATATCCCTCTCTATCTCACATAGACGTGCCCCTTTACCTCCAGTACGGAAGTCACAACCCAGGAAACCCAACTCGACACCTCCGGTTTAACTGCCAAAGATCCACAAAACCACTAAGATTCTGAGATTCTCTTAAACCGGACCTGAACGCATGAATTGCACTGATTCAGCCAAGAGTTTTATTATGGAGAACCTTATAGGAAGGCTCAGAACCCAGAAGTCTCCAAATGAAGGCTGCTTTTCACTCTCCCTGCCCCCCCCCCTAAACTATTTCCTGTTGTCTTCTTCTTGAGAGACTGACAGGTGCCTTACGTGTCGTGTTGGGACAGACTGGGGCTCCGAGCAAAGAAGAGAAGGTCTGGAATGTTCAGTTGGGTTGATCCGTTGGCCATTAAGAAACTGGATGGATGTAGTTAAGTATCCGTCAAAGATGTAACACTTCATGAAAACTGTGTGGCTTTTGACATTAACTGACAATTACAAAAATGGATGTCTGCACAGAGGCTAAGCTCAATTGAGATTAAAGGCCCAGTACTGGTTTTATGGCATTGGCACATTTGAATGTGCCCTGTGATGCTTCAGAACAACATATTACTCTTCTACTTATAGTTTGAAGCCCAAGTCATCCTCCCAATCTGACTGTGGCCACCACTTTTGCACCATTTTGCAGTATTTTATTTTAAGTGGCTTGGCTAATGTAGGCCTCAGGAAACCAGGCCTGACCACCCCTTGCTCTCTTTCTGGAATAAAGAAGCATGTCAACACTCATTCACCGCAATGATTCCTTTGATCTCCATCACAATGGTGTCATTGAGGAGGAGGACCTTGCATGCAACCCTTTCTGACTAACCCTTGAGATGAAATGAGAATAGTGTCACAGAAACCTTAGTTCTTGATTGCAGAGCTGTACAACTAACTGCACAACTGTAAATACCAGATAATTCTAACTTGCCTACTAGTTTTAATTCTACAATAAGGGCTATTTAAAAGCCAAAGAGATGGTTCTCTGGAGAAGTGAGGGGGGAAGTAGATTGAACTTTGAAATGATAGGCCACTTCTCAAAGATTGACCTACGCTGCGACAGAAGATCGGATGCCTTTTTTGTACCTTTGGTGATCAATTGTGCCGCACCAGTGTAAGCCAGAATGAGTTAAGTGCACTCATAGAATGAGGAGCTCTTTTAAATGAGTCTTCACATATCCAGGTGAATTAAAACCAAGCCATGGGATTCACTTCTTTAGGATTGGTGGGTCCCCTGCGTGACGGTTGAGCGAACGTAGGCTAATGCGATTAGCATGAGGTTGTAAGTAACAAGAACATTTCCCAGGACATAGACATATCTGATATTAGCAGAAAGCTTTAACAATAATTTATCTAACTGCACTGTCCAATTTACAGTAGCTATTACTGTGAAAGAATACCATGCTATTGTTTGAGGAGCGTGCAGAGTTTTGAACATAGTTATTAATGAACAAATTAGGCACATTTGGGCAGTCTTGATACAACATTTTGAACCGAAATGCAATGGTTCCTTGGATCAGGCTAAAACTTTGCACATATACTGCTGCCATCTAGTGAACTATTTATAAATTGCACCTGGGCTGGAATAATACATTATGGCCTTTCTCTTGCATTTCAAAGATGGTACAAAAAAAAACACAAAACGGTTGGTTTCTAATTTGTATTATCTTTTACCAGATCTAATGTGTTATTCTCCTACATTCCTTTCACATTTCCACAAACTTCAAAGTGTTTCCTTTCAAATGATACCAAATGCATATCCTTGCTTCAGGGCCTGAGCTACAGGCAGTTAGATTTGGGTGTCCTTTTAGGCGAAAATTGAATAAGAGGGGCCGATCCTTAAGAGTTAAACTGGGGAAACGCTGACTGAATGTACGAGAAAAAAAACTATAGGCTCACACTTTACATTAAGTCACAGCAATGCCATGTAGTTACACCAAATATATACTTTTCTCAGTCTTATTTCATGTAACTAGATTGGTAATTAATGTAAAACATAATGTCACTTATCTTTTTAGTGCAATTCAAGCATTGTTATGTTCCTTCTCTGCAGTACAGTGTACAGCTAGTTTCCAAAATAGTTTGAGTAACTTCATGGTATAAGGGCAACTTAATATAAAGTGTTATGATGTTCTGGAATAAACCACAATATATGTATTACTACTCCTGAAGTGGTGAGCCACCAGTACAGGGGCTGTATGTCGGCAGGCAACAGTATTGATTTTGCCTGCATGTCATGAAAGTGTATTTCATTTCTAGTGAAAGATTATTTTCCAAGTCAAAATGTCTGTTTGTCTTCCATTTTATATTGTTTAAAGTGATGAATTACCAGCTTTATAAGTTTTAAGTTGAGCACTCCACGGCAACATGGCTAACTGTGTTTATACAGCAAATAGATGATTTTGTGTATCAATGGTGGCTTATTTAGTCAAAGAGAATTTGGCTAGCAGGTATGATAATTGAAACTGATCATTTTCATCCTGATTTGAAATCTGCCAATACTTCTTGGTCATTTGGATAAATGAGTACTGGTATGCATTACAAGCATTTCAGATAATTTGACTGTTCATTATTTTGATTAATTACTAAAGTTGTCAACTTTGATTATGACAAACTCTAAATGGCGCAGGCATGTGATTATGCCTTCCATCGGTCCATTTGATTTAGAATTTGTAAATGTCCTTTTTTGACCTTCTACTGACTGATCTGTTTCAATGTTCTGAACACACTCTCCCTTTGGTTCTATTCATATGTCTTACATTTCTAATACGTCTGATTATCAGTATGAGAACAATCAGATGTAACACGAATTGTTACGAATTTTGCTCAATGCAATTATGGGAGGGTCTTTTCATGAGACTGTTCTATTTTGACCTCTGTCTGCATTTTTCCTACTGTCTCAATTGAGACGTTCACTGCTGCTGAGGGAAATTAAACAGACTGTGGAAAAGTGACTGGTTTTGTTTTCTGCTTAATTTTCTTTTGTATTATTAACCTTTTGGGCTGACTTACCCTTTCACACAGTGATGTCACAGCACTGGGTGTGCAACTACGTTGAAACAACACTGGGTGCTTGAGAAGGAGGAAGGTGTTAACGAGCTTGCATGCCAATTTGATCAAATACATTCTTCTCATACATGGTGTGAGTGTGTGCATGCAGCCTGGATTCACAGTGACTGGTTTCAGGGGATGCAGATGTGAGAAGAGATGTCATATCGCTCTCACGTTTAACACAAAAGGAAACGTAACATAACAGAAGGCTTAATTCTGAGAAGTCAGACTTCCTCTGAGCATTTGCTATGAATTTTGAAGTTGTCTTATGGGGAAATATTTCTTTGTCTATCTCCAAGTAATGGAAGATGAGTTGGTTTATTTTTGTAACATTTCTTGAAAACCCTTTTGGATCCATAAGTGTAGGTTGTGGTGAAATGGCACAACTGCACTACACACCATTCACTATTCCTTGCACACAGTTGTAGAACGTGTGTTGTTCAAAATGTTACATTTCAAAACTTGTGTACTTAACACTAAAAAAGCCGGGCCTCAAGGGAACCCACTTTGAACTAATGAGCGGTCATTCTGACTGCAACATTCTAAGTCTAATAACTACATTCCATATATGCTATCGGAATTTTTTTTAGAAACAGATGCCTCACAAGTCTTCAACTGGTAGCTTCATTAAATAGTACCCGCAAAACCATTCTCAATGTCAACAGTGAAGAGGCGACTCCAGGATGCTGGCCTTCTAGGCAGAGTTGCAAAGAAAAAGTCATATGTCAGACTGGCATATAAAAGATTAAGATGGGCAAAAGAACACAGACACTGGACAGAGGAACTCTGCCTAGAAGGCCAGCATCCCGGAGTTGCCTCTTCACTGTTGACGTTGAGACTGGTGTTTTGTGGGTTCTATTTAATTAAGCTGACAGTTGAGGACTTGTGAGGTGTCTGTTTCTCAAACTAGACACACTAATGTACTTGTCCTCTTGCTCAGTTGTGCGCTGGGGCCTCCCACTCCTCTTTCTATTCTGGTTAGGGCCAGTTTGCACTGTTCTGTGAAGGGAGTAGTGCACAGCGTTGTACAAGATCTTCAGTTCCTTGGCAATCTCTCACATGGAATAACCTTAATTTCTCAGAACAAGAATAGACTGACGAGTTTTAGAAGAAAGTCCTTTGTTTCTGGCCATTTTGAGCCTATAATCGAACGCACAAATTCTGATGCTCCAGATACTCAACTAGTCTAAAGAAGGCCAGTTATATTGCTTCTGTAATCAGCACAACAGTTTTCAGCTGTACTAACATAATTGCGAAAGGGTTTTCTAATGATCAATTAGCCTTTTAAATGATAAACTTGGATTAGCTAACACAACGTGCCATTGGAACACAGGAGTGATGGATGCTGATAATGGGCCTATGTAGATATTCCATTAAAAAATCGTCAGTTTCCAGCTACAATAGTCATTTACAACATTAACGTCTACACTGTATTTCTGATCAATTTGATGTTATTTTAATGGACAGAAAATGTGCTTTTCTTTCAAAAACAAGGACATTTCTACGTGACCCCAAACTTTTGAACGGTAGTGTAGGTCTGCCAACCTCTGTCCAATGCACTTCCTCCCACAGAGGTGAGGTGATTGGTTGTCTTGGTCCACGTCTCTGCCTACTGCATCCGTCCCCCGTACCCTCTCCTACTTCCCAATGACGCTGACAGTAACCACAAGTGGGTCATTTGTGTAACTTGGTAAAAAGAAAACGTAAAGAGCACATGTTCATTAAGAGCACATGTTAAGATGGCTCCGAAGAGGATGGATGACATTTTACATGCTCCTAACCAATTGTGCTCTTTTGTTAGTTTTTCTGCATTTTTTGTAAATTCTTTTTTTTAACTTTATTTTTACATAATGTTGCTGCTACTGTCTCTTATGACCGAAAATAACTTCTGGACATCAAAACAGTGATTACTCACCAAGAACTGGAAGAAGCTTTTTCCTTTAAAGAGTCTGACGAGAAGGATACACTGCTCTTCCTGGAACAGGCACCAAATCCCCATCATTTGCATGAAGAAAAGACAGAGGAAAAGAGGACACAGATCGGGCTGCCTTCTGAGAATCCGTAGGCGAGTGAATAAACTCACACTGCCCACACTGCCATCCATTCTACTTGTTAAAATGCAATAATTGGAAAATAAAATTGATGACCTACGATTATGATTATCCTACCAACAGGACATTAAGAACTGTAATATCTTAAGTTTCACCAAGTCATGGCTGAACGGCAACACGGATAAGATAGAGCTGGTGGGATTTTCCATGAACCGGCAGAACAGAGAAGCTACATATGGTAAGGCGAGGCGTGGGGGTGTATGTCTTTTGTCAATAACAGCTGGTGCGCAATGTCTAATATTAAAGAAGTCTTGAGGTATTGCTCGCCTGAGGTAGAGTACCTTATAATTAGCTGTAGACCACACTGTCTACCAAGAGTTACCTATATTATTCGTAGCCATCTATTTACCACCACAGACCGATGCTGGCACTAAGACCGCATTCAACCAACCAACTCTATAAGGCTATAAGCAAACAAGAAAATGCTCACCCAAAAGCGGCCCTCCTAGTGGTGGGGACTTTAATGCAGGCAACATTAAATCAGTTTTGCCACATTTTTACCAGCATGTCACATGTGCAACCAGAGGGAAAAAACTCTAGACCACCTTTACTCCACACACAGAGATGCATAGAATGCACATTGTCATCTTTCCCTCAATCTTGACTAGTCTCTTGCCCTGCCACTGAAAAACATCCCCACAGCATGATGCTGCCACCACAATGCCTCACTGTAGGGATGATGCCAGCTTTCCTCCAGACATGACGCTTTGCATTCAGGCCAAAGAGTTCAACCGTGGTTTCATCAGACCAATTTGTTTCTCATGGTCTGAGAGTCCTTTAGGTGCCTTTTGGCAAACTCCAAGCAGGCTGTCATGTGCCTTTTTACTGAGGAGTGGCTTCCGTCTGGCCACTCTACCATAAAGACCTGACTGATGGAGGGCTGTAGAGATGGTTGTTCTTCTAGAAGGTTCTCCCATTTCGAGAGAGGAACTCTGGAGCGCTGTCAGAGGGAGCATTGGGTTCTTGGTCACCTCCCTGACCAAGGCCCTTCTCCCCCGATTGCTCATTTTGCCCAGGACGCCAGCTCTATGAAGAGTATTGGTGGTTCCAAACTTAAGAATGATGGAGGTTACTGTGTTCTTGGGGACCTTTCAATGCTGCAGAAATGTTTTGGTACCCTTCCCCAGATCTGTGCCTCCACAAAATCCTGTCTCTGAGCTCTATGGACAATTCCTTCGACCTCATGGGTTGGTTTTTGCTCTGACATGCACTGTCAATTGTGGAACCTTATATAGACAGGTGTGTGCCTTTCCAAATGATGTCCAATTGATAGCTTTTTACAACGGGGGACTCTAATCAGGTTGTAGAAACATCAAGGATAGTCAATGGAAACAGGATGCACCTTAGTTAAATTTAGAGTCTCAAAGCAAAGGATCTGAATACTTATTTAAATAAGGTATCTGTTTTTTGTTTAGAATCAATCAATTTAGAATCAATTTCTAAAAAACAGTTTATGGGGTATTGTGTGTAAATTGATGAGGAAAAACATATATTTAATACATTTTAGAATAAGGCTGTGACATAAAATGTGGAAAAAGTCAAGGGGTCTGAATACTTTCCAAATGCACTGTACATACTGTACTTCTATTAATTTTTGAACTGGTACCGGGGAACTTTCAGATGAGTCTTGTGAGGCCTATGGGCGTCCTGGAGCAAAATGTGTCTGTGAGACTCACATCGTTCCACATGGGGGTTATATTGGTATGTAGCCCAAACTGTTTGAACGCTACAGAAAGATGGTGACAGATCGGCTGTACTGACTTCAGACGAGTCCTTCAGACGAGTTTAGTAGTTGTGGAATTCCAGCACTTCTAGTGTTAACATGCTGACTAGACTTGTCACACCCTGGTCGAAGTATATTATGTTTGTCTTAATTTATTTGGTCAGGCCAGGGTGTGACATGGGTTATTGTGGTGTGTTTTTGTCTTGGGGTTTTGTGGGGTGTCTAGCATAGTCTATGGCTGCCTGAGGCGGTTCTCAATCAGAGTCAGGTGATTATCGTTGTCTCTGATTGGGAACCATATTTAGGTAGCCATATTCTTTGAGTATTTCGTGGGTGATTGTTCCTGTCTCTGTGTAGTTTCACCAGATAGGCTCGGTCACTTTGGTTTTTCTTTTTACTTGTTTTGGAAGAGAAGAGAACAAGCGCCATTCTCCTTGCGGAGATGGTGCTAAATACATCAACACGGTCGGTCTCTGGGATTGGGCTGGCCAACACGATTCGGTTTGCTTGGAAGGAAAAGGAGTTGGAGCCTTTAGGACAGGAATCTTTTGGAAGGATAATATTGATGGGGATTCTAAAGCTGACGGTGAAGGACGTGTTTTGTTTCCAAGGCAACTCGTTGGAGGGAGCATACGACGTGGCACTATATACAGAGGAAAAACACGATGATATCCTGAGAAGGGCAAGAGCAGCGGGAGGTGAGAGGCCGATGTGCCACTACGAAATAACAAGCCTGGCGAAGAATAACTTTAGGGTTGTAACTGTCAACATTTACAACCCTTACGTTAAGGACGAAGAGGTGAGGGCTTTTCTGGGGAGATACATGGATAACGTCTCCTCAGCAAGGCACCTCAAAGACTCCCTTGGGTTTTGGAATGGGAGGAGAGGCTTCCAGGCCCTCCTCAGAGAGGACCCAAAGGGACATGGTGGCTACCATCATCCTCCTGCTATGTTCTCCCTAGGGGCTGACAGGGGGACGTTGTTTTATGCACGTCAGCCCCCATTTTGCAGGCGCTGTATGGCCTACGGTCACATATTCGCCTCGTGCAGTACAAGAAAATGCAGATTTTGTGCATCTGAGGATCACGAGGCGAGGGATTGTGACAAGCCTAAGACGTGCCATGGGTGTGGCTCGTCAGCACACCTGTGGCGGGGGTGCCCGGCCCGTCAGAGGTCATATGCGTCTGCGGCTGGGGGGGAGCAGGAGCGGGGGATGGGGGAAGAAGAGGAGGGGAAGGAAGCACGCCTCATGACCAGAGTACAGGTCCAGAGGGGAAGGCCACAAGGAAGGAAGAGGAGCAAGAAGCGGTGGATGGAAGAGAGAAGGAAACGGAAGGCACGGGAGTAGGAGAACCAGGAAAAGCGGCGGAAGAAGGCAACCAAGTGGAGGAGCATGAGAGAGAAGAAAGCGAGGGAGGAGTGGTGGAGAAGGAGACGGTGGAAGAGCAAGTGGACTGGGGGGAAAGTGCCCTGGTGGAAGAGATGAGGGGTATGGTGGAGGAGCTGGCGGGGGGAGGGTGGTATCTCTCCACTGCCGCCATCACCAAAGAAGAGAATGAAGAGGAGGGTGCGATTGGCCGACAGTGAGGGGGAGGGGATGGCCAAGAGAGTGATGGGGGTGGGAGAAACCTCTGGGTTGCTGCTGGTTTCCCCAGGCCCTCAACTTCTGTTGGGTGGGGACACACCTAACAAGACTCAGGACTGGGTACAGGAGGAGGTGGGGAGTTTTTTGTTTGGGGACTCAGCCTCCCCAATTTTTTTTCCAAACCATCTGCAACACTGGGGAGGGGGAGGATTGTGGGGGTAGACCCCAGGGTGCAGGGCACCCCGGGGCCAAACACTATTCCTGCATCCTGGGATGGTGTGATGGAGGAAGAGGGGGGGATGTCGGGATTACGGATGGTGTTCTCACCGGTAGATATGGAGCAGGGGAGCATCGGGTGAGTCTCCTGTTTTTGTTTTTTTTCTGTCTGGGTTTAGAATTTGAGTGTATTACATGTTTTTATTTTTTCATGGAGTCTAATTTTACTTTTGTTAGTTTAAATGTAAGGGGTTTAAGGGATTTTGTTAAGAGGAGGGTGGTTTTTAGTTATTTGGAGGGTGTGGGGTTTGATTTTTGTTTTTTACAGGAGGTTCACCTGAGGGATGGAGGGGATGTTAGTAGGTTTAAGAGGGAGTGGGACAAGTGGGACAGGAGTCGGTTTGGGGTGTTGGGGGTGCACTCATCGGGGGTAGGGATTTTGTGTGGGAACAGGGAGGTAAAAGTGGAGGATTCTTTTGTGGTAATGCAGGGGAGGGTTATAGGGGTGGATGTCACGATAAGGGATTGTAAATTTAGATTAGTGGTGGTGTATGGGCCACAGGTGGTGGCAGACAGGAGGGAGATGGTGGACTGTCTGACGCCCCTGTGTGTCACAAATAGGAAATTAGTGATAGGGGGGATTTTAATACAGATTTAGGAAGAGGGGGGGATAGCAGTGCAGGCGCCATTGCCAGGCTAATGGCTTGCCATGGTCTGGTAGATGGTGGTCTGCACACTACTCCGAAAATGGACGGTCCTACATGGCGCAACTCCAGGGGGGTTGAGCGGAGGCTCGACTATATTTTTGTACCCAGGTCTTTGGGTAAGTTGTCTGGGCGGCTGTTGCCTGTTTTCTTTTCGGATCACGACGGGGTGCTCCTGCAGGTGGGGTCTCCAGTGTGCTTCTTTGGTAGGGGGTACTGGAAGCTAGATTGGGATGTGCTGGAGGAGCAGGCTTTTGTTGACGGGTTTTATGGTTTCTTTTGGAGGCTTGAGGGCCTCCGGTCCATGTGCGAGGGGGTGTTAGAGTGGTGGGAATTAGTTAAGGTGAGGATTAGGGCTTTTATAATAGGGTATTGCAAGAGGAAAAAAAGGGAGGAGAGGAGGGAGGTGGATCGTATCCAAAGGTTAATTGAACTCGAATACGAGACAGGCAACCTCGGCGGGTCGTTTGACTGGAAGAGATCCACAACCCTAAAGGCACAGCTCAGGGAGTTGCAGGAGCGGAAGGCTCGAGCTTTCCTGGAGCGTGCGCATAGTGGCTTTCTAGAACATAATGAGACTTGTTCTGCTATGTTCTTTAAGTTGGTTAGGGCAAGACAGAGTAGGAAGGTAATGCATGGTGTTAGGGAAGAAAATGGTAGTATAGTTAGAGAACCAGAGGATATTGTCAGGGTGACAACTGATCATTTCCAAGGTTTATTTAAGGAAAGGGAAATAGATGTAGAGCAGGGAAATGTGTTTTTAGAACACTTGTCCAGGCGGTTGCCGGAGGACATTAGAGAAGTGATGGAGGCCCAGATCTCACTAGAAGAGGTTGAGAGTGCTCTTAGGAGGATGGGAAAAGGGAAGGTGCCTGGGATGGATGGGTTGCCGGCTGAGTTTTATCTCAAGTTTTGGGGTATACTTGGACCAGTGGTCCTCAAAGTCTTGAAGGCCATCCTTGAGACGGGGGTCCCGGGGGATCAATGGCTGTTGGTGTGCTGTCACTTTTATATAAGAAGGGGGAAGTAACAGACCTTGGCAACTGGCGGCCGTTGACCATGCTGTGTGTAGATTACAAGCTACTTGCAAAGGTTTTAGCAGACCGGTTGCGCACAGCCCTTCCCTACGTCGTTCATGAGGATCAGACGTGCGGGGTAGAGGGCCGCTCTATTAGATGGAACCTACAGTTAATCAGGGACTCCATCGCTTGGGTTGAAGATAGAGGACTGCCTTTTATGGTAGCAGCGCTAGATCAGGCGAAAGCCTTCGATCGCATGAATAGATCCTTTTTATTCAGAGTGTTAGGTCGATTAGGATTTGGGGAGAAGTTTATAGGATGGATTCGTACATTATATGTCGGAGCGGGGTACTGAGTTAGTGTAAATAGTCACTTGGGTGACGTTTTTGACCTCTCGTCTGGGGTCAGGCAGGGGTGCCCACTCTCGGCTCTCCTCTTCGTTCTGTACATGGAGCCTCTGGGGGCTGCCATTAGGGCAGACACAGGGGTGGAAGGTTTGCTGATCCCTGGAAGTGGTGGGCTGCGTGTTAAGATGACGCAGTACGCCGACGACACTTCCTTGCTGTTGTGCAAGGACTCGTGCCTGACAAGGTCCCTTGCCATCTTTGGGGATTTCACCCGAGCGTCGGGAGCAGTTCTGAACCATGCAAAGTCTTCCGTCAAGTTTTTCGGAAGTTGGCGCGATAGAACGGATGTGCCTGGGGGGTTATCTCTCTGTGAGGGGGCCCTGAGGATTCTCGGGGTCCATTTTGAGACCTCCGGCTCAGCGACACTAAACTGGAACATGCGTATCGCAGTGGTACAGAGGAAGCTAGCAATGTGGAAAGCTAGGTATTTGTCTTTTATGGGCAAAGTCCTGGTCCTAAAGGTGGATATGTTGTCGTCTCTTTTGTATTTGGCATACATCTACCCATTGCCGGCTTGTCTGAGGAGGCCTCTAGTGAGGCTTGTGTTTCAGTTTATGTGGAGTGGCAGGTGCGAGTGGGTCGCCAGGGCACGCATGATCTGTCCCATCGGGGAGGGAGGTAGGGGGGTACCACATTTCCCCCTCAAGCTGGACACAATTTTTGTTTCTTTCTTGTTAATGGAGCTTGCTCAGCCAGTGATACACCCGTCCGGTTACCATAATGGTGTTTTTCTCTATCAGGCGGGCATAATGGTGTGGTCTAACATGGGTCCTCCGTGTCACTTTGGTCATGCGGCCAAGTGGCTGCGTGCGCAACCTGAGGTTGAAGTTGCCCGAGTAGGTTTAGATCATAGGCACCTGTACGAGGAGGTCAGAAAGGCAGGGAGTCTGCCTGTAGGGGCATCTGGAAGTGGTCTGGGAAGGCAGGCTGGACAACAGGCTCACCTGAATTGGTTGAGCCTTCATAAGTGTTTGCCGGTACGTTCCATCTTGTACCGGTATAGTTTGGTGCAATCCCCCACCTGTCCAAGATCCTCTTGTGGCAGGGAGGAGACTGTGCGCCATGTCTTTTGGGACTGTGCCTTTGCCGGAGTAGTATGGGCTAGGGCACGGGTGTTGTTAGGTTTGGTAAAGGGGGATTTTGTATTGATGTGGGCCAGGTTAGGGAGGGGTGTAGGGAGAGCGAGAGGGACGGATAGGGACAGGTATCTGCTCTGGCTTCTCATGAGTCTCTTTAAATGGGGGCTGTGGGAAGCATGGCAGAACATGGTGAAGACAGGGAGAGATTGGGGGGTGGAAGGGATAGTGAGGAGGGTGGAAGGAGATTTGAGGGGGAGGATGAAGAGGGAGGAGAGGAAGTGGGGGCAGCATGCTGCTCGGGAGAGGTGGAAGGGGGGTTTAGGGCTGGATGTCACTTAGATTTGTAAGAGGATAGATTAGGGACGGGGAGATAGGGAAAGGTATTTTGTAGGGTGACGGGGGGGGGGGGAAGATGCTCCCCTGAGGTTTTGTTTGGGGTTTATGTTTAGTTTAATTAGTTTAATCAAAATTCCATTATTTGAGTATGTATGTAAATTATGAGTTGTAAAGAATGAATGGTTTTGAAGATAATAAATTATTTTTTATAAAAATAAAAAAAAGATAGGCTGTATAGGTTTTCACGTTCCGTTTGTTCATTTATTGTTTGTTAAGTTATTTCATGTCGAGTTCCTCTTTATTAAAGAACATGAATAATAACCACGCTGCATTTTGGTCCGCTTCTCCTTCGACAGACGAACGCCGTTACAAGACTGGGCAATCGCACGAATGTTGATTTTGTTCATCCACACCTGACGCAAGCAGGTTGAAATATCAATAGAACTCTGAACCAACTATTAATTTGTGGACAGGTCGAAACACATTAAACATTCATGGACATTTAGCTAGCTAGCTTCCTGTTGCTAGCTAACCTGTCCTGGGATATAAACATTAGTCCTTTTTTCTGGATCTTTGTAGAATTTTGACCCATTTTGAGTCACACAAATCGTCTGTTCTCTACTCCGACAATTAATCCACAGATAAAATGAGAAACCTTAGTTTCTAGTAATCTCGCCTCCTTCAGACTTCTTCTTCTTTGTGTTATATGTCGGTTGGCAACCAACTTTAAGCTGCATTACGACAACCAACTGGACTGAAGTGTGGACCTCAGTTCTTCTTTCATTCACCCACGTGGGTATATGCTCCCAAAAACCAATGAGGAGATGGGAGAGGTGGGACTTGCAGTGTGTCAAAAGTAGAACCAAGCACGTGGGCAGTTTGAATGATTTATTTCGCAACACTCTTGCCGGTGTGGTCAGCATGTAAGACTCATTTCGAAAGCCCCACTTCTACTATTATGGTTCATTTCAAAACACCCACTCCTTTGGACACCCCTACTTTTCCTGTGAGGTGCACTGCACTGAGAGATGACATATCAGTAGGTAGTAGCATAGACCCTGAGGGATGACTGCTCTGAGAGATGCAGTCACAGTTGGACCCTATGGAATATTGTGCAATTTGATTTCCACAGGGCTACGGAAATTGACTAGGTTAAATGTTCAAAGTTTCTTTTGAAAAAAATATTTAAAACAGAATAGTGTTACCATATTCCATTGAGAGTTAGTTTAATGTAACAGGGTCAACCTTAAAATGAGGGACAGAGGTAAATGAATCACTAATCACAGGAAATTAATAATAATATTCAGAAATGACTGTCTTTACGAAATAACTATGGCTTTACGATGATGGTGATAACTTGGAGAAATGTTGAAGTTAAGTGGGTTAAAATCAGAGGTTGCAAGTCTTTATTCATATTAAAAATCTGATTTATTGAATTCTACATATTGTCAATATTAACAGGGCACTTTATTTATTGTAACAGTCTTTTAAAATTCTATATTGGTGCACAATTTCTACTTAAAATATCAAAGGGGCGCAAAAAGGCACTCTTTTCGTGTTATGGTGATGACGAGAGGAAGTCAGACGATGCAGGCCACTGCATTGCAACACCTTTTTCACAAGTGTGTAGGAAAGCTCTCAGCACAGCCAGACTCGCACACATTTAACACGAACAGGAAGTCCTCTTCAACAACAGATCCTTCCACATCCTCCGCCTCAATCTCCATCCAGGTATTCCAGCCGGTCCTGTTGAGAGGAGCACCCCCATCATGCCACATGGGAGCCTGGCCTGGAGTCTCTCTGCTCTACTGGGGCTTCTCCTGACACCTTCACTAGGGTTGGAACCTCCACGGATCTCCTTCCCCCTCGGTTAGTAGAACATTTAATTAATTATTGTTTTTTCATGTCCATTTACTGGGTTTTTATGTATTTGCATCTGTGTGTGAATCTTGCAAAGATGCAGCATTCAGGAAAGACAGATATTATTTCAAGTTTATTTCATGTAAATCTATCATTTGTCAGAATATAATATGAAAAAACACTTCCTCATGTTGAACTGCTGGGACATGTTCCGACTACGCATAGCTTGTGGTTGTATGCATGTCACTTAAAATTTCAGTTTGTGCCTCTTCCTCTAAATTTTAAGAAACCACAGTGGCATGAAACACGATGGCACAATAGACACGAAGGCACATAACCTTTTCACTCAGGCCCCCCTTCCAGCATTGGGGAACACCCCTCGCCCCTCGCCTCCGCACTGTACTGGCTCTCGCCACGTCTATTTCTATGGGCACAAGCACTGTTCTTGACACACACTGTTCATGACACACACCTCTTTTGTTGGCGGAGAGAATATTTAGCAGGTTTAAAGCTTATTTCCTGCAAGTTTAACCCTTTTGTCATGGAGTGAAGAGAAAATGTTGCAGGTTAAAGCTAATTTTCTTGCAATTCTATAGATTTTGCCATGTCTAATGTGTATTCATGTGACATTTGAGTGACGCAAACATTCCAACAGAATCTCTGGGCAAATAAACCTAGCTAAAACACTTTAGCTGACATGGGCTAGTTGACCTGGACATTTCTGACAAGTTATAAATAGCTCTCTAAGGTCTGAAATGACAGACATGAGGAGGAAAACGGATTATGCACTACCCAATTTCAAAATATCACCTTGTGCATTCTACTATTACAACTTTCAATAGTAAGTTGAAAGCTGGACCCCCACGCTCCGCCTGCACCCCACAGTTTGGGAACTACTGACCAAGGCCACAGACAGACTGTATGGACAGACACACTTAAATAAACTATAAGCACAGACTGCCTGATAATACATGTTTAGGTCAGGTGACAGTTATAGCTGGTTTATGCTACATGGGGCATCCAATATTGTATATTTTCATACTTCATTTACTTTTCCCCTCAAGCTGTTACCCAATCAAAACAATGGTCAATTATATCCCCTATTTCTCCAAATCAAATCAAAGTTTATTTGTCACGTGTTCTGAATACAACAGGTGCAGACCTTACAGTGAAATGCTTACTTACAGGCTCTAACCAATAGTGCAAAAAAGGTGTTTAGTGAACAATAGGTAAGTAAAGAAATAAAACAACAGCAAAAAGACAGGCTATATACAGTAGAGAGGCTATAGAAGTAGCGAGGCTACATACAGACACCTGTTAGTCAGGCTGATTGAGGTAGTATGTACATGTAGATATGGTTAAAGTGACTATGCATATATGATGAACAGAGAGTAGCAGTAGCGTAAAAGAGGGGTTGGTGGGTGGCGGGACACAATGCAGATAGCCCGGTTAGCCAATGTGCGGGAGCACTGGTTGGTCGGCCCAATTGAGGTAGTATGTACACAAATGTATAGTTAAAGTGACTATGCATATATGATAAACAGAGAGTAGCAGCAGCATAAAAAGAGGGGTTGGGGGGGGGCACACAATGCAAATAGTCCAGGTAGCCATTTGATTAGATGTTCAGGAGTCTTATGGCTTGGGGGTAAAAACTGTGGAGAAGCATTTTTGTCCTAGACTTGGCATTTTTGTCCTGGATGGCAGGCAGCATAGCCACAGTGATGTATTGGGCTGTACGCACTACCCTCTGTAGTGCCTTGCGCTCAGAGGCAGAGCAATTGCCGTACCAGGCAGTGATGCAACCAGTCAGGACGCTCTCGATGTTGCAGCTGTAGAACCTTTTGAGGATCTCAGGACCCATGCCAAATCTTTTTCGTTTCCTGAAGGGGAATAGGCTTTGTCGTGCCCTCTTCACGACTGTCTTGGTGTGTTTGGACCATTCTAGTTTGTTGTTGATGTGGACACCGAGGAACTCAACCTGCTCCACTACAGCCCCGTCGATGAGAATGGGAGCGTGCTCGGTCCTCCTTTTCCTGTAGTCCACAATCATCTCCTTAGTCTTGGTTACGTTGAGGGATGGGTTGTTATTCTGGCACCACATGGCCAGGTCTCTGACCTCCTCCCTACAGGCTGTCTCGTCGTTGTCTGTGATCAGGCCTACCACTGTTGTGTCGTCTGCAAACTTAATGATGGGTGGGTGAACAGGGAGTACAGGAGGGTACTGAGAACGCACCCCTGTGGAGCTCCAGTGTTGAGGATCAGCGTGGCAGATGTGTTGCTACCTACCCTCACCACCTGGGGGCGGTCCGTCAGGAAGTCCAGTATCAGAGGGAGGTGTTAAGTCCCAGGATCCTTAGCTTAGTGATGAGCTTTGGTGTTGAACGCTGAGCTGAATAGAATTCTCACATAAGTGTTCCTTTTGTCCAAGGGCAGTGTGGAGTGCAATAGAGATTGCATCATCTGTGGATCTGTTTGGGCGGTATGCAAATTGGAGTGGGTCTTGGGTTTCTGGGATAATGGTGTTGATGTGAGCCATTACCAACCTTTCAAAGCACTTCATGGCTACGGACGTGAGTGCTACGGGACTGTAGTCATTTAGGCAGGTTGCCTTTGTGGTCTTGGGCACAGGGACTATGGTGGTCTGCTTGAAACATGTTCGTGTTACAGACTCAATCAGGGACATGTTGAAAATGTCAGTTAAGACACCTTCCAGTTGGTCAGCACATGCCCAGAGCACACGTCCTGGTAATCCGCCTGGCCCCGCAGCCTTGTGTATGTTGACCTGTTTAAAGGTCTTACTCACGTCGGCTATGGAGAGCGTGATCACACAGTCGTCAGCTACAGTTCAGTATTTCTACACTTTTTTTTGCTCTTTGTGACTCATTTGCTTGCATACAGTTTTACAAGAAAGTCAATGAACACAATCAGATATGTCAAGATGGTAGATTCAAAGGCCAAACCACTCAAAATCTAAAATTAAACTGTGCACAATGCTACATGTTCAAAAGTGAGACCACATAGTCTGAGTTTTTGTTTGGATACCTATATATACACAGTACGTATGCCGTTTTACAACAGTTGTGGTAAAAAGAGATGAGAAAATGAGCCAACTCTCACAGTCTAAAAGTGAGCACGAGCTGCTACATTATGGAACCCCATCATAACTTTTTAGCTGTGGTGGCTGGAGGGGGGAAGCGTATTGAGTAAATGGAAGGGTATCAAACACAATTAACGAAGAATGTATCAATACCCATGGTCCGGTGTTAGCTGGTGGTCCACACAAACATACATCATAATCATACCATTTATATTTGCCTTTCCTTTCAGAAAGCCCAGAGAGACCTCTTCCCTTATTCAGCCAACCAGACATTAAAAACACCACCACACTGTTGCTAAGTGACGACGGCTCCACTCTGTTTGTAGGGGCACAAGATGCTGTGCTCTCATTGGATGTCAGCCAGCCCGATGTCATAACCATGAAGACTATGGTAGGCACATTCGAGAGGAAGAGGGAGCTGTCTTATTTCATCAGAGATACGTTCATAAAAAGGTTCCTACAGTCTACAAATATTCTCTCTGTCTGTTTCTCCTATAGATGGAATGGAAGCCCCCTCCAGATGTTCTACACGAGTGTACCACTAAGGGCAAGAAAGAAACGGTATTCATTGAGTCATCATGCAACTAAATGCACACACTTGCCTTCACAAGAAACCAATGAGAACCACTCTCACCTCTTTGATATCTGCCTATGTACTTATTTTCCTCAGACGGACTGTCCCAACTTTGTGCGAGTGCTGCAACCCATCAATGCCACCCACTTGTATGCCTGTGGAACATTTGCGTACAACCCTCATGATACCTATATGGTAAGACTCTGCAGATCTCCTAGAATCTCCTAAAGCCTTCTGTTCTTCTCCTTTACATCATATTTGGATAGACAGAGTATTTGTATGATAATGAAATCTATAACACACTTTTAATGACCCCTCTTTCTTTTTCCCACTTATGGTCCTATAATTCCTCCCCTCTCTCAATGTGTCTGTTCCTTTCTCTCTCCTTCTCTCAGGACACAGACACTCTCACCATGGCCAAAATCCCCAGGAAGTACAATAATGGAAAAGGTTGCTGCCCGTTCAACCCATATCAAAGAAACACAGCCATCTCTGTTGGTGAGAATGATGACATGGAGAGCCAATTGTAGCTGAATTAGTGGACTGCCTTGGTGACGATGCCACATGATAATTGCCAAGAAGACACCAACACTTCCAAATAAATGCTCTACTTTGTATTTTGTTCTCGTCACTCGGATACCTCAATTTTGAACATGTTTCTCTATATATATATAGATGGTGAGCTTTTCACAGCCACGACAAATGACTTCCGGGGTAAGACACCAATGGTCTCCCGCCATCTCAGTAAGGATGGTCGCCCAGATGTTAGCCAGGATACCTCAGTGACCTTGAATGGTGAGTGGTCTTAAACAAATAGAGCGCAATAGTAATGACATGTTTTTTTGGCACTTACTCCACCTTTGCTCGTTGGCCAAAGCCTATGGGAAAATGAATGGGGGTTTTAGAGGATTTTTGGATAAACGCTGAAGATAAGGTCTGTGATATCCCACATTAAAAAATGATATAGTATACTATGGTATATGTACACACTACAGTATTCACTGTAGTGTTTTTGCAGACTTAAATGTAGTATTCACTGTAGTATACTGTAGTAGTCAGCAAACACACTGCAGTGAATATTGTAGTATTTACTGTAGTATTTACAGTTAACGACAGTATAAATTCTGTAATAAAATAAAACTGTAGTATATACTATAGTGATTAATGTAGTGTTTTTGCAGATTGTAGTATACTGTTGTATTTACTATACTGTTTTTGCAGAATGTAGTATACTATAGAATTTACTGTAGTGTTTTTGCAGACATTACTGTGTTTTTGTTTTATCTTTGACATAGTAGTGTGGGCTTTCTCCTTGAGGAAACCTACTGGAGAAATACTAAAAGAGCACATTTTCCATAACCTGTTGGTAGGTAGGACTGTGGTCTAAACAGATAGTTCAATGGGATTGAGATCCGGGCTCTTCGGAAAAATCACGCACAGAATGAGCAGTATGACTGGTGGCATTGTCATGCTGGAGAGTCATGTCAGGATGAGCCTGCAGGAAGGGTACCACATGAGGGAGGAGGATGTCTTCCCTGTAATGCACAGCGTTGAGATTGCCTTCAATGACAACAAGCTCAGTCCAATGATGTTGTGACACACCACCCCAGACCATGATGGACCCTCCACCTCCAAATCAATCCCACTCCAGAGTACAGGCCTCTGTGTATAAAAGCCTTCGATGATAATCCAACCATCACCCCTGGTGAGACAAAACCGCGACTCATCAGTGAAGAGCACTTTTTGCCAGTCCTGTCTGGTCCAGCGACGGTGTGTTTGTGCCCATAGGCGATGTAGTTGCCGGTGATGTCTGGTGAGGACCTGCCTTACAACAGTCCTACAAGCCCTCAGTCCAGCCTCTCTCAGCCTATTGCGGACAGTCTGAGCACTGATGGAGGGATGATGAGTTCCTGGTGTAACTCAGGCAGTTGTTGTTGCCGTCCTGTACCTGTACCGCAGGTGTGATGTTAGGATGTATCAATCCTGTGCAGGTGTTGTTACACGTGGTCTGCCACTGCGAGGACGATCACCTGTCCGTCCTGTCTCCCTGTAGCTCTGTCTTAGGCGTCTCACAGTACAGACGTTGCAATTTATTGCCCTGGCCAGATCTGCAGTCTTCATGCCTCCTTGCAGCATGCCTAAGGCACGTTCATGCAGATGAGCAGAGACCCTGGGCATCTTTCTTTTGGTGTTTTTCAGAGTCAGTAGAAAGGCATCTTTAGTGTCCTAAGTTTTCATAACTGTGACCTTAATTGCCTACTGTCTGTAAGCTGTTAGTGTCTTAACGACCGTTCCACAGGTGCATGTTCATTAATTGTTTATGGTTCATTGAACAAGCATGGGAAACAGTGTTTAAACCCTTTATAATGAAGATCTGTGAAGTTATTTGGATTTTTACAAATTACCTCTGAAAAACAAGGTCCTGAAAAAGGGATGTTTCTTTTTTGCTGAGTTTATAGTCTATTCTATATACAGTGCCTTGCGAAAGTATTCGGCCCCCTTGAACTTTGCGACCTTTTGCCACATTTCAGGCTTCACACGTAAAGATATAAAACTGTACAACAAGTGGGACACAATCATGAAGTGGAACGACATTTATTGGATATTTCAAACTTTTTTAACAAATCAAAAACTGAAAAATTGGGCGTGCAAAATTATTCAGCCCCTTTACTTTCAGTGCAGCAAACTCTCTCCAGAATTTCAGTGAGGATCTCTGAATGATCCAATGTTGACCTAAATGACTAATGATGATAAATACAATCCACCTGTGTGTAATCAAGTGTCCGTATAAATGCACCTGCACTGTGAAAGTCTCAGAGGTCCGTTAAAAGCGCAGAGAGCATCATGAAGAACAAGGAACACACCAGGCAGGTCCGAGACACTGTTGTGAAGAAGTTTAAAGTTTCCCAAGCTTTAAACATCCCAAGGAGCACTATGCAAGCGATAATATTGAAATGGAAGGAGTATCAGACCACTGCAAATCTACCAAGACCTGGCAGTCCCTCTAAACTTTCAGCTCATACAAGGAGAAGACTGATAAGAGATGCAGCCAAGAGGCCCATGATCACTCTGGATGAACTGCAGAGATCTACAGCTGAGGTGGGAGACTCTGTCCATAGGACAACAATCAGTTGTATATTGCACAAATCTGGCCTTTATGGAAGAGTGGCAAGAAGAAAGCCATTTCTTAAAGATATCCATAAAAAGTGTTGTTTAAAGTTTGCCACAAGCCACCTGGGAGACACATCAAACATGTGGAAGAAGGTGCTCTGGTCAGATGAAACCAAAATTGAACTTTTTGGCAACAATGCAAAACGTTATGTTTGGCGTAAAAGCAACACAGCTCATCACCCTGAACACACCATACCCACTGTCAAACACGGTGGTGGCAGCATCATGGTTTGGGCCTGCTTTTCTTCAGCAGGGACAGGGAAGATGGTTAAAATTGATGGGAAGATTGATGGAGCCAAATACAGGACCATTCTGGAAGAAAACCTGATGGAGTCTGCAAAAGACCTGAGACTGGGACGAAGATTTGTCTTCCAACAAGACAATGATCCAAAACATAAAGCAAAATCTACAATGGAATGGTTCAAAAATAAACATATCCAGGTGTTAGAATGGCCAAGTCAAAGTCCAGACCTGAATCCAATTGAGAATCTGTGGAAAGAACTGAAAACTGCTGTTCACAAATGCTCTCCATCCAACCTCACTGAGCTCGAGCTTTTTTGCAAGGAGGAACTGGAAAAAATTTCAGTCTCTCGATGTGCAAAACTGATAGAGACATACCCCAAGCGACTTACAGCTGTAATCGCAGCAAAAGGTGGCGCTACAAAGTATTAACTTAAGGGGGCTGAATAATTTTGCACGGACAATTTTTCAGTTTTTGATTTGTTAAAAAAGTTTGAAATATCCAATAAATGTCGCTCCACTTCATGATTGTGTCCCACTTGTTGTTGATTCTTCACAAAAAAATACAGTTTTATATCTTTATGTTTGAAGCCTGAAATGTGACAAAAGGTTGCAAAGTTTTTTCGTGTATATATATATATATATATATTTTTTTTTACCCACCCCATTTTCGTGGTATCCAATTGGTAGTTAGTCTTGTCTCATCGCGTACGGACTCGGGAGAGGCGAATGTTCGAGAGCCATGCATCCTCCAAAACACAACACAACCAAGCCGCACTGATTCTTTACACAATGCCCACTTAACCCGAAAGCCAGCGTGACCGTGTCAGCGTGCACTGCGTCCGGCCCGCCACAGGAGTCGCTAACCCGGATGACGCTGGGTCTTCTGGTCGCGGCCGGCTGCGACAGAGCCTGGACTCAAACCCAGAATCTCTAGTGGCACAGCTAGCACTGCGATGCGGTGCCTTAGACCACTGTGCCACTCGGGAGGCCTGTGGGTTTTGTTACTTATGGGTGGCACAAAACAGGATATGGGGGAAGGGAATGGAGATATGCTAAATGAATACTGTAGTATTTACTATAGTTAAAGTGTAGTGTTTTTCCGGATACTACTGTAGTATTTATATAGTATTTGACAGTATACTACAACATTCTATAGTAAACACTACACAATCGTGGGATACTACAATGTGTAGTATAGTATTCTACAGAATATTATAGTTTACTATAGATTTCTAAAGTAAGTACTGTATTATTTTTTCATGGGGTTAAACACAGGCTTAGGAGATCTTACATGTTCTGTTCTATGAGATACAAATGTTACATTAGCTGATGACGATTGTGAATTTTGAATCAGTTAAGTATTCAAAACAAATACATAGTCTTCATAAATCTTAAAAGGTCATTGTAAACTGACTGATAATATCTCATAGAACAAAACGTATAAGATATCCTAAGCGTGTGTTAACCTCAGACCTAATTTATAAGTTTATCCCAAAACCCCATTCTTTCCCCATTAATTTCCCCCATAGGAATGGCCAAACATACCAGAGGTAACTTATTTCCAATTTTTAGGACTACAAGCTGGCGAGTTCTATACAAATTCAACATACACCTTTGTGTTAGCTTCAGCTCGAGAAACAGAACATAAGCAACTGGTGTCCCCCAGGGCTCTGTGCTCGATACCCTGTTGTTCTCCCTATTCTGCACACAACAAAACCAATTGTTCACATTTTATTGTGTATTAAGAATGACTAAATATATCAACATGTCAAACTTTGATTGTTATTTGAACTCTTCTACATTCACTGATTTTGCAACTGTTGAATTGTCAAGAAAATAGTTACACTCAATATCCAAAAGTAAGTGGAGACCTGCTCTTTGTACATCTCATTACAAAATCATTGGCATTAATATGGAGGTGGTCCCCCCTTAGCTGCTAGAACAGCCTCCAGTCTTCTGGGAAGGCGTTCCACTAGATGTTGGAACAGCGCTGCAGGGACTTGCTTCCATTCAGCCACGAGCATTAGTGAGGTTTGACACTGATATTGGACAATTAAGCCTGGTTTGCAGTCAGCGTTCCAATTCATCCCAAAGGTGTTCGATGGGGATGAGGTCAGGGCTCTGTGCAGGGCAGCCAAGTTCTTCCACGCCTATCTAGAATTTTCTTTTTGTGCACGTAGGAATTGTCATGCTGAAACAAAAAAAGGGCCTTCCCCCAGCTGTTGTTGCCACAAAGTTGGAAGCACAGAAATGTCTAGAAGGTCATTGTATGTCGTAGCGTTAAGATTTTCTTTCATTGGAACTAAGGGGCCTAGCCCAAGCCATGAAAAACAGTGCCAGTCCATTATTCCTCATCCATCAAACTTTACATTTGGCACTATTCATTTGAGCAGGCAGCGTTTTCCTGGCATCCGCCAAACCCAGATTCGTCCTTTGGACTGCCAGATGGTGAAGAGTGATTCATCACTCCAGAGAATGCGTTTCCACTGCGCCAGTCCAATGGCGGCAAGATATACACCATGCCAGCCAATGCTTGGTATTGCGGCTTCTGGGCCATTGAAACCCATTTCATGAAGCTCCCAACGAACAGCTATTTTACTGATGTTGCTTCCATAGGCAGTTTGGAACTCGGTGGTGAGTGTTGCAGACGATTTGTACGTGCAACGCGCTTCAGCACTCCCATTCTGTGAGCTTGTGTGGCCTACCTACTTTGTGGCTGAGCCATTGTTGCTCCTAAACGTGTCCACTTCACAATAACAGCACTGACCGGGACAGGTCTAGCAGGGCAGAAATTTGACAAACTGACTTGTTAGCATCCTATGACAGTGCCACTTTGAAAGTCACTGAGCTCTTCAGTATGGGCCATTCTACTGCAAATGTTTGTCTATGGAGATGGCTGTGTGGCTCAATTTTACACACCTGTCAGCAACCGGTGTGGCTGAAATAGCCAAATCCACTAATTCGAAGGGGTGTCCGCATACCATGTTGTGTATTACCCGTCCGTGCTTGTTTGTGTAATTGTCTGAGATGTTTGTGTAATTGTCTGAGATGTTTGTGTAATTTCCTTAATTTCAGAGCCCACTTTCGTCAGTTCCGCATCTGACACCAGCGAGGGGAAGGTGTACTTCTTCTTCAGTGAAGTTGGAAATGAGTACAGCTTCCTGGATGAGTTCAAAGTAGCGCGGGTAGCCCAGGTCTGCAAGGTAAGTAACAGGATGGGGCTTCGATTCCATTTAATATAGGAGAAATTAACATTAATCCAGTTAATGAATTGGAAAATAAATCCTCATTGAATATAACATGCTAACTTCTCCAATTAATTAATTTAAATTAAATTAATTACCTGAATTGAGTAGGAATTGCCCCCTAAGCCTGGTAGAATGGTAGGCCAGTGTCCCTCCCCATTCTCCTATCCACAGATTTACTCAGAAGGATGTGAGAACCCCTGAGATGCAACTTCTCTTTTTCACAAGGCAGAAATGTGACTGCTTCCTCTGTCATTACTGACAGGAGAGTGTTTACAGTGCCTTCAGAAAGTATTCAAACACCTTGACTTAGTCCACACTTTGTTGTGTTTCAGCCTGAATTCAAAATGGGTTGAAATGACATTTTCTCACCAATCTACCCACAATACTCCATAATGATAAAGTGAAAACATGTTTTTAGACTTTTCTCAAATGTATTGAAAATAAAATAAAGAAATATCTCATTTACGTAAGTATTCACACCCATGTCAATACATGTTATAATCTCCTTTGTCAGTGATTACAGCTGTGAATCTTTCTGGGTAAGTCTCTAAGAGCTTTGCACACCTGGATTTTTCAACATTTGCACATGATTATTTTTTTAATTCTTCAAACTCTGTCAAGTTGGTTGTTGACCATTGCTAGACGGTCATTTTAAGTCAAAACTGTAACTAGGCCACTCGGGAACATTCAATATCGTCTTGGTAAGCAACGCCAGTGTATATTTGGCTTTCTGTTTTAGGTTATTGCCCTGCTGCAAGGTGAATTTGTCTCCCAGAGTTGGAAAGCAGACTGAACCAGGTTTTCCTCTGGGATGTTGCCTGTGCTTAGCTCTATTCTATGTATTTTTATCCAACAAAAGAACTCCCTAATTCTTGCCAATGACAAGCATACCCATAACATGATGCAGCCACCACCATCCTTTGTCCATTTATTTTTTACCCATCTACAGTTGAAGTCGGAAGTTTACATACACTTAGGTTGGAGTCATGAAAACTCATTTTTCAACCACTCCACAAATTTATTGTAAACAAACTATAGTTTGGGCAAATCGGTAAGTAATTTTTCCAACAATTGTTTACAGACAGATTATTTCACTTATAATTCACAGAATCACAATTCCAGTGGGTCAGAAGTTTACATACACTAAGTTGACTGTGCCTTTAAACAGCTTGGAAAATTCCTGGAAATTATGTCATGGCTCTAGAAGCTTCTGATAGGCTAATTGACATAATTTGAGTCAATTGGAGGTGTACCTGTGGATGCATTTCAAGGCCTACCTTCAAACTCAGTGCCTCTTTGGTTGACATAATCGGAAAATCAAAAGAAACAGCCAAGAACGCAGAAACAAATTGTAGACCTCCACAAGTCTGGTTCATCCTAGGGAGAAATTTCCAAAAGCCTGAGGGTACCACATTCAACTTTACAAACAATAGCACGCAAGTATAAACACCATGGGACCATGCAGCCATCATACCGCTCAGGAAGGAGACGAGTTCTGTCTCCTAGAGATTAACATACTTTGGTGTGAAAAGTGAAAATCAATCCCAGAACAACAGCAAAGAACCTTGTGAAGATGCTGGAGGAAACAGGTACAAAAGTATCTATATCGATATAACCTGAAAGGCCGCTCAGCAAGGAAGAAGCCACTGCTCCAAAACCGCCATAAAAAAGCCAGACTATGGTTTGCAACTGCACATGGGGACAAAGATCGCACTTTTTTGGAGAAATGTCCTCTGGTCTAATGAAACAAAAATAGAACTGTTTGGCAATAATGTCCATTGTTATGTTTGGAGGAAAAAGGGGGATGCTTGTAAGCTGAAGAACACCATTCCAACCGTGAAGCACGGGGGTAGCAACATCATGTTGTGGGGGAGCTTTGCTGCAGGAGGGTGTATCTAAACTTCAACTGTACAAATAGGTACCCTTCTTTGTGAGGCATTGGAAAACCTCCCTGGTCTTTGTGGTACAATCTGTGTTTGAAAATCAGTGCTCGACTGAGGGACCTAACAGATAATTGTATGTGTGGGGTACAGAATCATGAATAATGATGAGTGAGAGTTACAGATGCACAAATATCACACCCACCAAAACATTCTAACGCAATTAAAGGTGTTAACCTCCACATCTATCAAGACAACTAGAGTACTGGGCCAGCCACTCTTAAATAGCACATGGGCCAGCTCAGTTCCAAATCAAATCAAATCAAATTTTATTTGTCACATACACATGGTTAGCAGATGTTAATGCGAGTGTAGCAAAATGCTTGTGCTTCTAGTTCCGACAATGCAGTAATAACCAACAAGTAATCTAACTAACAATTCCAACACTAATTTCTTATACACAGTGTAAGTGGATAAAGAATATGTACATAAAGATATGAATGAGTGATGGTGCAGAGCCGCATAGGCAAGATACAGTAGATGGTATCGAGTACAGTATATACGTATACATATGAGATGAATAATGTAGGGTATGTAAACATTATATTAGGTAGCATTGTTTAAAGTGGCTAGTGATATATTTTACATCATTTCCCATCAATTCCCATTATTAAAGTGGCTGGAGTTGAGTCAGTGTGTTGGCAGCAGCCACTCAATGTTAGTGGTTGCTGTTTAACAGTCTGATGGCCTTGAGATAGAAGCTGTTTTTCAGTCTCTCGGTCCCAGCTTTAATGCACCTGTACTGACCTCGCCTTCTGGATGATAGCGGGGTGAACAGGCAGTGGCTTGGGTTGGTGTTGTCCTTGATGATCTTTATGGCCTTCCTGTAACATCGGATGGTGTAGGTGTCCTGGAGGGCAGGTAGTTTGCCCCCGGTGATGCGTTGTGTCCTACCCTCTGAGAGCCTTACTTGTGGGCTGGAGAGCAGTTGCCGTACCAGGCGGTGATACAGCCCGCCAGGATGCTCTTGATTGTGCATCTGTAGAAGTTTGTGGGTGCTTTTGGTGACAAGCCGAATTTCTTCAGCCTCCTGAGGTTGAAGAGGCGCTGCTGCGCCTTCTTCACGATGCTGTCTGTGTGAGTGGACCAATTCAGTTTGTCTGTGATGTGTATGCCGAGGAACTTAAAACTTACTACCCTCTCCACTACTGTTCCATCGATGTGGATAGGGGGGTGTTCCCTCTACTGTTTCCTGAAGTCCACAATCATCTCCTTAGTTTTGTTGACGTTGAGTGTGAGGTTATTGTCCTGACACCACACTCCGAGGGCCCTCACCTCCTCCCTGTAGGCCGTCTCGTCGTTGTTGGTAATCAAGCCTACCACTGTTGTGTCGTCCGCAAACTTGATGATTGAGTTGGAGGCGTGCGTGGCCACGCAGTCGTGGGTGAACAAGGAGTACAGGAGAGGGCTCAGAACGCACCCTTGTGGGGCCCCAGTGTTTGAGGATCAGCGGGGTGGAGATGTTATTGCATACCCTCATCACCTGGGGGCGGCCCGTCAGGAAGTCCAGTACCCAGTTGCACAGGGCGGGGTCGAGACCCAGGGTCTCGAGCTTGATGACGAGCTTGGAGGGTACTATGGTGTTAAATGCCGAGCTGTAGTCGATGAACAGCATTCTCACATAGGTATTCCTCTTGTCCAGATGGGTTAGGGCAGTGTGCAGTGTGGTTGAGATTGCGTCGTCTGTGGACCTATTTGGGCGGTAAGCAAATTGGAGTGGGTCTAGGGTGTCAGGTAGGGTGGAGGTGATATGGTCCTTGACTAGTCTCTCAAAGCACTTCATGATGACGGAAGTGAGTGCTACGGGGCGGTAGTCGTTTAGCTCAGTTACCTTATCTTTCTTGGGAACAGGAACAATGGTGGCCCTCTTGAAGCATGTGGGAACAGCAGACTGGTATAGGGATTGATTGAATATGTCCGTAAACACACCAGCCAGCTGGTCTGCGCATGCTCTGAGGGCGCGGCTGGGGATGCCGTCTGGGCCTGCAGCCTTGCGAGGGTTAACACGTTTAAATGTTTTACTCACCTCGGCTGCAGTGAAGGAGAGACCGCATGTTTTCGTTGCAGGCCGTGTCAGTGTATTGTCCTCAAAGCGGGCAAAAAAGTTATTTAGTCTGCCTGGGAGCAAGACATCCTGGTCCGGGACTGGGCTGGATTTCTTCTTGTAGTCCGTGATTGACTGTAGACCCTGCCACATACCTCTTGTGTCTGAGCCGTTGAATTGAGATTCTACTTTGTCTCTATACTGACGCTTAGCTTGTTTGATAGCCTTGCGGAGGGAATAGCTGCACTGTTTGTATTCAGTCATGTTACCAGTCACCTTGCCCTGATTAAAAGCAGTGGTTCGCGCTTTCAGTTTCACGCTAATGCTGCCATCAATCCACGGTTTCTGGTTAGGGAATGTTTTAATCGTTGCTATGGGAACGACATCTTCAACGCACGTTCTAATGAACTCACACACCGAATCAGCATATTCGTCAATGTTATTGTCTGACGCAATACGAAACATGTCCCAGTCCACGTGATGGAAGCAGTCCTGGAGTGTGGAATCAGCTTGGTCGGACCAGCGTTGGACAGACCTCAGCGTGGGAGCTTCTTGTTTTAGTTTCTGTCTGTAGGCAGGGATCAGCAAAATGGAGTTGTGGTCAGCTTTTCTGAAAGGAGGGCGGGGCAGGGCCTTATATGCGTCGCGGAAGTTAGAATAACAATGATCCAAGGTTTTGCCAGCCCTGGTGGCACAATCGATAAGCTAATACAATTTAGGGAGTCTTGATTTCAGATTAGCCTTGTTAAAATCCCCAGCTACAATGAATGCAGCCTCAGGATGTATGGATTCCAAAGAGTCAAATAAAGTTCGTTCAGAGCCATCGATGTGTCTGCTTGGGGGGGAATATATACGGCTGTGATTATAATCGAAGAGAATTCTCTTGGTAGATAATGCGGGCTACATTTGATTGTGAGGAATTCTAAATCAGGTGAACAGAAGGATTTGAGCTCCTGTATGTTTCTGTGATCACACCACGTCTCGTTAGCCATAAGGCATACGCCCCCGCCCCTCTTCTTACCAGAAAGGTGTTTGTTTCTGTCGGCGCGATGCATGGAGAAACCCGCTGGCTGCACCGCCTCCGATAGTGTCTTTCCAGTGAGCCATGTTTCCGTGAAGCAAAGAACGTTACAGTCTCTGATGTCCCTCTGGAATGCTACCCTTGCTCGGATTTCATCAACCTTGTTGTCAAGAGACTGAACATTGGCGAGAAGAATGCTAGGGAGAGGTGCACGATGTGCCCGTCTCCGTAGTCTGACGAGAAGACCGCCTCATTTCCCTCTTTTACAAAGTCGTTTTTTTTGGATCGCCCGCTGGGATCCATTCCGTTGTCCTGGTTGAAAGGCAGAACACAGGATCCGCTTCGCGAAAGTCATATTCTTGGTCGTACTGATGGTGAGTTGACGCTGATCTTATATTCAGTAGTTCTTCTCGTCTGTATGTAATGAAACCTAAGATGACCTGGGGTACTAATGTAAGAAATAACACGTAAAAAAAACAAAACTGCATAGTTTCCTAGGAACGCGAAGCGAGGCGGCCATCTCTGTCGGCGCCGGAACACCTTCCGACTAACAAAATGGACAAGCCAGCACAGGTGTAAAACATACTGACTAACGAGATGACAGCAATCAGTACGCCCTATGTGCTGACGAGCTAAAGTCCAACCTCAAAACATAAATGGAAAAACCAAAGGCTGTAACATCTTCCCCCTTAAGACAACAAATAGAGAAGTTAGCATGTCTTGGGGTTATGATATTTGTGCATCCAACTTTCTCACTAATCATTATACACTATTCATTCAGGGCTATCTGTAATCATGCTAGCATCCACATTAATGTAGAAGTGTTTAGAAACATTCTATTCTTATGTACTGTACAATAAAAGTAACTCAAATGGCAGAATACATTATTTACCATTTCCATTGGGCACAAAAAAATCTTAAACTGTCAGGACCCGGTTACGAACCTGGGTCTCCGGAGTGAGAAACAGTCACTTAACCAACTGAGCCACGAATAGTCAGCAGAACTCAGAAGATGAGGCAGACACAGCAGTACTTAAGACGGTGTATTTAATAAAGTAAAAAGGAGAAGTCCTTCAATACAAAAATGGCAAATCCAAAAGGTGGTAGGAATAGCACAAAAACAATGCCTCAAGAGATACTCAAAAACAAAAACAGAATTCCACAAGAGCATCCACTGGAATCGACAAGAATACACAGAACACTAGGGCTGGGTGCTAACATACAAACACAGAGCACAGAACTGAGGGATACTAAGGGTTTAAATACAATCAGTTTTAACGAGGCACAGGTGCAAATAATAATGGGAACAAGGGAAAAAACATAAGGTCAAAAGCACAATGGGGGCATCTAGTGACCAAAACCCGGAACAACCCTGGCCAAATCCTGACAGAATCCCCCCTGGTCAACGGCTCCTGACGTTCCTACCAGCTCTCTCAGGGTGGAGGGCCCTGAACTGACGAATGAGGTCAGGGTCCAGGATGTCTTTTTCAGGAACCCAGGAGCGCTCCTCGGGACTACTTTGTCCACCAGATACTGCCAGGACCGCTGCACCCGCCGGGAATCCAGTATCCGATGGACGGTATAAGCCGGCTGGCCTCCAATGACACAAGGCGGAGGTCTGTCTGCCGGCCCTGCCACATACCTCTTGACAAGGGGAGAAAAAAACAACAGGTTTTAACAATGAAATGTGAAATGTGGGATTAATCTTAAGGGATCTGGGTAAGTGTAGGCGATAAGAAACTGGGTTAACTCTCCTGGCAACCTTGAAGGGACCGATGTATTTTTGGGACAGCTTGCGAGACTCCACCCGTAGAGGTAAGTCTCTTGTGGGGAGCCAGATCTCTGGCCGGGGCGCAGGGTAGGCCCGGGACGGCGACGTCTGTTGGCTTGTTGTTGGTACCTCTGTAAAACGCATAAGATTAAGAACTTCCTCCACATAAGCCGAATCAGCGTCTGACGAACTTCAAGGCTGAAGGCACTGTCTTCTGCCCCTGATCCGGGAACAATGGAGGAGCATAGCCAAACTGACACTCGTTACATACCAGTGGAGGAGGAGCTTCAAGGTTTAGTTTCTGTCTGTAGGCCCAAACAATAAAGGATGACCATGTGGACGGGTTATCACGAGTCATACATCGGGTGGTTTCCAGCTCTTGATTCATCCTCTCTGTTTGGCCGTTGGACTCCGGATGGTACCCTGAAGATAGACTGGCAGAAGCCCCCATGAGTTGGCAGAAGGCCTTCCAAAACCTTGAGGCGAACTGGGGACCTCTGTCAGAAACCATATCTTGATTAATTACAACTCAGCCTTTCCTTGGCAAAGGTAACTTAGTCAGAGGGACGAACCTGGCCAATGAAAACCTGCAGCCTAGGATGTATGGATTGCCAATGGAGAAGTCCAAATAAAGTCCAATGAGAGGGACCAGGGTCTGTGTGGAACAGGTAAAGGGGAATAGTCCTTGAGGCTGGATTATAATCGAAGATTTGAATTCCTGGTAGATAATGCGGGCTACATTTGATTGTGAGGAAGTGGCAAATCAGGTGAACAGAAGGATTTGAGTTCCTGTATGGATAGGCCCCACCCTCTTCTTACCAGAAAGGTGTTTGTTTCTGTCGGCGCGACATGGAGAAACGCTGGATGAACTCCGATAGTGTCTTTCCAGTGAGCCATGTTTCGAAGCAAAGAACGCCCGGATGACAGGTGAGGCGAGAGGAGTGGATGACAAACAACCGATTGGCAGGTGAGCACGGTATCCTCAACTTGCCACGAGATCGGAGCCACAATCTTAGCAGCAGGTAGAGGCATGTCCGTGTCTCTCGAATGGCAGGAGCGTAGACTCAGTGCTTGTCTAGAGTTCAACCGCTTTCCAGATTTTTGGTTAAAGAAACAGAAGGAGCCAGTGTCTCCATTCCTTCAATGCCATCCTGAGTTCCTCTCAGTTAAGCCTCTGGAATGCTTTTCCGGCTTAACGTACAGATGGCTGTCCCTTTCACCGGATTTCATCAACCTTGTTGTCAAGAGACTGAACATTTCCTGGAGCGAGAAGAATGCTAGGGAGAGGTGCACGATGTGCCCACCGTCTCCGTAGGATGACGCAGAAGACCGCCTCATTTCCCTCTTTACAAAGTCGTTTTTTGGATCGCCCGGGCTGGGATCCATTCCGTTGTCCTGGTCTGAAAGGCAGAACACAGGATCTAGCTTCGCAAAGTCATATTCTTGGTCGTACTGATGGTGAGTTGACGCTGATCTTATATTCAGTAGTTCTTCTCGTTAGTATGTAATGAAACCTAAGATGACCTGGGGTACTAGTGTAAGAAATAACCAAGTAAAAAAACAAAAAACTGCATAGTTTCCTAGTTCATCTTGGATAGTGTAACCGAATCTTTGTCGCGCCGGATGGTGGCCAGCTTTGTGGCCGACTTCCGACAAAATGGACAAGCCAGCACAGGTGTAAAACATACTGACAACGAGATGATAATCAGTACGCCCCTCATGTGCTGAGGCGAGCTAAAGTCCAACCTCAAAACATAAATGGAAAAACCAAAGGCTGTAACATCTTCCCCACTTAAGACAACAAAGCTAGAGAAGTTAGCATGTCTTGATGAACTTGGGTTATAATTGATATTTGTGCATCCAAGCTTTCAGGAAACTTAAATCATTATACACTATTCATTCAGGGCTATCTGTAATCATGCTAGCATCCACATTAATGTAGAAGTGTTTAGAAACATTCTATTCTTATGTACTGTACAATAAAAGTAACTCAAATGGCAGAATACATTATTTACCATTTCCATTGGGCAAAAAATCTTAAACATAACAAAAAAAACCAATGCATCCAACAAGTTTGAGAACCGTTTTGAGACCAGCCAGGGAGTTAACTGCCATGGGTACAATCTGAGGTACTGGGACTTCATTGCCATAATGGAAAAATACTGAACCATAGAAATTGACAGGTGACTTAGCATTTTGCGCACCAATTTCACAAAAGCGCAGGACACCGTAAAGTCACAAGCTTGATGTAATCGTTGTGTGCCATGAATTTGGGACCAAATACTACATTTCTGACTACTTTAATACACAAGTGAATTTGTCCCAATACCTTTGGTCCCCTAAAACAGGAAGACTAGGTAATTACGTGCTGTAATTTCTAAACGGTTGACGTGAAAATACCCTCAAATTAAATCTAACAGTCTGCACTTTAACCTCATACACATTGAATAATTTAAAATCCAAAGTGCTGGAGTACGGAGCCAAAACAACAACAAATGTCAATGTCCCAATACTTTTGGAGCTCACTGTAATCCCATTGATATTATGGGGTATTGTGGCAGTCAATTCAGGCAGTAACACAACCAAATGTGGAAAAAGTCCAGGGGTGTGGATATAAAGGCCAGAGGTGTATTCAGAACACTCTCAAAACAGAGTGCCCCAAAAAGCGAACCATGTCATGATTATTACTAAACAAATATGTTGTCCGTGGGTGCGTCAGGATGACATTGGGGGAGAGCGCGTCCTGCAGAAACGCTGGACTTCCTTTGCTAAAGCCGAACTTCTCTGTCGGCCTCCCAAAGAGCTGCCTTTCAATATCATCCAGGATGTGTTCACCCTCGCTCCATCAGAGGGCTACTCCACACAAGATATTATTTTCTATGGTGTCTTCACATCCCAATGGTGAGTATTTTATTCCTGCACATGTAAGATGAGATCTCTGGAGGTCTAAATGACATGACCAAACAATTGTGCCAATATTTGGGTTAACTTTCTCACAAAATAGTTTTTTCTATATGGTTCTGCCCCCTCTTTCACATCTCTCTTTCCTGCTGGCCTCCTACCCTCTGTCTATATCTCCTCTCTCCCCTTCCACTCCCAGGTCAGTGGCTTCAGGGCAGTCTGCTGTGTGTGCCTTTCGGCTTGGGGACATCAAAGATGTGTTTGCTGGGAATTACAAGATATTCCAAAACCACCAATGGAGTCCTCGCATGGACATGAGTAGCAACATGGGCAAGGTGTGGATGGGCCAATCCTATACTGTAGAAGTATACACTGAGTTTACCAAACATTAAGAACACCTTCCTAATATTGAGTTGCACCCCCCCCCCAGCAGCGTTGCAGTTCTTGACACAAACCGGTGCGCCTGGCACCTACTACCATGCCCCGTTCAAAGGCATTTAAATCCTTTGTCTTGCCCATTCACCCTCTGAATGGCACACATACACCATACATATTACAATTGTCTCAAGGCTTTAAAATCATTCTTTAACCTTTCTCCTCCCCTTCATCTACACTGATTGAAGTGGATTTAACAAGTGACATCAATAAGGGGATCATAGCTTTCACCTGGTCAGTCTATGTCATGGAAAGAGCAGGTGTTCTTAATGTTTGTATTCTCAGGGTAGATTAGGGTATATGGGCAGGGTTGAGAACAATATCCTTTATAAGGATCCATTCTCATGGTTTACCTATTTTTTTGCAGTGGCTATAATAGGTTTATATACAGTGGTGAGAACAAGTATTTGATACACTGCCGATTTTGCAGGTTTTCCAACTTACAAAGCACGTAGAGGTCTGTAATTTTTATCATAAGTACACTTCAACTGTGAGAGACGGAATCTAAAACAAAAGTCCAGAAAATCACATTGTATGATTTTTAAGTAATTAATTTGCATTTTATTGCATGACATAAGTATTTGATACATCAGAAAAGCAGAACTTAATATTTAGTACAGAAACCTTTGTTTGCAATTACAGAGATCATACGTTTCCTGTAGTTCTTGACCAGGTTTAATTGGCATTTTATTGCATGACATAAGTATTTGATCACCTACCAACCAATTCCGCCTCTCACAGACCTGTTAGTTTTTTTTAAAGAATCCCTCCTGTTCTCCACTCATTACCTGTATTAACTGCACCTGTTTGAACTCGTTACCTGTATAAAAGACACCTGTCCACACACTCAATCAAACAGACTCCAACCTCTCCACAATGGCCAAGACCAGAGAGCTGTGCAAGGACATCAGGGATAAAATTGTAGACCTGCACAAGGCTGGGATGGGCTACAGGACAATAGGCAGGGTAGCCTAGTGGTGAGAGCGTTGAACTAGTAACTGGAAGGTTGCAAGTACAAACCCCCGAGCTGACAAGGAACAAATCTGTTGTTCTGCCCCTGAACAGGCAGTTAACCCACTGTTCCTAGGCCGTCATTGAAAATAAGAATTTGTTCTTAACTAACTTGCCTAGTTAAATAAAGGTCAAAAAATATGTTTCAAAAAAGCAGCTTGGTGAGAAGGCAACAACTGTTGGCGCAATTATTAGAAAATGGAAGAAGTTCAAGATGACGGTCAGTCACCCTCGGTCTGGGGCTCCATGCAAGATCTCACCTCGTGGGGCATCAATGATCATGAGGAAGGTGAGGGATCAGCCCAGAACTACACGGCAGGTCCTGGTCAATGACCTGAAGAGAGCTGGGACCACAGTCTCAAAGATTCGTCTCAAAGAAAACCATTAGTAACACACTACGCCGTCATGGATTAAAATCCTGCAGCGCACGCAAGGTCCCCCTGCTCAAGTCAGCGCATGTCCAGGCCTGTCTGAAGTTTGCCAATGACCATCTGGATGATCCAGAGGAGGAATGGGAGAAGGTCATGTGGTCTGATGAGACAAAAATAGAGCTTTTTGGTCTAAACTCCACTCGCCGTGTTTGGAGGAAGAAGAAGGATGAGTACAACCCCAAGAACACCATCCCAACCGTGAAGCATGGAGGTGGAAACATCATTCTTTGGATGGATGGGGCCATGTATCGCAAGATCTTGGCCAACAACCTCCTTCCCTCAGTAAGAGCATTGAAGATGGGTCGTGGCTGGGTCATCCAGCATGACAACGACCCGAAACACACAACCAGGGCAACTAAGGAGTGTTTCCGTAGAAGCATCTCAAGGTCCTGGAGTGGCCTAGCCAGTCTCCAGACCTGAACCCAATAGAAAATCTTTGGAGGGAGCTGAAAGTCTGTATTGCCCAGCGACAGCCCCGAAACCTGAAGGATCTGGAGAAGGTCTGTATGGAAGAGTGGGCCAAAATCCCTGCTGCAGTGTGTGCAAACCTGGTCAAGAACTACAGGAAACATATGATCTCTGTAATTGCAAACAAAGGTTTCTGTAACAAATATTAAGTTCTGCTTTTCTGATATATCAAATACTTATGTCATGCAATAAAATGCAAATTAATTACTTAAAAATCATACAATGTGATTTTCTGGATTTTTGTTTTAGATTCCATCTCTCACAGTTGAAGTGTACCTATGATAAAAAAATACAGACCTCTACATGCTTTGTAAGTAGGAAAACCTGCAAAATTGGCAGTGTATCAAAGACTTGTTCTCCCCACTGTAGTTGTTAATTTATGGACTTGTCCAATTAGCCTAATGACCAAATCCTCTTTAACCCCTTTGTTTCCCTCATGGCAATTGTTTATGGCCTTCTTGTTGACAGTGTGGGTTGGCCAATGCCTCAGACACCACTCTAATGGCAGTCAAGGAAAGTTTCCTAGCCAGTGGAAGTGTGCGTCCGATAGGCAGTGCACCAGTTCTCAACTCCCCTGACCAGCGCTACAGTCGGATTGCTGTACTACGGACAAAAGCGGCCAATGGACAGGACTACACCATACTCTTCCTGCTTAGTGGTGTGTCATAGTTATTTTCAATCTGGACATTGAAGAGCAATCATGGTCTGTAAACTTCTGTCCGATTGCTCATGTGGTGATACAACTCCAATCCCAAATTTGATGGCAGATCATTTTGTCCCAGCACATTTTCTTTTGTTTGCAACTTTTGTCTTTCACTCTTCTCTTGGTCAGAGTCTGGGTTTCTCCACAAAGCTGTGCTGTTGAACAAGGATACCCACATCATAGAGGAGATCCAAGTGTTCAGACAACCACAGCTGGTGAAAAACATACTTCTCTCCACCTCCAAGGTACACATTTGTTCAATCTTAACTTTTGTCAATACATGTTTTCAAATGGCATCTCTCTGTATACTGTCTGTGGCCTTTCATCCACTAAAGCCCTTTGATGCCTTTTCCTCCTATCGCAGGGTGTGCTTTATGTGGGGACCTCTGAAGGGGTGACCCAGGTGCCTGTATCCCAGTGCTCATCCTATAAGAGCTGTGCCCAGTGTGTTTTGGCACGAGACCCCCTCTGTGGCTGGGACCCTGCTAGTGGACACTGTGCCAGTGTGTCTGCCATTCCAGCCAATGCGTGAGTACATATTTAGATCTTTAGATTAATCACTGGCCTCCACATACTGATGGTTCCCCGTGGCATTTCCATTCATTATTTACTTTTTTTAATAAAAAATGGTAAAATCGATGACATCCCAGCCTAGCACTCATGCATGCGTTTGTGCAATGAAGAGAACAGTCAGGGCACCAATATTAATGGACATTCCTCTCTCTCTCCTACCTTTCCATCTCTCACTCCATCTTGCATTTGTATGTGTTGTTGCTGTCAGACGGCAGGATGTGGAGCATGGCAACGTGATGAAGGAGTGTCAAGGTTCCCTCACAGCTAAACCTCTGCTAGGTGATCACTACAATTAGACACAAGTGTATTGGGATTATAAAGTAATAAAACCAGTAACAAAAACATTTAAGCATTGAGTGCTCTATAGTATGTATAACTCACTAATTTGTCTGTGCTCACATTCTATCCCCAGTGGAGGTGTACGCACAGCTCAATGAAGTAGTGAGGTTGAAATGTTCCAGATCCTCCAATCTGGCAACCCTGAGTTGGAAGTCCGCCAAAGCTAGCGCTCTGCCCCACCACCTCTTCTTTTACTCTGGAGATGAGAATCTGGTCTTCATGGCCACACCTGACACCTTCGGAATCTACCACTGCATCTCTGTTGAGAGGGGTTATGAGGAGACAGCGGCTATCTACACTGTGAGACAGAGTGTCTCTCCTCGGGCCATTGATACTCCAGCCGTTCAAATTCGGATCACCACCACAGAGACGAAAGACCAGATGACCACTAATATGGAGATTCCAAGCGACACTGACAAGCTAGACTTCATTAACTTTGGGGAGGATCCAGTCATCACCGCAGACGTAACCACAACCAACAAGACTCCAGACACACAGTCCACGACTGAGAATCTAGAGGACAAGACTCCAGACACCAATTCCAGTACTGAGAAGCCAGAGGATATGACCCCAGACCCCCAGTCCAGCAGTGAGAAACCAGAAGACATTGTCAACCACAATGAACCCTTAACAGCCAAGAATTACCATAGTGAATTGGTGGCAGTATCATTTCTCCTGGCTGTGTGTGTTTGTGTGCTAGTGCTAGGAGGGCTCTATGGGTGGCACCTGCAGGGCAGATATAAATTGGGCCCCTCGGACACTGCAGAGGGGGGATACAAGGAAGAGAATGACCCCCTGGAAGTCTCACCTCCCTCTATAAAGAAGGCAGAATGAATGGACTCAGAAGATATCTATCTTCATCGAGTCAATTTTTTTCAACAGGCATTTGATGACATAACATCAGGTGGATTCGAGCTTGTTGAAGATTTATAAATAAGTAAATTAAAAGGTGTGTTTGGGAGGGGGGGTGAAGGGTAGGTTTATTTACACGTGGAGCCTATTTGTCTTCAACTTAAACAGACAGATAATGCACATTTCTATTAATTTCAAATGAATACAATTTTTGTAATCCTACATTTCCTCAGCTGACATCTTTTTCTATAGGCTACAAAACAAGTGTCTTTATTTCTGTAGGAATGTTCATTCTCTTTTACTAAGCCTACTATAATAAAAAGGAGAAATTACATTTCTGAATCTTTCATATCCCTTGGCTGTCACCAAATAGTAGTGGAAATGCATAAAGATGGCTGCCCCCAAGTACTTACCAAAAATGCCTCATTTGCTAAGATCACCGTATTATGCAGTGCTCTCCATCACTGCTTTAAAAATCTGCATTAGCACAGTTAAAGATTCCAATTCTAGCTCATAGGCAGTAATTTGAAAAAGTACAGTTGAAGTCGGAAGTTTACATAAACTTAGGTTGAAGTCATTAAAACTCGTTTTTCAACCACTCCACAAATTTCTTGTTAACAAACTATAGTTTTGGCAAGTCGGTTAGGACATCTACTTTGTGCATGACACAGTAATTTTTCCAACAATTGTTTACAGATTTCACTTATAATTCACAATTCCAGTGGGTCAGAAGATTACATACACTCAGTTGACTGTGCCTCTAACCAGCTTGGACAATTCCAGAAAATTACATCATGGCTTTAGAAGCATCTGATAAGCTAAATGCCATCATTTTAGTCAATTGGAGGTGTACCTGTGGATCTATTTTAAGGCCTACCTTCAAACTCAGTTGTCTCTGTGCTTGGCCTAATTGGGGGAAAAAAGACTGTAGAGCTCCACAAGTCTGGTTCATCCTTGGGAGCAATTTCCAAATGCCTGAAGGTACCACGTTCATCTGTACAAACAATAGGACACAAGTATAAACACCATGGGACCACGCAGCCGTCATACCGCTCAGGAAGGAGACGCGTTCTGTCTCCTAGTGATGAACGTACTTTGGTGCGAGAAGTGCACATCAATCCCAGAACAACAGCAAAGGACCTTGTGAAGATGCTCGAGGAAATGGGTACAAAAGTATCTATATTCACAGTAAAACAAGTCCTATATCGACATAACCTGAAAGGCCGCTCAGCAAGGAAAAAGCCACTGCTCCAAAACTGCCATAAAAAAGCCAGACTATGGTTTGCAACTGCACATGGGGAAAAATATCATACTTTTTGGAGAAATGTCCTTTGGTCTGATGAAACAAAAATATAACTGTTTGACCATAATGAACATTGTTATGTTTGGAGGAAAAAGGGGGAGGCTTGCAACCCGAAGAACACCATCCCAACAGTGAAGCACGGGGGTGGCAGCATCATGTTGTGGGGGTGCTTTGCTGCAGGAGGGACAGGTGCACTTCACAAAATAGATGGCATCATGAGGAAAGAAAATTATGTGGATATATTGAAGCAACATCTCAAGACATTAGTCAGGAAGTTAAAGCTTGGTCACAAATGGGTCTCCCAAATGGACAATGACCCCAAGCATACTTCCAAAGTTGTGGCAAAATGGTTTAAGGACAACGAAGTTAAGGCATTGGAGGGGCCATCACAAAGTCCTTACCCCAAACCTATAGAAAATGTGTGGGCAGAACTGAAAAAGTGTGTGTGAGCAAGGAGGCCTACCAACCTGACTCCGTTACACCAGCTCTGTCAGGAGGAATGGGCCAACATTCACCCAAATGATTTTGGGAAGTTTGTGGAAGGCTACCCGAAACAATTTAAAAGCAATGCTACCAAATACTAATTGAGTGTATGTAAACTTCTGACCCACTGGGAATGTGATGAAATAAATAAAAGCTGAAATAAATCTCTCTCTACTTTTATTCTGACATTTCACATTCTTAAAATAAAGTGGTGATCCTAACTGACCTAAGACAGTGAATTTTTACTAGGATTCAAAGTCAGGAATTGTGAAAAAACTGAGTTTAAATGTATCTGGCTAAGGTGTATGTAAACTTCCAACTTCAACTGTAGTTTGAATGATGTCTTGTGCTGTAGTTAACAACTCTGTGGCCGTGTTCGAGAGCATCAAAAAATGACTTTGGGTGACTACCTGACTGACTGATCTACAAATCACATTGCATCATAAATAACAACTCATTATTTGTAGATCAGTCCTACACAATTTACCAATGATACTTTGCAGTTGTGATTTTCTCGAACACGGCCAATGGGTAGTGCCAGAGATACTGTAAATAATGATGAGATCGTCTTGTCTCTGCCTAACAATGCGAGTTGTTCCAAAGGCGGAAAGGCAAGCGGTTTGTGGTTCCCACGTGGACAGATGTTGAATGGAGTGGACCATCGTTCTTCACCTCTTCTTCTCTGGTAGTGCTAAAACAATGTCATAGTGTTAGGAAAATTATGATTAAATGACTGAACACAATAGTCTTATTTTAAATGAAACTGTAACTAGGTAAACTTATACTCTGTTTTATTATATCTGATTAACAATATGATTTCATAAGAAGGGATTGTGTGACACGGACAAGGAGTAATTCAAGTTAATGAACACCATTCCAACTAGGAAGAAAGGAATGCTTTGTGGATTAAGTAAACAGATAAGGTAGATAACCTATGGTTGAACCGACGAAACTGAGCTCTGGGGTGTTTTAGATAAGGTAGTGAGTGCATTCCTAGGTTTTCTGTTAATTAGAACTGTCAGCTAAGTGGTGATCGATAATGGTGAGGAGTCAAAAGTTAATTCCGTTGTGTTGTGTGTCTTGTGTTAGTGAGTTGCAATGAACTTTGAATGAACTTTTAAAGTTCCCTTTGTCCCGGTTTAGAGGAGGAGATTAATTTTAGAATGAATCATGTTATTGTATATAAACTGTTGCTTGTGGTAACGTGGCAGCGTTCTGTTACCTGTTATTGAAAAGACTGGTCTCCGTCTATTTTATGCAAACAAGAATCTTACAAATTCTCATAAAATAGATAAAGGGAATTCAATTAATGAAAACATATTGGAATAACTAAATTACAGTAACACACATCTGAATTCCTCCATCTTTATGCACCTTTGACAGGTTAATAATTGTTTACTTTTATCCGGATTCCTTGGGAGTTGGGACGTCCCTACCCTAAACCATACTTTTAATTAACTAACCCTTATCTTAACCGTTGGGGCTCCGGAGTGGCGCAGCAGTCTAAGGCACTGCATCTCAGTGCTAGAGGCGTCACTACAGACACCCTGGTTTGATTTCAAGCTGTATCACAACCGGCTGTGATTGGGAGTCCAATAGGGCGGCGCACAACTGGCCCAACGTCGTCCGGGTTTGGCCGGTGTAGGCTGTCATTGGAAATAAGAATTTGTTCTTAACTGACTTGCCTAGTTAAATCAACAACAAAGAAATGGTGACAGAGTTGGGATGTCCCAAGGATACGATTTAGACTTTAGACTTTTACACAATTAACAGAACTTTGAGGAGGTAGGTGGGTTTTCTAGTAAATTACCTGGCCTGGGCTGAGTTTCAAACTCATAAGACACACCGTCATCCACTTACCCTCGCCTTATGCCCTTTGGGGAATCTCCGCGGCCATATTTGTCGTCGGTCCAAATGATTAGCCAAGCAAGGGAAGTTTGCAACGTAAGCCCTTCAGCCCTCGTTTTTAATGGAGTTTGCAAGAGCACAATTATGTTCACTTCGGGGCCTAAATCAATTCATATTTTATTAGTCGCATGTGCCGAATACAACAGACCTTACAGTGAAATGCTTACTTACCAGCCCCTAACCGACAGTGCAGTAAAAAAAAAATATGGATAAGAATAAGAGATAAAAGTAACAAGTAATTAAAGAGGAGCAGTAAAAAAATAACAATATATACAGGGGGAGCCGGTACAGAGTCAATGTGCAGGGGCACCGGTTAGTTGAGGTAGTATGTACATGTAGGTAGAGTTAATTAAAGTGACTATGCATAAATGACACCAGAGAGTGGCAGTGGTGTGGAGAGGGGGGAGCGGGCAATGAAACGCCCCATAATTCAATTTGCGATGATTGTACATCCGCTAAGAAAAGTCAGCCAAAACTTAAAACGTCAATATGGAGTCAACATACAAGTGTAAGTAAAAACAAATGTAAATAAGTTAGAAATTGTGCTTCTAATGCACAAACACATCTAGTAAAAGTAATTGTTTTTGTTTGGTCAGCTTTAGGAAATTCTAGAATAAATCATTTTCCTTCTTCAGAAGTAGCTAGACGGGCTAACGTTAGTTCGCTAATTAATTTGTTAGCTAACATACAGTAGGCATATATATTTAAGCAATAAGTCATGAGGGGGTGAGGGATATGGCCAATATACCACAGCTAAGGGCTGTTCTTATGTATGACGCAGTGCTGAGTGCCTGGACACAGCCCTTAGCTGTGGTATATTGGCCATATACCACAAACCCCAGAGGTGCCTTATTGCAATTACAAATGGGTTACCAACATAACTAGAGCAGTAAAAATAAATGTTTTGTCATACCCGTGGTATACAGTCTGATATACCACAGCTGTCATCCAATCAGCATTCAGGGCTCGTACCACCCAGTTTATAATAATAATTGCACAGTTAATATAAGTAGACATGCGATCATAATTGACTGCAGCGCCCACAAACTACCGGTGGCTGAAAATACAACCGTTGCGGGACGAACGAGTAACGAATTTGCGGGCAAGGGCGGTCCATTTAAAATTAATTATGTACTCCCTCACCTCTTGCCCTGCAAGTGGAAACTCGTCAGACGTCATGAAACGTTATCAGAAGTGTCGACTTAATTTGAGGGCTGAGGGGAGAAGGTGTGTCTGTTAAGTGTTTGGAATGCAGCCTTGTCTGTTTCGCAAGCATTCCCAGAAGTCTCGCGATGCTGCGTCTCTGAGTTTATAAACTGTGATATTGGTGCTTTCAAGACAACTGTGAACTCGGAAAAAAACTAAGTCAAATCACCTCAGTAATCTTCAGGTCGGAAAGTTGCAGCTCTAGAAAGATGGTCCAGCTTCCGATTTTGAATTCCGATGACAGTTCAAAAGTGTTTCCCCCCTAAATCCCAGTTGTCATGAACGGACTAAAGTCGAATATTTCCGAGTTTCCAATTGTTTTGAACGCGTTATAAATGAAAATAGCAGACGCAACAGGGATCTGGAAACGTTGAAGAAGTATCCTAGATTATATCCTTGTATTTCCGTGTTTGTACATTAGCTGTTCCCGCACCTGGAAAAAGTGGATAAGTGGTACATTTTTCGATTTGATATGTTACAAATGTTGTCTAAATTAATGTTGATTAGGCGATGTGTGTTAACAGCAGGAGGCCTAATAAATGTAAACATTTCGAAGCTTCCATAGTTTTACTTTCATTTTCCATCGAAATACAAAACACAGATTTACAAGTGCAACTCAAATGTGGCTTGAAAAAAGGCTGTCATATATTGTAATCATTGAATGTTGTCAATATTGTATTGATTTGTTTAACATTTCAATGATGTTAGTCTAACTGATATCAAATCTACTTTGCGGGACATAAAAAAGGCCAATTCTGTGTTCGTTACCGCTGTTTTTGGTCATTTGAAAAAAGCTAAAAGGATAATGAAATTGAAATTGTATTTCTAAACCAAGGACAACCTAAAGAAGACTTAGGCTATCTGTAATGCCATAATAAACACTAACACAATGTCTGCAGCTGTATTAAAGCATCAAGCTTTCAGTGTGTAGTTTGTTTTCTTCTCAGGTGTTTATTGTCGTCAACCACCCAAATAAGGATCATCAACCATGTCCACCTCTATCACAACTGCAAATGGAGTTGTGGTAGTGACACAAGTGTTCCCCTTGGTGGAGAGTGGCAAGGCTTCAGAGCCACTTCTGAATGTCACTCCCCAAATCCAGAGTGCGCCCCTCGCTGTGCCACTGCCTACCACTAAAGTGTCAGAGATGACAAGGGTGTTCCTGCAGCTTCAGCCACAATCTCTTGGGGTGAGAACAGAATATTACTGTCCTTTGTTTTTAGTGCTTATTCCATCCATTTGCCATTGGATTCAATCATCGGCTGTGATATTGTAGAGATCTATATTTAACATCCTTTGAGGGCAATTTGATTTAGAAGAAACATCTAGGCTAAACTGTAAACACTATTAGTTACCATTTCCACTATTGCTACTTAATGTTCCCCGAATTACTGTTGTCTCAGATTGTGCAGATTGTCCTTGGATTGGTGTGCATGGTGATGAGCCTGTCTGCTCTTCTCTCCCCTATCCTGTATGACCAGTTCCCACTCTTCATGGGAGTTGCTGTAAGTTCTGGGTCCCAAGTGGGCAAGTAATATCCAACACACTTAATGCTACACGGACACATGCAATTTTAGAGATGTTTCCTCAGAGTGAATCTGGCATCATCTATCTTACAGTAGTCCTATTGTAACCTAGAAAAGTAGGTGAACAAGCAGGATAACTGACTTCAGATCAGCATTCATGACCAAAGGGCATCCCACACCCACAGGAGACAGCAGAACTTGTGTTTATCTATAAAGTGTAGGCCTCTACAGTAGGTGACATTGGATGTGGCAGTTGATTGGACAGCATCACCTTAGTGTCATATGTCAATGGTCTAAAGTGTCTTTCTCTCCTGTGTTGCTCACTCTCTCCAGTTTGTCCTCTCTGGATCTCTCACTGTGGCTGCCCGGAAAGGAACATGTTTGAGTCTGGTAAGTCATTCGCTGTGATTGTGGTTCCAAGTTTACTTTTTTAGATTTATAAGTTGAGATGTATATCAGAAATTAAATCTTTGCTATTAGGAAGTAAAACAGGAGATATTTTTCTAGACCAAAATTCACAAACCAAAAATCTAACCAATTGGAACAGTTAATGGATTTCCTATGTCCATATATTTTAAACAAAACAAACTAACATTGTCACGAAATGGTTGTTCAGTTTCCCCTCCTCTCCATTTCCCACCCTGTCAGATTAAAGGGACTCTGGCTGTGAATGTCGTCAGTGTTCTTGTGGCTCTGGCTGGGGTTGCCTATCTTTGCATGCTGCTGACTGTAAAACATGAAGATGGTTTATGCATCGAAACTGATGACAACTATACTTCCAATTCCAACCAGAACAGGATACAGGAATGCACAAGTACGGTTAGGACAATATATGTAAGTATTTATGGAAGTGACCTGATTCATGTAATTTTGCTGTATTTATTTCTTATGCTAACTTCAGAGAACTCAGTAACCTTCCAAACACATGAGGTTGGTGGCACCTTAATTGGGGAGGATGGCTCGTAATAATGGCTGGAGCAGAATAAGTGGAATGGTATCAAATACATCACACACATTGTTTCTATGCGCTTTATGCCATTCCATTTGCACTGTTCTGGAAATGATTATGATTAATTTTCCCCTCAGCAGCCTCCTGTGCCTCCAAACAGTCTGTTTATTAAAGGTTGCAAGGAGCTAGAGAAATACATCTTTGAAGGCTTATTAAATGTTTTATATATTTACGAGATACAGTTGATATTGTTTTACCAGGATGAGAAACCTGAACAAAACTTGTAAATCCTGCTAAGTTACAATGCAAATCATTAGCCCAACCATTGACACATATTCCTCTTGCTTTACCCCTGTGTGCATCAGACAGTCTTGAATGGGGTAAAGGGCCTACTGCTGGTCCTGACGGTGATGGAGCTCTGTGTGGCTCTCACTGTCTGTGTCTTCTCTGGGAAAGTCATTCACCTCCATGGGTACTACAGCCTGAGCCGTGGCCGGGGGATGGTAAGCTTGAGAACACTGCAGTCAACGCTTACATCAACAGGTTAACAGTCTGTTGAACAGGCAGAGAGTGCAGCAGCTGTACATTAAAAACAAGTACAGTCTTACAGTAGTTCAAACATGTAATGCTGTGGGGCATGAACCATTTGGCCTATTTAACAGAACATTGCTACAATCCCTAACTTTCCCATAACATTTGTTGCTTCTTGACTCCCCCTCTTGTAAACTCCTAGGTATCAGCAATAACTGAATAGCTCCACCTAGTCCTCTGGAAGGCTTGGTGGAGTTTACACCATATTGCTTAGACACACCAATCCAGTCCTTTCAAATCCCCAGAATCGTCAAGGGTATATGGGTTATGTTGAATGGCCAGTTTGAGATGATGCCAGTCTGTGCTAGTTCCTCACTTCATCCTCCTTCCTGAACCTTGTCATTGGGTCTAGGTGGTGGTAGAGACTGGTACTGACCCCACCGGAGCCAGCCAGGCCTCCCTGAGCGACAGTGATGTGGCCTTACTGGGCAGTGTTGAAGATTCTGACACCCCGACTCCACCATACTCTCCTTGAGGCAGAACCATGCCATACACCTCACCCTACTTCTTACAACACATATTGCATTGTAGTATACCCTATGTACTCATGTGTTTCTCTTCTTTGAATTCGTTATTTCACAATTGCTTACCTAAACTCTGCATGAAGATTATCATTAGGAAGTGTGACACGCTGCGAATGTGTCTGATTGTTTTGTCATCAATGTGAGCAGTCGTGTCCTGGTGATGGTTCTGTCCTGATGAATGTATTGCTCTGTAGTGGTTCCTAATATATCAAGTAGGACTGTTATTCGCTTTGCTATTTCATATTACTGTAGAGTTAATATCTTGATTTCTGACAGTGTATCATTCTTTCATTCAATAAATGGAACATTTCCTCTTCAAGTGTTATAGTGTCTACATTGGTAGAAGTTTACACAGGTCACTGTAACCTTATTTACATCTGGTTCCAACTGTTTAATGCTTTTCTGGAGGTGAAATGCCAACCTGACGTCACATGCACTCAAATCAGCCATTCATCTTTTGCATTATTGATTTGAAGTGAAACTGAGAATGCATGTTGTTGAGTGGCGCTCTACTAAAAGCTGGGGCGCTGTAGGCTAAATATAATTCATGACATGAGGGCAATTTCCTACATCCCTGACTTAATAGCCTCACCCCCAACAAATCAGTAGGAGGAATTGATTAGTGGTCTTGCATTGGGCGAGTTTGTTTTGCATGGCCCGGTGCCCTGGTAGATGGAGATTTGTCTTTAGGACCAATGGAATGGTTGAAAATGAGCAAACCCTGCTCACCTGGGGAACCAGGCCACACAAAACAAATTTGCCCCTTGTTTCTCCAGTGATGTGCAGTCAGGGTAGGCAGTGCATTCTACAAACCACTACCCTTTGCTGGGTGTGTTACTGGAAGAAGAAAAACTGCTTATCCCATTCATTTTAACAGAAGGCAAAGGTAGGTGATCTGAAATTATTATTATTATTATTATTATATCATTATTATAAAATATTGCTTGAGAGTAGATCAATATAGCAGCACATTACTCAATTAAAGATGATTTTTGTTTTCCTTATGAGTAGCTAACTAATACAAAGACAAATCAAATGACTGTGCTTGCTGAATCAGTAACATTCACAATCACACCCTTTGAAGTATCCTGTAAAGACTATGAAGGAGTAACATGCCAACAACAACCAACATGTTGTCATGCATGGACTGTTAATGTAAATCTAAGTAACCTATTTACTGAGCTAAGTAGTCACCTATTAACTATGGTAAGATTTTTTGTTTCACCGCTCCCAACACAGCAAGCCTTGATTCAATTTGCTACAACTTGAAGGAATGCCGTGTTCCTCCCTCCAATATCCTCTCAGAGGAACAGCTGTCGAGTTATTCCAGAGGAAACTCCAAGACTCTGGGGTGAGCACTCAGTTCATTCATAGATGTTTATAGAACAGTTAGGATACTATGGATGGAAGGTATGAATGAATGTGGTTTTGTACTATATATGCCTATAGTAGTAGCTGTTCTATCACGTTCATGATGCACTGCCTGTAGCTTATAAATGTGTAATCGGTTCATACATTTTTCTTTATGTCTCTTTCTCACTACACACTTCTAAGGTGTTTGAGATGATCATTGGGGCTGCTAACGGTCTCCATGACTGGGAATCATTTTCAGCTGAACGGTTTCTTTAAAAGAGATGTCTTTGTCATGTTTATTGTTGGAGGATGGATCAGCTATATATTGATCAGTTGTCTTTTAGGTTAAACTAAAAAGAAATTGGAACTGTGCTATTTGTATTCATGCCACTTGCATTGTTCAATGATACTTCCACACATTGTGTATGTGATCTGTCTCTAAAGTTCAGGATGTTGTTATTTATCCCGTAGGTCCTCCTTAGTGGAATTACTCTTGTATATGCTGGCATTCACCCCACATATAGTACTTCTGGGAAAGTAGGTGAAAGCTGTTTAGATGGCATTCAGAGGCTGGCACCTAGGGTTGTGTCTAGTTCAACAACTGTTAACTCAACCAACTGCTGTCAACCCCTTATACCATGTGTAATCAAGTAGTCGATTTGGTTCTGGGTTCAAGATCAGTCAACCCCTTAGTCAATTAGTCAACCAAGGTAAATATATTTGTGTTTTCTTTAAGAGTATGTCGCCTCTGTTTCCACAGGTGAAGTAAAATGTCTCACTGAATATAATGACTGCGATATTCACCATGGTGGGTTTTGGGCTTGCAGTATATAGGAATCCTTTGTCCAGGGAAGTATTCTCTGCTGCTTTTAAAAAGTTCCAGTTCCGCTGACCAGTCAGTCCAGAACACTGCAGGAACACACTCCCCCAGGGGCTGCCGACACATCCATCCACCTGTACGCAGCTGGTTAGACAGAGAAAATACAGTAAATCAGTAAAGGAGTTTATGATTTGGACCTTCGTTCAGCTTCTTGTGACAGATCATGTATCAGTTTAGTTTATTAGGATCACTATTAGCTATTGCACATGCAGCAGCTACTCTTCCTGGTGTCCACATAAAACATACAAATACATGACAAAACACAGAACAGTACTAGACAAGAACAACATAAAATATTTCATTACATTTAAATTATAATCAGAGTTATAACATATATGATTATAATAAATATGATACTAACGACCTGAGCTGATTTAAATGTAGGTGTTCAGTAATGTGTTCAGTGATGGGGTTGAGTGTGTGAGTGTATCAGTGAGGGTCCAGTGAAGGAGACAGAGGGAGAGATGCATGTCCACCTTGCAGTTGTCACAACAGATGCCTTTGGAGGGACAATGGGCCCCAGGAACTTTCCGAATGCACTGTATGTGTGACGCACTTAGGAGTAGTGGATGTGGAGTCAGGCGCAGGAGCCAGAAGGTACAGAACAATGTGTTAATCTCCGGCACAAAGAAAATAGTACACGCCAATACAGGGCGCACATAAACGACCGGCCCAAAACCAGGACCAAAACAGTCCGGGGAAGAAAAAACAAACTGAAACGCACTACCACACAGAAACAACAGGGGGAAAATAAGCCCTCACAAAGAGCAGGTGGGCCTTACCGGCTTAAATAGCCCAACTAAAAACCTAAACAAGAAACAGGTGAAACCAATAAGACAAAACCAACAGAAAAGGGATCGGTGGCAGCTAGTAGACCGGTGACGACGAGCGCCGCCCGAACAGGCAGAGGAGCCACCTTCGGTGGGAGTCGTGACAGTATGTCCAAGCATACACCATACAAACTGGTCAAATACCCCTGCAAAGAGGATCACCCCTACTCCAATTTCTACTGAGACACTGTGGTAGGTATTTTCTTCAATACCAAGCAAAGGCCTGATGTAGATTCGCTCTGTGTTGCTGCATCTGATAACATCTGATAATAGCTTCCTTCCTGTGAAGCTCCTGATCAATGGCATGCTGGGCATTCTGATTGGTTTCTTGGTGCTGGAGATGCTGATCAGTGTGATGGTTATCACGTATGGGCTGTGCAACATGGGTACCGACGACCCAGAGGTAAGAACCAACTCCTCACAACCAACCCAATTTTTTTCCCACTAATTGGTCTTTTGACCAATCAGATCAGCTCTGAAAAAGATCTGATGTGAAAAGATCTGATGTGATTGGTCAAAAGACCAATTAGTGGAAAAAATATCAGAATTGGGCTGCCTGTCTAAACGCAGCCTTGTTGTCACTTTCTGATTAGGTGACTAGATTCACTAAGATTAGATATGTCCCTCTCCTCCCTGCTCAGGTCCCTCAGACTGACACCCCTCTGTGTGTTCCCAGCAGCACTGTAGACCCCCCTGTGCTCCCCTGGCACTCAGAGTGAAGTCACCACAGTGGTGCACTGCCTTGAAACAGTCAGACATGATGATAAAGGGCAAATCTTTGGCCTAGTGGCAAGAAAAAAAAGAGGGAAAAAACATACCTTACTGTTATGCTTGCCTTTCTTGCACTAAAACACTTGTACTTGTGTTTTCTTACTAATACTGATTCAGATGAAAGCTGCTGCGCTGAGTAAAGTTTAACTTACAATGATTGTCATATGTGGCTGTCTTACCTAATTAGGACATTAAGTTAAATCGCTTTGGATTTCTACTAAGCTATATAAAATTATTTTAAGGTCACACCAAGGATCATTTAGCTATTTGAATTTGAATTTTAAGACCCCTTGAAGAATCCCCCAAAATATATTTAAAAAATATTTGATGGAAAATTGTACTTGGCCCATAAAAACGCATTGAATAACAAATTCACTACACGGAACAATAGATAGTCCCCCCCAAAAAATCTAAAGAAAGTTTGTTCTTAACTGTCTGACCTACATCTGAGAGCTATAACAAATATCAGGAACATTTATTTGTATTATTATTTGTATTTATTTGTGCATGTACTTAACTCCTTATTTTTGGCACTAAACAGTGTCCATATATACTTACATCATTTTTTAAAAGTGGTACTGGCGACCTTCAGACGAGTCTTGTGAGGCCTGTGGGTACCCTAAAGCAAAATAACACATGTACGCGTTTGTGAGACTCACCTTTCCACAGAGGGGTGATATTAGTGTGTAGCCCAAACAGTTCCGGACACAACAGACAAAAGTTGACAGATAGGCAGTAAGATTATGGGGGTCATAGAACAAAACGGAGAATATCATCGTGAGAGTCTTATCTTTCCATAGAGGGGTCATACATTATTTAAAAAATAATAATAATCGGACGCTACAGACGATTATGTGAGAAGACCGATTTTCGGGATGTCTCATGATTTGACAAACACTTCTCTCGCTAGCTCTGTTACTTTTCATCGCAGATGCGGAAGTGCGACATAGGCGTATATGGTGGATTGAGAAACATTATGCTTAAACTGTGCTGTTTACATGATGAATGTATAATTTTTATTGAACCTTTGTTTAACAAGGCAAGTCCGTTATGAACTAATTATTATTTACAATGACGGCTTACCCCTGCCAAACCCGGACGGCGCTGGGCGAATTACGGCCGGATGTGATACCGCCTGGATTCAAACCAGGGACTGTAGTGACGCCTCTTGCACTGAGATGCAGTGCCTTAGACCGCTGCGCCTCTCGGGTGCTAAAATTTAAATCAAATCAAATCCATCTCATTCTTCAATACATTAGATCTTACATAGATATACCTTACATTATTGGTATCAGTAGATTTGAACTGTTAAGTTGTGTTTTTCAAAATTGTTATTTTAGGCAGGTTTATTTTACTGAAGCATCTTCAAAATAATATTGGTCTTTGGCACCACCTACTGGATCAATACTACACTGAATGGGGCGGCACATGGGTGTGATTAGTTTTTTGTTGTTCTCCATGATAATTGATTATGTATTCTCTCAGGGAGAACAGATATTGGGAGGTCTTTGTTTGCGGACGACCGGGCACTGTGGAAGAGAGGGAGAAATATTCCCCATAAAGTCAGGAGAGTTCAAGAAGGATCAGAGAAGTTGAACAGTAGTCCCACAGGTGGGGCTTCAAGTTCTCAGTTGAGAAAACCAGAGGTGTGGACTTGAGTCACATGACTTGGACTCGAGTCAGACTCGATTCACAAATATGATGACTTGCAACTCGATGACTCGTCACTTAACTTGGACTTGAGCCTTTTGACTCAAACTGATACCCTCCCCAAGCCCAAATATTAAACATTATGCTATTAAAAAAAACTGTGCAGCGCATCAACATGCGTTAAGGTTGGGCGATTGTGTATAAGTTTACATCGCCCGATTGCGCCCCATAGCGATCCTCGATAGTCGATTGAAATACATGGCTACCCATGTATTTTCATTGAAATAAAGTTTATTTGGAAAGTAATAAATATATATATTTTTAAAAGCATTCATGATTTGCGTAAATGTAATATACTAACTATTACTCTTGTTAAAAATATTAAACGGTATTACATTTGGTGAAGAGCACATCATGACTTGTTAAGGACTCGAAACTCAAAGTTTAGGACTTGAGACTTGACTCGGACTTGCCTGACTTGGGGGGGGATAGAATAGCATTAAAAACAAATGACAAGAGTTGTGGAATAGGGAGGGAAAGGGAAGACTCCTGTGTAAGATCCAGGAAAATGTGAGGGCAGGGAGGAACGAGGGATCACAAGGCTCTGGGACACACAGAGCTCAACATCTGACTGGGTGTGATCACTGTCAGGAGAAGATGGAGACAGTGGAAAACGGGTTATTTCAGTGCCAGCACAATGGGAGGGATTGTTATCAGATTTAAGGGCAAATATATAATATATGCCATTTAGCAGATGTTTTTATCTAAAGCAACTTTGTTATTCGCGCATACATTTTATGTATGCGCAGTCCAGGGAATCAAACCCACTACCATGGCATTACAAGCACCATGCTCTACCAACTGAGCTACAATGGTATAGAAGGGTCAAGCTTAAGTTAATAGCTGAGAAAATCTTCAGGGGATGTAGTATTTAATTATGTTAGTTTCTTTAAAGGAAAATTACACCCAAAACCAAAATCTTTCAGTATAGGTTTCATTAGTCAATTTTTTACCATTGTCAGCATTCTTTCAAAATACAGACGGTATGATGCTGTCTTTTCCATCATATGATTTATAATGCATCATATCGGCTGTATTTCTGTATTGTGAAAGTTATACTGTATATCTTTAAAACCTTATTGATGACATGCAACGCATTTTGATATCAACAATGGACTAAGGAAAAAAATACCAAAATATGTTTTTGGGGTGGAATTTTCAGGAGATGAGAATAGTTGGTAGGATTTAGAGTTTTTCGACTTTCCTTTTCTCTGGTCCACACTCCAGTCCAGTTTGTTGCGGTAAAGAACATTAAAGTTGGTTGCGAACCGCCATGTATAAACTGAAGAAGAAGAAGAGCCACATGTGATTTCGATGTAGCCAATGAATGTAGGTAGCTAGCTACGTGTACATTTGTGTTTATATTCCTTGGACATGACAGCCAGCCATAGAAGCTAAGAAGATCAGTGGGCAGGAAGCAATTTTGTTGCATGTACCGTCCACCTAGCTAACAAGGCAGGAGCCCATTGGATAGTTAGCTAATACAGCTTGGGAATTGATCAGAATAACGGCTAGCTATAGAGTTATCTTGGTTGTCAATACTTCAGTGAACTGCAGTGGGATGTCAAATGCGCTACTCATTTGAACAAATGTGTAATGTGTCAATATTAGCTAGCTAGCTAACGTGCATTGCCATTCTTATATTGCTATCAGATTTGTTATCGCTCGCAGGATTATTTTACAAATTGTTTTGTAAATCAGGCTAGCCAACTGTCACCTGCATTAAACTACTGTATCTATCAATAAGGAGAATAATTGACAACCATGGAAAAAGTCACGAAAATACTGGTTCATCTGTCGAAGAATAATGTCGCACCCCAATGTGCCCGTTTTGTACAGGTCAGTTGTGCACGTGCTATGTTTTTGCTTTGTTGTCACTTCAACACTAGCCAAATGCCAATGTCACGTGGAATTTATGAAAACGAGGTCCTATGTCAGTGTTTGGTTTTACTGCAGTACCATTTTAAAGGGGTAGGTCACCCAAATTAAATAAAAGGTTAAATAAAAAATAAAACAATAGTACTGTACATATACACTACATGACCAAAAGTATGTGGACAACTTCACTCAAACATCTAATTGCAAAATTATGGGCATTACTATGGAGTTTGTGCCCCCCAGTCGGCTTTCCAATTCATCCCAAAGCAGTTTGGTGGGGTTTAGGTCAGGGCTCTGCTGGCCAGTCAAGCTTTTCCACACGGATCTCGACAAACTATTTCTGTATGGACCTCCCTTTATACACTGGGGCATTGTCATGGAAACAGGAAAGCCTTTCTCAAACTGTTGCCACAAAGTTGGAAGCACATAATCATCTGGAATGTCATTGTATGCTGTAGAATTAAGATTTCCCTTCACTGGAACTAAGGGGCCTAGCCCAAGCCATGAAAAACAGCCCTGGACCATTATTCCTCCTCCAAACTTTCTAGTTGGCACTATGCTTTGGGACAGGTTCCGTTCTCCTGGTAGCCGCCAAACCCAGATTCGTCTGTCGGACTGCTAGATGGTGAAGCGTGATTCATCACTCCAGAGAATGGATTTCTACTGCTCCCGAGTGGCAAACTTTGCACCACTCCGGCCGACGATTGGTGATTTTAGGCTTATGTGTGGCTGCTCGGCCATGGAAATCCATTTCATGATGCTCCCGTCGAACAGTTCTGACTTTGCTTCCAGAGGCAGTTTGGAACTCGGTAGTGAGTGTTGCAACTTAGGACAGACGTTTTTTTACGCACAACGTGCTTCAGCACTCGGCAGTCCCATTCTATGAGCTTGTGTGGCCTACCACTTCGCGGCTGAGCTGTTGTTGCTCCTAGACGTTTCCACTTCACAATAACAGCACTTACAGTGGCAAGAAAAAGTATGTGAACCCTTTGGAAATACCTGGATTTCTGCATAAATTGGTCATAAAATGTTATCTGATCTTCATCTAGGTCACAACAATAGACAGTCTGCTTAAACTAATAACGCACAAACAATTATATGTTTTCATGTCTTTATTGAACACACAGTGCAGGGTGGGAAAAGTATGTGAAACCTTGGATTCAATAACTGGTTGACCCTCCAATAACCTCAACCAAACATTTTTTTTTTGTAGTTGCGGATCAGACCTGCACAACGGTCAGGAGGAATTTTGGACCATTCCTCTTTATAAAACTGTTTTAGTTAAGCAATATTGGGACAGCAGTGGCTTCTTCTGTGGTGACCTCCCATGAACACCATTCTTGTTTAGTGTTTTACGTATCATAGACTCGTCAGAGATGTTAGCATGTTCCAGACATTTCTGTATGTCTCCAGCTGACACTCTAGGATTCTTCTTAAACCTCATTGAGCATTCTGTGCTGTGCTTTTGCAGTCATCTTTGCAGGATGGCCACTCCTAGGGAAATTAGCAACAGTTCTGAACTTTCTCAATTTATAGACAATTTGTTTTACCGTCGACTGATGAACATTAAGGCTTTTAGATATACTTTTGTAACCCTTTCCAGCTTATGCAAGTCAACTATTCTTAATCATAGGTATTCTAACATATCTTTTGTTCAAGGCATGGTTCACATCAGGCAATGCTTCTTGTGAATAGCAAACTCAAATTTTGTGAGGTTTTTTTTATAGGGCAAGGCAGCTCTAACCAACTTCTCCAAACTTGTCTCATTGATGACTCCAGTTTTGGAGAAGTCATTAGCCTAGGGGCTCACATACTTTTCCCAACCTACAACTGAATGTTTAAATTATGTATTCAATATAGACAAGAAATCCAGGTAATTCCAAAGGGTTCACCATACTTTGTCTTGCCACTGTAGAGTTGATCGGGGCAGATCTAGCAGGGCAGAAATCTGATGAACTGAGTTGTTGGAAAGGTGGCGTCCTATGACGGTGCCTTACTGAGCTCTTCAGTAAGGCCATTCTACTGACAATGTTTATCCATGGAGATGAAATGACTGTGTGCTCGATTTGATACATTATGAAATAGAATCCACTAATTTGAAGGGGCGTCCACATATGTTTGTATATACAGTGGGGAGAACAAGTATTTGATACACTGCATTTTGGTTTTAATACTTACAACGCATGTAGAGGTCTGTAATTTTTATCATAGGTACACTTCAACTGGGAGAGACGGATTCTAAAACAAAACTCCAGAAAATCACATTTGTATGATTTTTAAGTAATTCATTTGCATTTTATTGCATGACATAAGTATTTGATCACCAACCAACCAGTAAGAATTCCGGCTCTCACAGACCTGTTAGTTTTTCTTTAAGAAGCCCTCCTGTTCTCCACTCATTACCTGCATTAACTGCACCTGTTTGAACTCGTTACCTGGGGCTTCTTAGGGGCTCACTACCTGGGGCTCCACTACCTGGGGCTCCATGCAAAATATCACCTCGTAGGGCATCAATGATCATGAGGAAGGTGAGGGATCAGCCCAGAACTACACGGCAGGACTTGGTCAATGACCTGAAGAAAGCTGGGACTACAGTCTCAAAGAAAACCATTAGTAACACACTACGCCGTCATGGATTAAAATCCTGCAGCGCACGCAAGGTCCCCATGCTCAAGCCAGCGCATGTCCAGGCCCGTCTGAAGTTTGCTAATGACCATCTGGATGATCCAGAGGAGGAATGGGAGAAGGTCATGTGGTCTAATGAGACAAAAATAGAGCTTTTTGGTCTAAACTTCACTCGCTGTGTTTGGAGGAAGAAGGAGGATGAGTATAACCCCAAGAACACCATCCCAACCGTGAAGCATGGAGGTGGAAACATCGTTCTTTGGGGATGCTTTTCTGCAAAGGGTACAGAACGACTGCACTGTATTGAGGGGAGGATGGATGGGGCCATGTATCGCGAGATCTTGGCCAACAACCTCCTTCCCTCAGTAAGAGCATTGAAGATGGGTTGTGGCTGGGTCTTCCAGCATGACAACGACCCGAAACACACAGCCAGGACAACTAAGGAGTGGCTCCGTAAGAAGCATCTCAAGGTCCTGGTGTGGCCTAGCCAGTCTCCAGACCTGAACCCAATAGAAAGTCTTTGGAGGGAGCTGAAAGTCCGTATTGTCCAGTGACAGTCCTGAAACCTGAAGGATCTGGAGAAGGTCTGTATGGAGGAGTGGGCCAACATCCATGCTGCAGTGTGTGCAAACCTGGTCAAGAACTACAGGAAATGTATGATCTCTATAATTGCAAACAAAGGTTTCTGTACTAAATATTAGGTTCTGCTTTTCTGATGTATCAAATACTTATGTCATGCAATAAAATGCAAATTAATTACTTAAAAATTATACAATATGATTTTCTGGATTTTTGTTTTAGATTCTGTCTCTCACAGTTGAAGTGTACCTATGATAAGAATTACAGACCTCTACATGCTTTGTAAGTAGGAAACACTGCCGATTTTGCAGGTTATCAAATACTTGTTCTCCCCACTGTATAGTTTATATTTCCTTAATCTATGGGCCAAAGATTGCCGTCCATAATCAGGATTTGTATATTGATAACCAAAAAACAATGACTGAATGGACCTATACCAGGTCCAGTACTTTCCCCTCCAAAATACATTGAAATCAAGTAATTTAGGTAAATGGTTAGCCTTTATTGTAGTTGCCGAATTTTCAAAGGTTGTTATATGAGGTGAATTATGCAACAGTTAAAAAAACTTCTTTTTTTTACCACTTAATTTTCTGTTAGAGCATAACAGGTCATTTTACAGAGACTCTTGATGATGAGGTGGAGGTGAAGTGTTCTTTGGAGAACAATCGCTTTATACTGTGTGACTGCGAGAAGGGGAGAGGAATTCCTCTAAAGGTAATGGCTCAACGGAATACATTCAATTTAATAAAATTATAGGTTTAATTGTTTTATCGGTTGTGGCCGCATCCCATATAAATAATTGTTGGTTGACTGAAAAAAGTATAATGGAAAATTTTTTTGTTTATTTGGTTGATATTTCTTTTTTCTCAGAGGGCAACCTTTTGCCCCTTCAAGTATCTGTCTGTCGCAGAGGCAGCTGCAATCCCATTGGATGTTCAGAGCCGCGGAGTGGACGTGGGGGTTGCTATTCTTCTGCAGTCAGCCAATCAGAAGGTGTTGTTAACTCGACGGGCGGCCAGTCTCCGCATTTTCCCCAATGTGTGGGTTCCACCAGGTATGGCATCATTTTGCGGAAGTAACCTTTCAAAATGAAATAGCATTCCATAGGACGACACTTTGGGTAACCCAATTAACCTTAGTGTTGTTTCCTGATATTGAAAGGGTGATTTGTTTTATTTTTTTCAGGTGGCCATGTGGAACTGGATGAGAGGGTAAAGTTTCTAGTTGCTATAGCTATTAAACAGTGAAAGATAAAATGGATTAATCCCCATAAGTGTCTTTGCCTGTGGTTTCATCACCCTCATGGTCTCTGGGGTCAAATCCCTTCAATCAAGCATGGTGTGTGTGTTTGCCTCATATCTCTCTTGTTTGTCAGCTCCTGGACGCAGGGCTGAGGGAGCTGAGGGAGGAGACAGGACTGAAGCTGGACCCTGGAGACGTTTCAGCTCAGCTGCTGGGGCTCTGGGAGGTGGGAAATCACTGCCACTACACATCACATTTCCAGGGAATAGTTTATTAAATAATAATAATATGTAAATGCATTAGAAAAAATCTACTGGCCACAATTCCACAGACATTTGATACATTCTGATTTGTCTGACAGTCCTGTTTGCTCATGTTCTGTTTCTCTTCACAGTCAGTTTTCCCACCCATGCTGAGCAGAGGGATGCCGCAGAGGCACCATGTGGTCACTTACATGCTCCTAAACACCTCCCTCACACACCAGCAGCTCCAGGTATTTGCCTCACTGTCCTGTATCTGTCTGTCTGTCCGTCCGTCCGTCCGTCCGTCCGTCCGTCCATATATATTCCAGTCTGGTGTTATCATTAAAAGCATACAGAGCCAAGTCCTCTGACACTAAAGACTATATTTGTTCTAGGCCTCTCTGCACCCCAAGCCTGCAGAGGTCAGTGGTTGTCTGTGGGTGGACGCCTCGCTGGTCAAGGCCATTGTGTCCGCCGTGGACGGAGAGGAGGGTTCTGTGACACCGTTGGAGGGCCTGGCTCCAACCATAAGGTATGTCACATCCACAAAGTAATGCACTCAAAACATAAACATAAAAAATAGATTATATAGTGTACCATTGATAAGTATTTGTGAAAAAAAGTTTTACTGGGCTAATTTCCTCTGACATTAATTATTTAATTGGGTTCCTCTTAACAATGTTGGCATTTGTTTCTGTGGTGTTGGTTCTGCAGTGTATCGGAGGTCTCTCCGGAAGGTGGGCTCAGTGAGTCAATTTTGCCATTGTCTGTTTTGTGTAACCGGGCCCCGAATAGCGGAGAGGATGTGGAGCGGGTCAGCACTGGTACCAAATACGCCCTGGAGCTCTGGCTTAAGAACCTGGAGGGACAGGGGACCCGATGTTAACTGTCTTCACTAAACCTGGACGTCTAGCCCTGTGATGAAGTGACTTCCTGGAGGATGACATCATTTCCTGGAGTTTGCCTTAACCGGTGAAGGTCACCTGAAGTGAACTATCATCTTTCAAAAAATCTTGTACGTATTAACCAATAATGAACTTTGGGTGATCTGTCCCTTTAATATCTACAGCAACACCTACAAGTCTTATATGGCTGTTTGAGGGCTTTGCATGAGCTATCAATGTTGTGCGTAAGAACAGTTTTTATTGCAAGGGTGTTGTTGTTAGTGATGAAATGTTATGAACAACGTGGATTTATACTGCAGATGCTTTTATGATCATTATATTCCATTTGCGCCTTCAAGCCACAAGATGGCAATGCATAGCCTACACAGTGATTTCACATTTGGAAACAAGCACAAAACAATCAGAATTCTGATTTAAGTTTACATAATTATCTTGACTTGTAAATAATAATGTGTTCTTAACTGACTCGCCTGATTAAATAAAAATGTATAAAAATATTTACATTTTTCTAAATGTAATTATTTTCCTCAACCAGCATATTTACTATTATTATTATTTTATTTTTTACTATACTCAGACAGAAGTTAGGTCTCAAGTTAGTTAGGTTAGGTCTTCATTGTAAAGATAAACACATAAATATGGTATTGTACTTTCAACTGAAGATATCTAATATTTATTGTTTGCAGTGATTCAATAATTAGCATTTAAAGACCACATTTTTATGTCATAAGTGGAAGGTGTGTGTGTCATATAACGAAACCTCTTTTCACACAGATTAATATACAATACATTATGGCAACCTCACCCATGGATAAGCTACTGGGAAATATGCTTACTTTGTTCTTTGGCTGCATTTAGACATGCAGCCCAATTTTGATATTTTCCCCACCAATTGGTCTTTGACCAATCACATCAGATATTTTTCAGAGCTGATCTGATTGTTCCAAAGACCAATTAGTGGAAAAAATAATAAAATTGGGCTGCCTTTGTAAAGCAGTCTTGGTGTGTCAGCTGTTTATGTAGGATTTAACAGCTACTGTTACTGCTTTGCAGTCTCATGGTTGATCTGAAGCAATGCGTGACATTGGCCGATTTGCATTCAAATTTCAAAGCGAAATCTTGAATGTTAAATGGTGGAGGGGTATGGGGTGGGGTGTAATAATGAAATGTAAAACAGTTTTATAACAGTTTTCTACAGTAACTAATTAACTAAGTGACTACAATTGGAGCATTAAATTAGGGACACATTTCACAACATCAACAAGTCAGAATCCACAGTAAAAAATTGGAAGGGTTTTTGTTTTCTCTAATTCATCATAAGTCATTACAGTTTAATATCACTAGGAATAACATTCAGATGGAAAGAGTTGGGAGCATAATCTTCATCAGATCCTGAACTATCCCATTTTTCCCGAACTGTCCTGGCTTTTACCATGCAGAGGTATGACCTGTTGTCAGTATTAGGAGCACCACACCCTCTGTGCCAATAGCAGTGGGAACTGGGCATTCCAGTGGCAAGTATGTGGCAGGGCATTCAAGGTATAATCAAGTCTTGATGCCACATTTCCTTGCCAGCGTATTGTCTGTATTGGTGATGTCGTGATATTACTGTATGTTTTATTGTCTAGATTTATCCTATCGTCATAGTCTGTCACTTGTCTGATTTTGTTTCTAAGTTACATAAGAGTGACTCAGTGACTTATTCATTACCACTAATGCATTTGTGTCTGCATATCTTCATAAGTGGATTTTACCTTTTGCCATTGACAATTGAAAGACAACTTTTGTCATATTGGCCCAAATGCAAAGACAATGACTTCTTTTCTTGATGGTATTATTAGAATAGGTTGACTCTGTTGGCTAAAGAAGCATTGCACGGATGCATGGGTGTATGGTTCTATCAGTATGTACATCTACATGCTTGAATAATGTTTTGTTAGACCAAATGACTTAAGATTGGATTCTGTCTTTGCTCTTTTTGATTGATTTTAAGCCCAGCCAACCGATAAATCATATTGTCTCTGAGGTCAGAATCAAACAATGACCTCAATGTGTTAGAAACAGTAAGAAGTGATCTGATTTGTTTTGGTTGAAAGTTTCTCTCCGATTGATTGATCTTCCTGCTGGACAGTATTAGTAACAGCAACCACTGTGATGTTTTCCTGGAAAAATACACAATGCAACTGTAGAAAGACACATCTAATACAGACTATACAGTTAGGGGATATGGAGAGGGAGGGACATACACCTCATGCATTTTGGATAAGAATGCGGTTTGTACCGCACACCTTGAAAAATGTAAGTCTTTAATTCTCAATGTCACTTGGTAGCTGGTTATCATGAATGTTATGTATCTGTTACCAGGACATCCATATGTCAACTTTTTATGTTAAACCCTGCCCATTGGCCAAAACAGCAGAAAGAGGTGTTGCCTTTTTAATACACACTGACTTGCATATAATGGACAAAGTTTGAGTTATTCGCAATGTTATGGAGTCTGACTAATTTTGTAATATAATACAATACCTTATTCTTTATCACACCGCCACACCCAGCCTAACTGTAAAGCACATTATCTAGATATCTATTTACTTGTTCCTTTCACACAAAGAATAAAAGAAAGAAAAGCCAGGGGATGAGGGCAGGCTTAGATACAAACAGAGGCATGTCTGTTCTGCCCTAGCTTCAGTTCTCCTGATGAACAGAATCATCCAACTCTTTTACAAACCATGAATTCATCCAAACCACTTCTGCCCATAAAATCTAACAAACTTTATTTATTATTTACAATATTTAATCCCAAAATTATTTAGATTGTTTCTATTTTTTTAATGCAAAGTTTAAAGCTCCAATGCACGGTCACTTCAAATGTTTACAGATAGTTACATCTCACAGATTTGATTAATAATGGTGGATTTATTTAATCAGATTGTCAAATATACATAACATTGGTGTTTTCCTCACTGGGTTGGGTTTGCGGAATAGTTCACTTCTTGGCATGCTAGTGTCCTATCTCAAAACATGTCTTATCCAGCAGTAGGGAATTAGAGCTGGATCTCTCAGCCCAAGTCAAAAGGTTTGATTTATAGTCTTTGAAAACAAACTTCTTGTTAACTGTACCTGATTGGATATTGTTCTTAGGGGCACCCTTACTCATTCTTCTTAAATGTTAATTGCGGGATACATATTTTGACCCCATTTACTGATCTAGGATCCAATTTCTTTTTTTTTTTTTACAAAGGTTAAGCTTGCCTTCAGTAAAGACTGAAAATACAACTCAACCCATTACCACAAGGAAGCCAAAATGGCTAACCTGGCCTCAGAGCCATTAGAAACATCATTTATGTATTTCTGAGCACGTCAAGCCATATGATACCTTTCAAAGGCCTGGTTACTTTAGACAGAAACTAAAGTAGGGAGGTTGGTCGGGGAGGAGTAACATATACTAAATGGAGTGTCTCGGATTTACGTACAGAATAATACGAAATACAAATGGAGTCAATGGAATGGTAACAACCACATGGAAACCAGGTGTTTCATGTCTTTGATACCATTCCATTGACTTCATTCCAGCTATTATTATGAGCCGTCCTCCCCTCAGCAGCCTCCACTGGTAAAAACATTAGGAATAAAATAACATTAGGACATCTGCATTGCTTGCTGCTTGGGGTTTTAGGCTGGGTTTCTGTATAGCACTTTGTGACATCAGCTGATGTAAAAAGGGCTTTATAAATGAATGTGATTTGATTTGAATTGAATTGAATAAATACAGGTTGAAATTACAATCAGTGAGCCAACGCCATGATCTTCATTCAGATACTTCAGAGATAATTGGACCATTTGTACAGAATCGTCATTGCTCCCATGCATATTACGTCATAAGGCCATTTCAGATGGTCTTCTTACCCAATTGACTGGAGCTTCTGGAGGAAAGGAAGCAGGGAAGGGTCAAAAAAATGTTTTCAGTTAAAACAGTAAATTACTTCAATTAAATATATACAGTATCTTCAACATTACATGAGGGATGTGTTTTCTTAGGAAGTTATTTCAATGTGTTTAATCAATATGTATGTTGACACATCTCTACACACCTATATCGGCAATAATCAGTAGTCTACCTATTCGAACCTCACATTGAACCCCATCCCCCTGATGTATGGAAGGAAAGAAAGCATTCAGGGGAGATTGTCTCCTGGAATTGAAAACATGAAACTACACTTCCTCTGTTGTCTACCTGAAAGTACCACTGCAGTACATAAGCATACAGAAAGTGTGTCACCTACTGTACCTGTGTGTCAGTACTCGTTCACCACATGCATCCCTGTTCGGTTTTTCAGATGGTCCCCGCATTTCGTCCTGTATCAGAGAAAGTATCAACTCATCAAAGGTGTAAAACAGTCTGTAAAGATAATACTGCACACAAAATAATTTACAAGCAAAACTAAATTTTGCAGTCTGTTTTTGACCTGTTGTATAGAACTGTAATGTTAGCTTATCTTACAGATGTTCGTCTGTTGTAAAGCCTTAGTTAACGAAGCCTGAAAGACATCCACTCTGCTTAATTGCAACAATAAATCAAACCGGTGATTCATCAATTAAAAGGGCTTTGGGAGGAGAAGGTCATGTAAAGAGAACAGAGTGGTTGTGGATTACAATGTGTCTGTCTGCTGCTCTGTTGCCATAGAGACAGGTGACAGAGGGGGCACTCTTCTCATTATATGCTAGTCAGTCTTGGAGCAAATGTTGGCAGACTAGTACGGAACAATAAATAAATTGATCAAGGAGAGTTGGAGGCTGTGGACAAATAGTCCTCCAATGTCTTCCACTGTCCCCTTTACAAAACAACATAACAAACATGTTCAAACCACTGCTAGCAGCAACACAGAATTAAGCCAAATATCTATGTAAATGTAACACAATTATACAAAGTGCATAAACACATATGCAACAATATCCTTATACAGTATATTGAATATAAGCAATGTGTAAGCTAACTCAAACTGTACATTTCCAAAACTAAACAAATATCTATGATGCATACATATCAACGCTAGAAAAAACCTGAGTAGATTCCCTCCTCACTTCACAAACTCTCATGTGTGCTTGAGGTGTGCACTGCATTGTGATGAATATGCAAGTTTCATTATTACAGTCAATTGTCTTTTTGTTTGGTGTTAAGGGAGAGATCTCACTATCCCTGACGTTGGTAGATCCCATGGCATTTGTATTTAGCATCCCTTTCAAAGCTCATTCGAGAATATATATTTTTTATGTCCACAATAAACACTACCTTTTTTCTGTCAAATCATGGTGTTGCCAGTCATTCAAAGTGATATTGATGAGTAACAGGCCCCATACAGGAAGGTCCTTGGATGATAACTCTGGTATCATCCCTCATACGTACCCAAGGTAGGATTAAAGCTATAAACTCACAGCTCACAGATGATTGTGTTTAATTGGTTGTCTGGTCTACCAAGAACATCTGCTTATGTGGGGGTTTGATTTCAGAGATAAGCAACTCGGTGCATCAATGAAAATAGGTGGCTTGAGGGGAGAAATATGGCTTGGGACCCTCTCTGGAAGCTACAGGGGTAGTTCGGCTGAGAGGGTAGAGGGGAAGGCTAGTGTTTCCCACTCCTCAGGTTTCCCTGGTCAAAATCAGAAGGGCACAAAGAGACATCTATCTAACACTGAGACAGAGTGGCCAGTCTTAGTAACCATAGACACAGATTCTGCATTCAGCAGGTTGGCTATCTGGCCTCTCTGCCAAGACATAGGACTTACATTAGGCTTGCCGTTGGGCACGTCGTAGCGGCTGTGTTTGGAGTACATTTGGATGTCTGCCCCGTGGTTGATCTGGTTATATGGGCTGAAACTTCTATATCTCTGCCTACAGCACAACCACACTAGCTGAAGGTCAAGAAAAGACAAGAATCATAGTACTTTTAAAATGGCCTCCTTAGCATGACATACTGTAACTGTTATAGCAGGGTTGTGGCTGTTTCTGAGAAATTGGAGGTCTACGCATTTAAGGATAAACAGTGTGCATGTTTGTTTTTGTACTTACCAGCAGTATTAGGAGAATAAGGAGGATTAACAAGGTCAGGACAGCCAGTACCAATAGAGCGATCCCCAATCCTGAGACTCCTTCTCCGCCCCCAGCAACTACAGCTGCAGCATTCTCTGTGGTCTTATGTGTCGCCTCCGTATTCTCTGTGGTCTTATGACTGGTCGTTTGGCCTGTGGCAGCCTGATGCCTGCTTGTTGCTCTCTCAGTAGGGGCAACTGGGGGGTTAGATTGGCCTGAGGCAGTTGTTGATGGAGAGGGTTTACGGAAGACTGTCGTGCTACTGGTCTGGGGAGGATTTTTAGGGGTAATAGGGGTGGTTGTGTTGCTAATTGTATTGTTCTGGTCTCCAGGAATATGGGTGCTTAGGTTGCTAATTGTTATGTTAGGGTCCCCAGGACTAGGGGTGGTTATGTTGCTAATTGTAAGGTTGTGGTCTTCAGGAGCAGGGGTGGATGTGTTGCTAATTGTAATGTTATGGTCTCCAGGAATAGGGGTGGTTATGTTGCTAATTGTAATGTTATGGTCTCCAGGAATAGGGGTGGTTATGTTGCTAATTGTAATGTTATGGTCTCCAGGAATAGGGGTGGTTATGTTGCTAATTGTAGTGTCTTGGTCTTCAAAAATATGAATGGTAATGTTGCTAATTGTAGTGATATGTTCTTCAGGAATATGAGTGGTAATGTTGCTAATTGTACTGTTATGGTCTTCAGGAATATGAGTGGTAATGCTGCTAATTGTACTGTTATGGTCTTCAGGAATATGAGTGGTAATGCTGCTAATTGTACTGTTATGGTCTTCAGGAATATGAGTGGTAATGCTGCTAATTGTACTGTTATGGTCTTCAGGAATATGAGTGGTAATGCTGCTAATTGTACTGTTATGGTCTTCAGGAATATGAGTGGTAATGCTGCTAATTGTAGTGATATGTTCTTCAGGAATATGAGTGGTAATGTTGCTAATTGTAGTGTTATGTTCTTCAGGAATAGGAGTGCTAATTGTGCTCTTTTGGTCAGGACTAGTGGTGGTGTTTGTGAGGGTATGGCTACTTGTGATACTAATTGTTGCAAGACTGGTGATGTTGCCAGATGAAATCATTGCTGTAGATGCAGTTCCATCCCAACCCTTCCTGAACGGCTAGCCGTACTAACTAAGGCAACTGTAGTAGTCGTTGCTGCAGGGGTATTTGTGGTAGATGGTGGTGAGGAAGTTATGGTTGCTGTTGTACGTGCTACAAGAGGTAGTGTGGCTTTTATTGGAAGTTGACCTAAGGAATAAAGAACATATTTGTGATTCCTGCTTTATTTGACTAATAACAGTTTCTTAAGCTATTTACAAAACAGTTTTTTTAACATACAAATGAATCAGGCTGCTGCACAGCAGAAGTAGAGAAGGTTGCCATCTTCTTTACCTTCAGTATAGGCAAGGTCCAGGTCAAGGGTTTTGGATTTATTTGATTGGATATGAATGGAAAGTAGACCTTTAGCTAAAGTTGGAATGATCATGAATGTAGTCCCAAACATTAATGTTGAGTTTGCAATGACTGATCCATTACTGCAAGAGTGAGACCAGTAGTCAAAAATAATTATAATTTTCAATGTCCTTAAAAATGTTATTTTTTTTCAATGGCAGAATTATAAATTCAACATTAGAGCTCACCTGAAGATTATATCAAATACACCCATATATTTGTCAGACTCTAGCAAAGAGCTGTCGACGTCATCCATCTGAAAAAGAAAGACACAGCAATCAGAGGAGCACTTTAGTATTGTCCTACAAGCCTACAAGGAATGTCTTCACATTTTTACTTGTTTGAATATTGAGGATATTGTAACAGGTTGTAAGGGAGGTATCTATAGTATCCTTGTCTATGATGTAGTGGAGTGGTTCAACTGGAGTGTGAGCTAGTAGTGATGGCTCGTTTTTGCTGTTTACTGTTAAAATAGTGCTCACTGCTAGGTGTTGGAGAGCTGATGATGTTGGTGACATAGAAATACAATGAATAGAACAGACTTGGGAACATCTAACCCTGGCAATTTGACAGGTAAACTCATTGGTACACTCGCAATGGTTGCTTGGTATAAATGCAGTAAAGAAGTCAATGGAACTTGACCAAAACAATGGAAATGCTGTGGAAATGTGTGGGGAGAAAATGCCGTGGGGGAAAGATCCGGAGGCTCACCAGCAAAATGTGCCTACATATATAGGCTATTGTTAATGTTTGTATTATGCTTGTATAGATGTCAACCCCAATACATTTTCATGTCATCATCACCAATCAACTGCATTGCAGTTAAAAGCGACTTTGACTTCTACCACTGATTGTATGCTAGCTATGCTACCGGGTTATACGAACAAGAGTTAACACTTAGAAGTCACTTCTTCTAAGCCTGAAAGGGACTACTTCTAAATGTTATGCAGCGAAAACAGTCAAATATATGAAATCAGACTTTAGTAACCACATTGTGGGCCTGTTAATATACATCAATCATGACGTATTTGACGAATATCCACTTTGTTACATCATATCTGTTGAATGTGCGCCAATCCAGCATCATTCTTCTATACCCCACGGTCTGTGTTCCCTTGACCTTTTAACCGCATATATTGTGATGCAATCCTTTCCATAGAAATGTAGAATCTTCATTAACATGATAAGTGATGTGGCTCATGCAATATAATATATTTTTTAATTTCAGTTGAGTTAAATCAACAAATCACAGCATATTTTGAGGGGTACACTTCCTGCTTTTACTTCCTGCTTTTCTCCAATGGGTACACTTGCAATGGCCGCCAGTCCACCCATTTACCACAATTGACTTGAATGGGGACACCCATTCTATTAATTATATTTCTATGGTGGGTGACTTGTCTTGGCAAGCTTGAAGTATCTCCAGGACAAAGTTATTTTGTGAGTATAGACTGAGTGATGAGTTGAAGCTCTATGGACAGACTTGAGCAGTAAAAAACACACTTACCATCTGTTCCACCTGTTTCCTCAGCTGTTTGTACTCCTTAGAGCTTTGATTATTGAGTGACTCAGTGTAAATCTGGTTGGTGATACTGACGCATAAGTAGTATGCAGACAGCGTAGCTGGGGTGGTCTTATCACTGCTGCTGGGTGTTTCCCTCCGTAAACGGGAAACAGGCACAACATCAGCAAAGAAAACGAGTGCTGTACAGGAGAATGGGAAACAAGCCAAATTTGGAAATTAGCAGAAATACTGTTGGACAGCCATCTAATAAATTACTGCCATTACCCTTAGAGACTGACTGGTTGAAGTGCCAATTACAGACAATAAAGGATGCCTTGTACCGTGGAAATTATTATCTGTAAACAGACACTTTGAGTTTAAAGGGGGGGTCACCATCTGTGATCTCAATCACTGCAATAATGCATTATTTAAACTAATTTATTCCAAAACAAAGTTTGCAAATGTGTTTTCTCAGTGCGGGAAATAAGTTGTTTTGTCTTATCCCAATATTTGATTGAGTGGGGTCGATTGTAAATCCATAATACTATTCTGCATAGCTCTGAAGACATTTTATACATTATGACAGATTATGATAGATGTTTTGCTAAGATCTAAAAACTATTCTCAGTGTGGGTTTTATCTCCAGTATATTGGCATCACTTGAGGCACCTGAGGAAGCAACTTAAAGTAAAAAATAAATAAAAATATATATATTTTTTAAATTGGCCAAAATGTCATCAAGAAGGCTCCAGAGCAGCCGTGGATAAGAGAATCATGAAAAAGTGGTATTCTGGTTGTGTGCTGATAAGGTTTGACTCTCCGTAAACCACAAAGTATGATTTACTTAGATACAGGTAACTGACAAAATAAAAGAAACACCAACATAAAGTGTCTTAATTGGGTGTTGGGCCACCACGAGCCAGAACAAGTGTAGGTGTTTAAGAAGTGTAGGTTACAGTACAACACAGTCCAATGCTTACCATGCAACAGTGGTTCCCAACCTTTTTTGGTTACTGTTTCACCAACAGAATTTTTCTCTACCCGGAGTACTCCTGAAGTAAACCCTCATGTGCATTTTACCAGTAGGCCTATGGTCTCATGAGTCTTCTCAACTACCCTCTGTGGATAGGCCGAGTACCTCCAGGGGTCTTAGTACCCCTGGTTGGGAATCTCTGCCCTACAATAGAAGTCTTTAAAGAAATGTAATGTGTAAATGTGTTATAGGCTACATATTTTTGTATAATCAACACATTAAGATGCATGGAAGAATAGATAGATAGATAGATAGATAGATAGATAGATAGATAGATAGATAGATAGATAGATAGATAGATAGATAGATAGATAGATAGATAGATAGATAGATAGATACGTTTCTGCCATACCTGAAACAGCCAAAGTAAGAATAATCCCAAATTTGATTGGTCTTTTCTCCATGATGTATCATACAGGTAGACTAACGTTTTTAAAAGAAAAGCCAAATACACACAGTGGACGTTGGGAATTAACCTGGTTGCTTACTTGATGAGAAACAATTTCTGTCTGAAAGAAACGCGGTTATTTTGTCATCCAGATAATTGTGCAGGTAGGACAGGTGTATGGCGCGGGGTGGACCCTAGAATATGAGTGTGCGCGTTGGAAGAGAACGTAAATATAGACATTCGTGGTGTATGACGCCAACCAGTGGCCAGAAGGATTTGCTATCGGAGTATCAGTTTCACCTCGATGCGGTAAACCTTTGAGAAACAAGGCACAAAAAAGGCATGGGGCAAAATCAACAGCCTGACACAGCCACTATTTAGTCATCTGAGGGAAACTACTCTCAAATTCATAAATGGAGCAATGGCAAGGACTGACAGCCAATGAAGTCGACATGATGTTTGCAAAGACTAAAATAACGACAAAAACATAAACCACCCTTTGATTTTGATAAACGATAGGATTAGTCTTGTACTAAAAGTTGTACTAAAATCATGTATATCTTTCCAGAATAAATGGTTGTGTATCATTCATTGAAATTGATATTGAACAACAGGAAACCCTTACAAAAAATATTTCCGTTTTGAAACTGCAGTCGACTGTGGTATTTTGGACGCGGTGATTGCAGAATATCTACACAGCAAAATTACTGCAGTAAAAATTAGGTTTTTATTTTGGACCCAGTATTTGCAGCATACTACAGTTATACTGCACTCTAACTGCAGTCTGACTCCAATCTTTTTTTGTAAGGAAGATTGTGCACGTCATTCACAATTTCCCTCATCCGTATGTGGAACCCTTGTCTTCTACTCGGAAAACTAATGACAGCGGTATCTGAATTAAGGACATGCAGTGGTTAGCCTACTTACTGTTTTATTTTTCCAGAAACACAAGCGAGAATGCAATTGAAACAACTACGCAACGTAATCTAGGTAGTTAAACTTGCCTACAAGTGCACGATTGTTACTTACCTGCAACAATGAGACCTTTTCTCCATGATAACAGTAATCAAATACACATTGTGACACAACTTTCTTTCTTCCTATCGCCCTTAATCCCACCCCATGCCCAAAATTCGCCCTCTTTTTCTCGCGCACACCCTCTCTCCTATAGATGGGACATATATAAAGGTAAGGGGACAAGATGTGACGTAGTTGGGGACATGTAGGCTACAATTTTGTGTACTGGGATGTCAGGGTATCGAAAATTTGAGGACAGGGAGGTGAATTATAATACAAACACTGTCAAGTGGATTAACCTTCTTTGTACTTCTTGGCACATTCGCCACCACGTTGTTCTGCCACCCTATTTCACAACATTGATGTAAAAAATGTAATCCCGCTTGCAATCCTGAGGCTTTGAAAGTATATTACAACTGTTAACTGTTTTCACTTGTGTGAAGGAAATTCCATTGATTTAAAAAATAAATAAAAGTGTCTGTTTTTATGATACCCCAGGCTGTAGAACAGCGACATTATTCATGCATCGCTTTGAAGCACATTTTAAGCCATGTGATGACTTGAGTCAGTGCTGCTCTGTTGTCTGGAGGAGTGGTGTGAGTTCGTGACCTATTTCGGTACATAGATATTCCGCACTCTTTGGCAATCTCAGCAGTTTGGCACTTGATATGTGTGCTAGAACACCTCACCCTAAAGATGTGTTCAAGTTGGATGCAGGTGACATTTCTCCTTGCACACTTGATTGTTGGTAAGATTATTGAAATGCACAACATCTACTATTGTTGTATATGACTGTACATTAAATATCAAGTTGCAGATGATTTAGTCTCTATAGTCAGACTTTTAACTATGTGTATGCTCTCCCACAGCAGGAGCAGTGGTATACCAGTACCCAGGGTCACTAACAGTGGCAGAGGGTACCAATGTGACGTTTCACTGTGACATCAGTGAAATGGGAGGGGAATGCTCTTATATCGTATGGGTGCAAGTGGGACCTATGAGAAAGCTCACACTCTGGCCTCAAAAAACCTACAGTGTCCACACCAACACGGCCTGCCTCCTGAACATCATCAATGCCAACAGGACAAGTGTGGGCATCTTCTACTGTGCCCTGCTTAATGGTGCCATGCTGAACATGGGCAATGGGAGTGTGCTGGAAGTCTCTGGTAAGATCAGATGCTTCTCCATGCTTTATATTAGCGTTCATATTTTCTAGTCCTGGGAGGTATACATTTGGTAGTTATGCCATGTCATGTAATGTCCTCTGTCTTTCAGACCCTATCACCTCTGAAGCTACTCTGGAGGTCCTGGTGCCTATGGACTGGCAGGAGGCCCCCTCATCCCCAGTCCCACTCCTGTGCCTGGTGTCTGGACTGGATCCCAGTCAGGCCAGGGTGTACTGGGAGGTGGAGGGGAAGGTTCAGTCCTCAGAGCGTTTACCTGAGGTTCAGTCAGAGAAGCCAGCCACTGTCAGAGTCCAGCTCTCTGTACCTGGCCATACCTGGGCTGAAGGTAAAGAGATCACCTGTGTCATGGAGAGCACCAGTGGGGTGAAGATGAACAAGACAGTCAGCAGGATGGGTAAGAGAGATCGCCCCAGGGCTATGGGTTGCATTTGTTTAGAATGTCTCTCTGTTTAAGTTTAAAATGATGTAGAACTCTTATGTGTCAAAATAAATGGTGTATTTTTAGGAATGGAGAGGTCCAGACAGGGAATGTTTCTGGCCATCTCTTTGGGCGGCATGTGTATCCTTCTTTCTATTGTGGTGATTGTCATCACCTTGTATGTCTGCAGACTGAGACACGACCCTCGTAAGTACTGTTTGATTAGTTATTCATGATTGATGACTTTTCTACATCTATAGCAGCAGGATATTATATAGGCTATCAATAGTATCTTTAACATATTGTATCATAATATTTCCAAAGGAAAGAAAATATTTCAAGCCTATGAGCACAACCAGGACGGAGCACAGGTAAAATAACATTTTTAAATAAATGTTTGTGTATTATACTATTCTTAGTATTATTTTTGTGAGATTTTACTATTACTACCTTTTCTACTATTACAATTTGTAATGATGATGATGATGATGGTGTTTTCTTGTCATTCAGGGTCTGACTGAAGTGCAATATGCCAGTTTAAAGTTTGGAGCTGGTCGTGGGAGACACTTACCTACAGCCGCTGCTAAAAACAGACAATATAAGTAGGCTAAAGCTGCCCTAGTAAGACCTTACATGTGAATTAAATTTTCTACAAAAACATAAAAGAAGTGCTTATTCATTCAGGGTCATCGGTTTGTCAAAATGCTTTCTTGCTTAAGTTTTCTGACCTACTTATTTGAGTCAATGATGTAAGGATTTTTGCCTTTAGAATTAGGAACTTATTTAGTCAGATTGTGTTGTCATTTTACAAGCTTTGTGATTAAAAATCATTTGTCTTGTTGAAATAATAGCCAAATGTAAATTACATTTAAGACAAGTTTAATTTATGGAGTGAACTAATTTCTCTAGTCATATGCTGATGAGATTTTTGTGATAATAGTCAGCAATAAAAATGAGTCACAGATGGAATCTTTTTAATCTCCAACATAAATAGCACATCCTGTTTGTTTCACATAAAGCTCAGCATGTTCAACAGCACAGCTCCATTTGATGGTAAGCATTTTTGTCCAAATGCTCTGCCTCTTAGTATTTCAAAATATCTCACAAGTTAGGTGCGTTCTGTAACTTAAATGATGGAGCATCTTTCATGTCTGTGATGTTGCAACACAAACCCACAGATTTACATCATTTTTAGCGGACACTCTTACCCAAACACAGATGGTGTTTGACCTTAAGCTATTTGAAAGTGGAAATAATTTATGTATTATCTATTTATTTATCTAACCTTTATTTAACTAGGCAAGTCAGTTAAGAACAATTTCTTATTTACGATTACAGCCTAGGAACAGTGGGTTAATTGCCTTGTTCAGGGGCAGAAGGACAGATTTCTACCTTGTCAGCTTGGGGATTTGATCTAGCAACCTTTCGGTTACTGGCCCGACGCTCTAACCACTAAGCTACCTGCCGCCCCTCCAGTCTATACAGTATTCATATTCTGTATTATTAGTTTATGGTTCCCATACACACTGGCTGTAAATCAGTAATTGTATTGTAGGCTGTGCCAGTTTACTTCACTTGACACATCATTATGTTGCAGACACTGTCCACCAGAAGGTAGTAAAGAGGTGTAACTTAGTTTCTGTTTAAATGCTCCCTGAGTAAGCAGAGGCCATTCAACCCTCCAGGTGCCATAGCAGTCCATAAACCAGAAACCTGGACATTTTGACTGCCATTGTAAAACATTGGAGTTTTAGAAACTGACCAGTATATAGACTGCTCTAAAATACTTAATCTAAGTCCCCCTTTTCTCTTCAAAAGATCAACCAGCTGCTTTCACATGAGACTTTCTTAAAGTAATTCATGTCAGATTGAGGGGTATGCAGTTGTGCTATCTATAAAATAAGTGTTGACACTGAGCATATATGTAGACTGTTTGATAATCAGTGTATAGGATCATGGGAGGGAAATTGGGGAGAGGGGTTAACATTTCTCAATGTGTGCAGGGACTAGATGTGGAACCATTGTAAGGAAGGAAGGAAGGAATGGTGATTTTTGGCTCCTGCCCCCTTCCCCCCGTCTTGATAGGAATGCGTGAACTCCTTTCCTCCTGCTCAGTTTGATGATGTCATGGCTTGTGCATGTCCCTTTGGCACGGGCTCTGCCAGCTGCTGAGCTGAGTTTGTTGCAAAACAGACACAGCATTATTTCCATGTTTAAGAGCTCCGTCGGGGTGGGTTAATTAAAACATTGCCTTTAGGTGGATCATTCTTCCCTGTCTTCTCCTTCTATCAATGCTTACATTGTAGGTAGACCTGTTGACATGAATCTTTAGTGAGTGAAAGAAAGTAAAAGAGAAGCATTTGATATAGATTATACAGTAGTTTCATTCATATTTTATATTCTGCCCTATGGATAGACAGGTTGAGTTCAAAGTTCTTGTTACAGTACCACTCTTAAGAACATATAGTGAGGTATGAATTATCCCTTGCCTGAGTTTTTCATTTTCCACAGATATCAAAAGTACAAAAGCCTCTTTAACTGTTAAAGTGAAATATTCCAGCATTAATCTTCCTCAAACACATATTAAAAAGCCATGTATTGGTTTAGAAGAAAAAATAAGCTATCCTTATTCAGAACATCTGCTAAATCTATTCTGACATAGACACTGGAAACATTTTCCAGGTCAAAGTCCTGCTCCAAATATTTGGAAAAGACAGTCCGGGAGTTTACCACAGTTTGGTGGACCAATTTGACCACTGTTTATAGAATAATTACAACATTCTGATAAATATTGCACCGCAAAAACATAGGGGGAGCACATATGTTGAATTATATTTCTAATGGCAAATGTTGTTCAAAGTTCCATTGTAATAGATAGAATATTGTTAATCAATGGGAAGGGGTGGCTAGTTTCAAAAACGTCTAGACAGAAGTCTGGAGTCTGACAATAAATGTAAACGTTGTCAGTGGCAACGAGAGGTATCACTTCCGAGTGAAAGGTCGTTCAATTATTTCAAGATGGCTGTCCCCTCGCAGATGGCAACCTCTGAGCTGTACTGCTGGGAAGGCGACTGGGGTTTACCGTCTGTCGACACTGAGTGTTTAATTGTATTGGTAAGATATCTATTATGATGTAATTCCAGAAATATCAACATTGCAAGATAGCACAGCTTGGCTGCCTTCATATTCAGTTGCAAACTAATGTCAATGCTCATGACGTTGGCTTGGACATCACATCCCTCACTGACATGGCTATCTATTAGTTGTCTAGCTATTTGTAATAAACATTTCACCGTAACTAACGGTAAGTGTATTTACATGATAGTTAACGTTATATGGGCTGCTACTATGTAATTACACTGCAAGGTGAACATTGTTACGTTAGTATCTACGGCTGGCTATCTGGCTAACTTATACCCCTTTCAGACACTTTTTTAAAAAATTGTCTGAAAGGTTATCAATTGTCGCTATCGACCCGTTACTATAGCGGCGTCCAATGTAAGAAAAGGTTATTAGCTAACGTAGCTAGTTAACGGCAGCTAACTACCAACAACAGCAGCATGCACTGGCACTTTGCAAATAAATCTCACAAGAATGTAGATAATCGAATGTACCTAGCTAACTAAATCAATGAAAACAAGGTGTAGGTAAACAGCTGTAAGTACAGTAAACCTTCACTCTGCCTGCCAGTGTGTGTGTCTCAGTGAAGGCTCCTCAGATGAGGACGGGGAGGACCATTCTACTCAGTGAATTTCAGAAAAATACAAATAGTGAAGCATATTGTAATGACCTGACTAGATCATAAATGAACAATTGTCCAGACAGAGGCTTGAGTTTGCGAATTGACGGTTTATTAAACCAACTTTACACAGGCTACTGTTTGGGCCGTAGCACACGCCAAAAAGATGACAGATAACCCACAAGCCAATCGTGACCTTCTCTTGGGAAGCCCAGGCGTAAGAGAGAGAGAATAAAGGCTGAACCTGGTCTTAACTTCCAATGCTCCACCCCCCTGCCCAACCCCCCTCCACGCCACTCCGCCAACCACCAGGATGCCCGGCATCAGAACATTCCAGGCATTCCCGTGATTGGCAGATAGCAGGTTGATTGACATGTCGGACCCCGCGAACACCGGGTACTGGTCAGTACAACACAACCACCTCCTAGCCTAACACATAACACACAGCTGTCTGTGCGGGTCGCTACACAGCCCCCCCACCACAAAGTCCCTCGTCCCGAGGGAACAAACAAAGTCTCTGAAGCGACCCGGAGGTCTCCTTTGCCTGCGTGGCCGTGATGGTCGCAGAGTGCCCCTCTGGGAACCAGGGGATGAAGGCAGGGATATGGGGGACAAGGAAGCGGGAACGGGTAATACAGTCCGTGGCTCTGGGAAACCACGCGGTGACACAGGGGGGGAGACAGGGGGAGTGGGCTGTCTGGAGCCTTGTCTGCGGCACCTGAGGGTGGGTGCCTGGAGAATGTCATTGCCAGAGAGGGGAATTGTGGGGGTTCCTGGGGTTTGGGGAAAAGAGGCCCCTCTGTATGGGGCTAACCTGTCCCGGTGCAGTGCCACCTTTCTCCCCCTGGGAGGAAGCTGCACCCGGTACACAACCTCCCTACCCTCTCCAGGACACTGCAGGGTCCCACCCAGTGACTGTCCAACTTGGGGCATCTGCCTTTTTTCCTTAGGGGGCTGTAGACCCAGACCAGCTCCCCAGCCACAAAGTGCCTTCCCCGGGTGTGCACGTCATAGTTCCTTTTCTGCCTCACACCTGCATTCACCAGCTGCTCTCTAGCGAAGGTGTGGGCTGTCTCCAGGCGGTCCTGGAGTCTCCGGGCATACTCCGGCCCCGGAGGAACATGAGGGCTATCCAGGGGCCGACCAAACGCCATCTCCGCAGGGGTGCGGATCTCTCCCCAGCATGAGGAGGGCAGGCGTGCAGGAGGTGGAGTCTTGGACAGCGGAGCGGCATGCCATGAGGACCATAGGCAGGTGCTTGTCCCAGTCACGCTTGTGTTTGGAAGAGACGATGGCCAGCTGCTGTCCAAGCGTTTTGTTGAAGCGCTCCACAAGGCCATCACTTTGAGGATGGAGAGGAGTAGTGCGGGTCTTGTGCATACCCAGCCTCTCACACATGGTGGCGAACACACGGGACTCAAAGTTTCTGCCTTGGTCGCTGTGGATGGACTCTGCAGCTCCAAACCTGCTGAACATCCTCGCTGTCAGGGCGTCGACGATGGTCTCTGCCTCCTGGTCAGGCAGAGCATAGGCCTCGGGCCATTTTGTGAAATAGTCCATGGCCGTGAGCACCCAGCGGTTTCCACTGTCTGTGGTGGGGAACGGCCCAACTACATCCACTCCCACCCTCTCCATGGGAGCCCCCACTGGGAACTGTTGGAGCTGAGCATGAGAGCGGCCTGGGGGGCCCTTTCTCGCTGTGCAGTTGTCACAGCGGCGACAAAAGTCCTCCACATCCCTCTTGTGCTGCCCCCAGTAGAAGCCCTGACGGAGACGGCGCAGTGTTTTTGTGACCCCAAAGTGTCCAGTCCCCACCCCCACATGATTACTCTGGAGCACAGCCTCCCGCAATGCTTTTGCGACCACCACCTGCCACCTCTCCTCTCCCGTAGCTGACTCCTTCTATGCCCGCTGTAGCACGCCATCAGCCAGCCGCAGTCTCTCAAACTTCGACCACAACCCTTTGGTCGCGAGTGAGAGCGCTGTCACCTCTTCCCATGGTGGCCTCACCTGCGCCTCTACCCACTGTAGCACTGGCTGTAGGTCTGTGTCCCGTCCCTGCTGCTGCCGCCATTCAGCCACGTTGACAGTCTGCAGCTCGCAGCAGACAGGCCCGCTCGCCCGACACACTGTGGCACAGACACCCTCCTCTGCCCGCAGCTCTCTCTCCCGTCCCTCTCTCTGTTCACAGTGGCGGCAGCCGTCTGCAGTACAGGGCCGACGGGACATGGCGTCGGCGTTGGAGTGGCGTGCCCCTGCCCTGTGCACCACCGTGAAGTCATACGGCTGAAGCTCCTCCAACCAGCGTGCCACCTGCCCCTCTGGCTCTCTGAAAGACATGAGCCACTGGAGAGCAGAGTGGTCAGTCCTTACAGTAAAGGGCAGACCACCCAGGTAGTACTTGAAGTGTTTGACGGAAGCCACAACAGCCAAGAGCTCCCGCCGGGTGACACAGTAGCGGCGCTCATGTTTGTCAAATGTTTTGCTGAAGTACGCCACCACTCTCTCCCCCTCTGGCCCCACCTGGGCCAGCACCCCACCCATGCCCACATTGCTCGCGTCTGTGTCCAGGATAAAGGGCAAGGTGAGGTCAGGGGGGCGAGCACGGGGGCCCCGATCAGTGCACGTTTGAGCGTGTTGAACACCTCCTCACACTCCACTGTCCAAGTGAAAGCCTTGTCCTTTGGCAGCAGGCGGTTCAGTGGAGCAGCAACGCTTGAGAAGCCCCGTACAAACCTCCTGTAGTACGAGGCCAGGCCCAGGAAGCTCTTCAGCTGACGCTGGTCGGTGGGGGTGGGCCAGTCTCTGACAGCCCCTACCTTGTCCTCCATGGTGCTGATTCCCTCCTTCCCCACTTGGTGGCCCAAGAAGGACACCTCTCTCCTCATGAAGTGGCACTTCTCGGGGTGGAGCTTCAGACCTGCGGCAGCCACCCTCTCCAGCACACGCCGTAGCGCCCCAGGGCTGACTGGAAGGAGCTGCCATGGGCCAGAATGTCATCGAGGTATACCAGACACTGCTGTCGGGGGATGCCATCCAGCACCCTGTCCATCAAACGCTCAAAAGTAGCTGGGGCGTTGCACAGGCCAAAGCACAGGACCTTGAACTGCCAGTGTCCTCTGTTAGTGGAGAACGCAGTTTTGGCTCTGGCCTCTGGGGAGAGGGGCACCTGCCAGTAGCCACTGCGGAGGTCTAGTGAGGAGAACCAGGAGGACCCCTAACCAGGTCCAGCGACTCATCGATACGTGGTATGGGGTATGAGTCCTTCCTGGTTACCTCATTCAGCCGCCTGTAGTCCGCACAGAACCTCAGCTTGCCCCCTTCTTCGGAACCATGACGACTGGCGCCGCCCAGGGGCTGTCTGAGGGCTCAATGAAGTCTGCCCGCTGCATCTCCAACACAGCCTTGTCTGCCGCCTCCTGGCGTGCCAGCGGGATACGGCGGGGACGCATCTTGATGGGTCGAGCATCATCTGTGTCGATCTCATGCTGCACCAGATGAGTCTGACCCACCTCTTCCTCACTCAACGCAAAGCTGTCTCTGACTTCAAACAGCAACTGCCACAACCGTTCCTGCTGCTCGGGGTCAAGACCAACACAGTTCCTCCCCCATATCTCCCTCACTGCAGACAGTGTCCTCTCCTCTCCCATCTGGGGTAGCTGGGCTGGGGGTTGCGGCCCGGGCTCACAGAGGGCTGTGTCATGGAGGTAGCTGGGGGAATGTAACACACTGCCGTAGGTGACAGGGGGACTGGGGAAAAGTCACACACAGCTGTGGGGGAGGGGCGCAGCCATGAGTCTCTGCTGCTTTAACTGTTGGAGTAAAGGGTTTGTTGGGTTGAGTGAATGTGACATTAGGGGGAGCCATGGTGACTTCCGTCCCTCCCTGGAAGCTCAGTGTGCCCCTATTTAGGTCTAACTGGCAGCCTGTGCTCCTAAGAAAGTCCAACCCCAGGATACAAGGGTCCTGCACAGCCGCCACCCACACAGGATGACGCACAGTCCTGCCCCCTACAGTCAGAGTCATTATTCCCTTCCCTTTCATGGGTGCCAGCTCACCTGTGACTGTGCGGAGCTGCACAGTTGTAGGCTCACACTGAGTCCAACCTGGCACAATATCTGGCCTCACCAGGGTTACTGTGGACCCAGTGTCCACCAGGGCGGAGCAGGGCACCCCTCCACAATGACAGGGACATGACAAAAGTCCCCAACACAGGTCCGGCCCACCACAACAACAGGCTCCATCCGCTTGCCCTCGTCTGCTTCTGGGGGAAGTGGAGCCTTGCTTCCCGTCTGTGCCGGTGGGCTCCTCCTGAAGATGATGGTGGTTGGGATAGAAAGCCAGGGTCCGCACTACCCGGTCTATGCGGACCCCGAGCCGTTTCCCTGAGCTCTGGGGGACATGGGCAATCTCGGCGCAGATGGCCTGGCTGGCCACAACCCCAGCAGACCCTGGGACCAGGGCTTGTGTTTCGTGCCGCCTGTAGCGACACAGCCCGAATGAGTTTTGTCATTTCGGCCACCCAAGCAGGCTTTTCCGGCTCCGGGCTGCTCTGCCCCCAGCTCGCACAGAGGGTGTGTCTCCCTGCACCCCCACCAAAGCCCCAGCTGAAGCCCCAGCCCACACCAGCTCCCTCTCCAAAGCCATCTCCAAAGGCTGTCTGCAATGACTCAGGATGAGCCAGCTGGGTCTGTATGCGCAGCTCCGTAGGAGAGAGCGCCCGTATGAACTGGTCCCGTGCTAGCTCGCTCTGCACGGAGGGGGCATGTGAGCATATGCCCGCCGAGAGAGGCTCTCAATGTCATTAGCTAGCACCCGTAGAGGCTCTCCAGGCTGCCTGCGTCTATTACTCAGTTCGGAGCGCAGTAGCCCGGGCTGTACACACTGTCCATAGCGCCTCCTCAGTGCTCCCACTAAAGCACCATAATCATGCCTGTCCTCGGGGCTAATCAATATCAAACAGGCCAGAGCTTCATCCGTGAGGCATAAAGCCAACTGCAGTGCCCTTTCTTCATCCGACCACCCCCTAAAATGAGCTAACAGTTCAAACTGAGCATGAAAAGCTTCCCAACCCGCCTTACCGGAATACTTCGGGTCTTAACAGATACGGACGCAGCCGGGAACTGGGCGCCGCCATGTTTGTTTACATCCTGAGCCCCAGATTCCTCGTCACGCCGCGTCGACGTCGCCACTTCGGTCCGCCCACCAGAATCCGCGCGAAATACAGTCGACGAAGCACTCATGCCCGCTTCAGCCGCCATCGCTCTAACGTCCTCCCTCAAGCGGCCTCTGCGCTCCAATGCCCTGGTGATCTCCTCAGACAGAACCCCCGACGTCCATTCACACGCACCTCCTTGGCCATAATCGTCCCCTACCTCCACCTTCACTTTCGGATTCCCTCGACGCATTTTCAATCCCCGTTCTCACCTACGGTAGCTAGCCACATAAGTCAGCTAGCTAGCTGGCTAACTTGTATCAACGTTTTTACTTCTGATACCAATGTAATGACCTGACTAGATCATAAATGAACAATTGTCCAGACAGAGGCTTGAGTTTGCGAATTGACAGTTTATTAAACCAACTTTACACAGGCTACTGTTTGGGCCGTAGCACATGCCAAAAAGATGACAGATAACCCACAAGCCAATCGTGACCTTCTCTTGGGAAGCCCAGACGTAAGAGAGAGAGAATAAATGCTGAACCTGGTCTTAACTTCCAATGCTCCACCCCCCTGCCCAACCCCCCTCCACGCCACTCCGCCAACCACCAGGATGCCCGGCATCAGAACATTCCAGGCATTCCCGTGATTGGCAGATAGCAGGTTGATTGACATGTCGGACCCCGCGAACACCGGGTACTGGTCAGTACAACACAACCACCTCCTCCATCCTTTTTAGATGATAAAACAATACTAGAAATATATTCAGGTCACCAAATGACTGATTTAAAACAGTGTTTTGCAATGAAGTTCTACAGTAGCCTTAATGGCATCCTATAGGGTAACACCATGGTGTGGGCAGAGGACAGCTATTTTCCATCCTCCTTTGTGTATATTGACTTCAATTTAAACCTTGGAGGCTCATGGTTCTCACTTTCATAGACTTACACAGTAATTATAATGACTTCCGGAGGATGTTCTCCAACCTATCAGACCTCTTGCAGCATGAACTGACATGTTGTCCATCCAATCAAAGGATCAGATAATTAATCTAGTACCGTAAGCATACGCTACAGCTAGCTAGCACTGCAGTGTATAACATTTGGTGAGTAGTTGACTCAGAGAGAAAGATAACAGTTTTGAAAAAATGTATTTAAAAAATTAAGGGGAAGTAGCAGAGAGAGCGAGGGTGAGCTGGCTATATTTTTTAGTTTGTTTACCTTTCACTTACTTAGCTAGCTAGCTAATGCAACTAATTTAGCCTACTAAACAACCTGACTCAAACAGAGAGGAATGCTATTTTTATGTTAGCTAGCTAGCTAGCTAAGGCGATCCTAGTCAATGTAAGCTTTCGGTTGTATTAATTTATTGCCACTGGAGCCCGTCGGTGTAACTGCTTGCTGTTCACTGGACTGTGTGATTGTACACATGGATTGATTGTGTGTTTACCCATATGTTAGTTCTCGTAGCTATGTTGACTATGACGTTAACTGATATGGTGACAACGATGTAGGCTGGGTAGCGGTTAGCGTAAGCGATTATCGTATGACGGTTTGGCATGTAGAGTTTTTTTTTTTTTTTTTTCTGATGTATGAAGGGAAAAGGAGAAAGGAGGAGACCGTGTAGATGCGAAAAGGATTTATTCAATGAGCATTGTGATGATGCTGTATGGGGCTGATGCTGATGCTGATGATGCTGTATGGGGCTGCTATGAAAGTGAACTGTGTGTGCGGGAGATCAGGGGTGTATTCATTCCACCGATTTCTGTTGCAAAATGTTTCTTAAACGGAATGAAACGGGGATGGACCTACCGGAATTTGTCAAATAGAAACTGTTTGGACTAATGATTAAACCCCAGATCAGCTAGATACAGGCAAGATTGTTCCAGGCGGTATTGAATGTGTCACTGTCTGTCACCTCGGACTCCAATTTGTCTCTCAGCCTGTGCACCTACATTATACACTTTCATTTGTAGTCTAGGTTGTAGCAACGATGGGTATAGGGCACATTTTTGTATCATGTAGAAGCCTAAACCTATCAATGTTACATTGAGCTGGGTGAATGGAATGGTAATGACAGTCATCCAATATGCTGTAATAGAAATGGCCATGCTCATAAAAAATATAAAAAAGTCCTCCCTAATCCTAAACTGCACCGACCACCACTGGTGTGAGTGTTTTTGGTTTTACTATCCTGGTGGGGACATTTCGTCAGTCTCCACAAGGAAAATGGCTATTTTAATCTTAGTGGTTAGGGTTACAATTAGGGTTTGGGGTTAAGGTTAGGGAAAATAGGATTTTGAATGGGAATCAATTGTTTAGAAAGGAAAGGATCTAGTCAGTTGTACATCTGAATGCATTCAACTGACTCCACAAGGAGAGTAGAACAAATGTGTGTGTGTTGCCATACAATATTCTGCAACACAGCTATAATAATATGCCTAGATTCAGAAACAATGGCCTTAAAGCAACTAGCTACATGTTGTGACACCCAAAGAATCCTAATAATTATTAGACTGGACTGGACTGGACAGTTTATGACCTGTCATCTTGTAGGCTATCCCTAACTACTGGTGCCAAATGTTTAAATGTGACTGATTACCAATCATGAATTATGAACATTACAATCATAATCCATTATTTATTTTTTGTTTTCCTTTATTTAACTAGGCAAGTCAGTTAAGAACAAATTCTTATTTTCAATGAAGGCCTAGGAACAGTGGGCAGGGGCAGAACGACAGATTTGTACCTTGTCAGCTTGGGGGTTTGAACTTACAACCTTCCGGTTACTAGTCCAACGCTCAAAAAACTAGGCTACCCTGCCGCCCAGGCAACATAGGAATGCAGCATAGCCCAACATATGATTAACCACACAGCTCATGCAGGTGTTCGGCTACCCTCCCAAAGTTATAGCCCTAAAGTTGACAAATGAGGAGGAAGTAATGAAGGAATCTGTGCAGTGTGCAATCTTGGAAGACATCTGGATCGAAGATAAGGCTATTCTTAAAGCTACTATCTGGTGCCCTTTGTCTTACATGCACCACTCTATACACAGCTTTTAGGGGATCTGGCTTTATTAGCTAACTCCAAGCCTCTTGCTACAATGCAGCAGAGGCAATTGTAACTGGCTTTAGCTCCCCCCTCAATTTCTTACAGGAAATTCCAGGTATGTCCATCATGGTACCCATGTATACAGTCGTGGCCAGAGAATGACACAAATATTAATTTCCACAAAGTCTGCTGCTTCAGTGTCTTTAGAATAGAGGTCGACCAATTATGATTTTTCAACGCCAATACAGATTAATGGAGGACCAAAAAAGCCAATACCGATTAATCGGCCGATATTTATTTGTAATAATGACAATTATAACAATACTGAATGAACACTTATTTTAACTTAATATAATACATCAGTTAAATCAATGTAGCCTCAAGTAATTAATGAAACATGTTCAATTTGGTTTAAATAATGCAAAAACAAAGTGTTGGAGAAGAAAGTAAAAGTGCAATATGTGCTATGTAAGAAAGCTAACGTTTCCGTTCCTTGCTCAGAACATAAGAACACATGAAAGCTGGTGGTTCCTTTTAACATTAGTCTTCAATATTCCCAGGTAAGAAGTTTAAGGTTGTAGTTATTATAGGAATTATAGGACTATTTCCCTTTATACCATTTGTATTTCATTAACCTTTGACTATTAGATGTTCTTATAGTCACTTTAGTATTGCCAGTGTAACAGTATAGCTTCCGTCCCTCTCCTCGCTCCTCCCTGGGCTCGAACCAGCAACAGCCACCATCGAAGCAGTGTTACCCATGCAGAGCAAGGGAAACAACCACCCCAAGGTTCAGAGCAAGTGATGTTTGAAACGCTAGTAGCGCACGCTAACTAGCTAGCCATTTCACTTTAGTTACACCAGCCTCATCTCGGGGGTTGATAGGCTTGATGTCATAAACAGCGCAGATCAGATACTTGTATGCTTGTATGCTCAGTCAGATTATATGCAACGCAGGACACGCTAGATAATATCTAGTAATATCAGCAACCATGTGTAGTTAACTAGTGATTATGATTTATTGTTTTTTATAAGATAAGTTTAATGCTAGCTTACAATTTACCTTGGCTTACTGCATTCGCGTAACAGGCAGTCAGTCTCCTTGTGGAGTGCAACGAGAGAAAGGCAGATCGTTATTGCGTTGTACTAGTTAACTGTAAGGTTGGAAGATTGGATCCCCCGAGCTGACAAGTTGAAAATCTCGTTCTGCCCCTGAACGAGGCAGCGTTCCTAGGCCGTCATTGACCCACCGTTCCTAGGCCGTCATTGAAAATAAGAATGTGTTCTTAACTGACATGCCTAGTTAAATAAAGTTGTTGTGTTTTTAACGGCAAATCGGCGCCCAAAAATACCGATTTCCGATTGTTATGAAAACTTGAAATCGGCCCTAATTAATCGGCCATTCCGAGTCAATATTTGCAGTTGACCCTTCCTTTTCAAGATCTCTGCAATCCGCTCTGGCATGCTGTCAATTAACTTCTGGGCCACATCCTAACTGATGGCAGCCCATTCTTGCATAATCAATGTTTGGAGTTTGTCAGAATTTGTGGGTTTTTGTTTGTCCACCCGCCTCTTGAGAATTGACCACAAGTTCTCAATGGGATTAAGGTCTGGGGAGTTTCCTGGCCATGGACCCAAAATATCGATGTTTTGTTCCCCAAGCCACCTAGTTATCACTTTTGCCTTATGGCAAGGTTCTCCATCATGCTGGAAAAGGCATTGTTTGTCACCAAACTGTTCCTGGATGGTTGGGAGAAGTTGCTCTCGGAGGATGTGTTGGTACCATTCTTTATTCATGGCTGTGTTCATGACAATTGTGAGTGAGCCCACGCTCTTGTCTGAGAAGCAACCACACACATGAATGGTCTCAGGATGCTTTACTGTTGGCATGACACAGGACTGATGGTAGCGCTCACCTTGTCTTCTCCAGACAAGCTTTTTTCAGTTAATTTGCATGGCAAAGAGGGACTTTGCAATTAATTACAATTCATATGATCACTCTTCATAACATTCTGGAGTATATGCAAATTGACATCATCCAAAATGAGGCAGCAGACTTTGTGAAAATTAATACTTGTGTCATTCTCAAAACTTTTGGCCACGACTGTACAAACCCCAAAGATTGTGTTGTGTGTATCTGACTGTAAGCAGTGTTTTTGATTTAGGTTTTACATTGGAGGAATGTTCAGCTAATAATGTTCCATTTGGTGTTCTCTTAATACAAGGCCACCCAAAACATCTAATGTATTTCTGTAAACCACAACATTTCCATTGTGCATGTTCAGTTAAATGACTGATGTGTTCACAAGCCACATATGACAGCTTATAATACCTTGCAGGCTTGATTTAAACCAGATTTAAGCATCATAAACTACATTTTCCTCCCTGGCAAATTTTCAGACATTAAACCATTTTTTTTAATGTGTGTATTTTGGACCCACCTCTTACTGGAGGGAACAAGATGTCAAATGTGGTTCTGGAAAGTGACTTTCCTCCCCTGATACTTTTTTGGTGGTTGGAAAATGCACATCTTGCTTGCTTTTAGTTTTGTCTCTCAGTGTGGTCTCTGAAACCACAAAGTTGCTACTGAACTGGAGCCATGTTAGTGACACATCATACTCTTGGACAAACTCTTGTCTGGAAATTAGCAATTTCATTCAGAGTTTTCCAGGATGCCCCCCGGGTTTTCAGCTGGGTAGATTTATGTCTGGTGATGTGTCACATTCACAGACCTCATTCTTTCCATTAGTGAACTGGCAAAATGTCACTGCATTTAGGCTAGAGGTCTGTACATCCCACCTATTAGGAAATTGCAAAAGTGAATAAGAGAACCTTCCAGATTTTTCTTTAAAAATGTTAACTTTTTAAAAATTACAGCATTAGCATATCTACTTGATGGTTACCGCTGGATTAGCCTATGTTTATAGCGTACGTTATTGCCAATGGCTAGTTATTATCATAGTAAGCATAGTTAATTAGAACATCATGTAAGATATTCATGTTTAGTTAGTAACAGACTGATCCTGAGACTCAGATTTTTCACTTTGAAATATAGGTCAAACAAAAACAATGATTGCAAAGTAAAACAAACCATACAACTCTATGCATAAGGTCTACTTTTAACGATACAAAAACGATACAAAAACACATTCGCTTGAAGAACAGTGCAGATGCAAAGTTTGGCATATATTTTAAAGTGAAAAATCTGAATCTCAGCATCACTCTTTTACTGTGAAATTTCCCTTAGCCTAACCCGAGTCTAGTGATACCCTTCCACTGGTAGTCTCTTATTTGTAAAAAAAAATTCAGTAGTAACCTACCATGTCTTTCTACTACAGGCAAGTGGCATTCATACATATCTAGAATAGGAGTCTCTCTTTACATTCCTCAGATGAGAAGTGTGTTGCTCTGTTTTATTAAGCAATGATGGAAAAAAATGATTGGCTGTGCAATGTAGGCTAGCACTCAATTAAGTGCACCTGTTTGTAGTCTCTCATGCAGAGTAGATTATGGTGGGGTCTGAATACTTATGTCATTTTTTAAATTTATTTTTTATACATTTGCAAACATTTTTAAAGACCTGTATTCACTTTGTCATTATTGGGCATTGTGTGTAGATTTATTTAATCCACTTTAGAATAAGGCTGTAACGTAACAAAATGTGGAAAAGTGAAGGGGTCTGAATACTTTCCTGAATGCACTGTATAGTATATACACTGAGTGTACAAAACATGAAAAATACCTATTGCGTTTCAGCCCTTTTTATTTTTTATTTTGTTTCACCTTTATTTAACCAGGTAGGCTAGTTGAGAACAAGTTCTCATTTGCAACTGTGACCTGGCCAAGATAAAGCATAGCAGTGTGAACAGACAACACAGAGTTACACATGGAGTAAACATTTAACAAGTCAATAACACAGTAGAAAAAAAGGGGAGTCTATATACATTGTGTGCAAAAGGCATGAGGAGGTAGGCGAATAATTACAATTTTGCAGATTAACACTGGGGTGATAAATGATCAGATGGTCATGTACAGGTAGAGATATTGGTGTGCAAAAGAGCAGAAAAGTAAATAAATAAAAACAGTATGGGGATGAGGTAGGTGAAAATGGGTGGGCTATTTACCAATAGACTATGTACAGCTGCAGCGATCGGTTAGTTGCTCAGATAGCAGATGTTTGAAGTTGGTGAGGGAGATAAAAGTCTCCAACTTCAGGGATTTTTGCAATTCGTTCCAGTCACAGGCAGCAGAGTATTGGAACGAAAGGCGGCCAAATGAGGTGTTGGCTTTAGGGATGATCAGTGAGATACACCTGCTGGAGCGCGTGCTACGGATGGGTGTTGCCATCGTGACCAGTGAATTGAGATAAGGTGGAGCTTTACCTAGCATGGACTTGTAGATGACCTGGAGCCAGTGGGTCGAATATGTAGCGAGGGCCAGCCGACTAGAGCATACAAGTCGCAGTGGTGGGTGGTATAAGGTGCTTTAGTGACAAAACAGATGGCACTGTGATAAACTGCATCCAGTTTGCTGAGTAGAGTGTTGGAAGCAATTTTGTAGATGACATCGCCGAAGTCGAGGATCGGTAGGATAGTCAGTTTTACTAGGGTAAGTTTGGCGGCGTGAGTGAAGGAGGCTTTGTTGCGGAATTTTGTAGATGACATCGCCGAAGTCGAGGATCGGTAGGATAGTCAGTTTTACTAGGGTAAGTTTGGCGGCGTGAGTGAAGGAGGCTTTGTTGCGGAATAGAAAGCCGACTCTTGATTTGATTTTCGATTGGAGATGTTTGATATGAGTCTGGAAGGAGAGTTTACAGTCTAGCCAGACACCTAGGTACTTATAGATGTCCACATATTCAAGGTTGTCGGGCATGCGGGTGCAGGCAGCGATCGGTTGAAAAGCATGCATTTGGTTTTACTAGCGTTTAAGAGCAGTTGGAGGCCACGGAAGGAGTGTTGTATGGCATTGAAGCTCAATTGGAGGTTAGATAGCACAGTGTACAAGGACGGGCCGGAAGTATATAGAATGGTGTCGTCTGCGTAGAGGTGGATCAGGGAATCGCCCGCAGCAAGAGCAACATCATTGATATATACAGAGAAAAGAGTCGGCCCGAGAATTGAACCCTGTGGCACCCCCATAGAGACTGCCAGAGGACCGGACAGCTTGCCCTCCGATTTGATTTGACACACTGAACTCTGTCTGCAAAGTAATTGGTGAACCAGGCAAGGCAGTCATCCGAAAAACCGAGGATACTGAGTCTGCCGATAAGAATATGGTGATTGACAGAGTCGAAAGCCTTGGCATGGTCGATGAAGACGGCTGCACAGTACTGTCTTTTATCGATGGCGGTTATGATATCGTTTAGTACCTTGAGTGTGGCTGAGGTGCATCCGTGACCGGCTCGGAAACCAGATTGCACAGCGGAGAAGGTACGGTGGGATTCGAGATGTTCAGTGACCTGTTTGTTGACTTGGCTTTCGAAGACCTTAGATAGGCAGGGCAGGATGGATATAGGTCTGTAACAGTTTGGGTCCAGGGTGTCTCCCCCTTTGAAGAGGGGGATGACTGCGGCAGCTTTCCAATCCTTGGGGATCTCAGACGATATGAAAGAGAGGTTGAACAGGCTGGTAATAGGGGTTGCGACAATGGCGGCGGATAGTTTCAGAAATAGAGGGTCCAGATTGTCAAGCCCAGCTGATTTGTACGGGTCCAGGTTTTGCAGCTCTTTCAGAACATCTGCTATCTGGATTTGGGTAAAGGAGAACCTGGAGAGGCTTGGGAGAGGAGCTGCGGGGTGGGGGGGGGCGGGGCTGTTGGCCAAGGTTGGAGTAGCCAGGCGGAAGGCATGGCCAGCCGTTGAGAAATGCTTGTTGAAGTTTTCGATAATCATGGATTTATCGGTGGTGACCGTGTTACCTAGCCTCAGTGCAGTGGGCAGCTGGGAGGAGGGGCTCTTGTTCTCCATTGGCTTCACAGTGTCCCAGAACTTTTTGGAGTTGGAGCTACAGGATGCAAACTTCTGCCTGAAGAAGCTGGCCTTAGCTTTCCTGACTGACTGCGTGTATTGGTTCCTGACTTCCCTGAACAGTTGCATATCGCGGGGACTATTCGATGCTATTGCAGTCCGCCACAGGATGTTTTTGTGCTGGTCGAGGGCAGTCAGGTCTGGAGTGAACCAAGGGCTGTATCTGTTCTTAGTTCTGCATTTTTTGAACGGAACATGCTTATCTAAAATGGTGAGGAAGTTACTTTTAAAGAATGACCAGGCATCCTCAACTGACGGGATAAGGTCAATGTCCTTCCAGGATACCCGGGCCAGGTCGATTAGAAAGGCCTGCTCACAGAAGTGTTTTAGGGAGCGTTTGACAGTGATGAGGGGTGGTCGTTTGACTGCGGCTCCGTAGCGGATACAGGCAATGAGGCAGTGATCGCTGAGATCCTGGTTGAAGACAGCGGAGGTGTATTTGGAGGGCCAGTTGGTCAGGATGACGTCTATGAGGGTGCCCTTGTTTACAGAGTTAGGGTTGTACCTGGTGGGTTCCTTGATGATTTGTGTGAGATTGAGGGCATCTAGCTTAGATTGTAGGACTGTCGGGGTGTTGAGCATATCCCAGTTTAGGTCACCTAACAGAACAAACTCTGAAGCTAGATGGGGGGCGATCAATTCACAAATGGTGTCCAGGGCACAGCTGGGAGCTGAGGGTGGTCGGTAGCAGGCGGCAACAGTGAGAGACTTATTTCTGGAGAGAGTAATTTTCAAAATTAGTAGTTCAAACTGTTTGGGTATGGACCTGGAAAGTATGACATTGCTTTGCAGGCTCTCTCTGCAGTAGACTGCAACTCCTCCCCCTTTGGCAGTTCTATCTTGACGGAAGATGTTATAGTTGGGTGTGGAAATCTCTGAATTTTGCCCTCAGAACAATCTCAATTTGTCGGGGCATGAACTACAAGGTGTCGAAAGTGTTCCACAGGGATTCTGGCACATGTTGACTCCAATGCTTCCTACAGTTGTCAAGTTGGCTGGATGTCCTTTAGGTTGGGGGCCATTCTTGATACATTGGAAACTGTTGTGTGAAAAATCCAGCAGCGTTGCAGTTCATGACACTCTCAAACCGGTGAACCTGGCACCTACTACAATACCCCATTCATACCCCAAAATCTTTTGTCTTGCCCATTCACCCTCTGAATGGCACACATACACAATTCATTCTCAAGGCTTAAAAATCATTATTTCACTTATCCCCTTCACTGATTTAAATTGGATTTAACAGGTGACATCAATAAGGGATTGTAGCTTTCACCTGGTCAGTCTGTCATGGAAAGAGCAGGTGTTCCTTATGTTTTGTGTGTGTGTGTGTGTTATGGTATGCACTATGCACAATAATTCCTTCAAGATAGGCCTTCACCTAGGCTACATATCTGCATAGGCCTACCAATATATTAGTTATGTCTTTTAGACCTGTAGGGTAGGTATAAATATATGAATTTTATTTTCAGTCTAGCTAGTCTTCGGGTTTACAACCAAAGATAAAAAGTTGAGGAGGAATTTCCTAATAAAGTCGTAGCCATGATGTCAGCCTTTGATGTGTTTAATTACATTTTGGTTGGGTGACTTTGGCCAACTGCAGAGAGAACTTCAGCTGTTCTCCATTCCTCTCTCTTAACTTTCACTGGATATTCCATTATTGAAGATCTAGTTCTGCCTTAAACTCATTCTTCTTTCAATCTGAAGTGATATCTGTCCTTCGCAGTGGAGCACCAGGCCCAATGTTTATTTTATTGTTGTACATTGTACAATCTAAATAAGCCACAGTTGACTTAATACATATGTCTGCTTGTGATATGATCAGTTTGTCATTATTGTGGGCAGACCCTAAATTACATGATTATATTTAATCTCTTGAGGTAAAAGGTATTGAATGACTGAATCTAAATTATTTTGTTATCGGTTTTTGATGATTATAGGATACATTAAAGCATTAAGGCCATTCTTAATGCCTTGGGGCCAGCTGACAGTGGGTTTGTAAGTACTTGCGGACACTGTTGAAGGAATGACCTCTTCTTTTCCATGAGATTACATCCCGTCACACCTGTCTGCAAGCACAGTCAGGTCGATCTGTTCAACTCTGCCGAACCACATTTATAGGAATGTCATTTTATGTATGGCTATCTATCAGCCAGATACAATCATAAATGTTGCTGTGCGCATTTGCCTTGTCAAGCTATAGTGAAATGTGTCTTTAGGCTAATTTGTATCAAGTCTGATGCAATACAACAATTGCTTTGAGATCCATTGAAAGGCATAATAATGCAGTCGATTACTGTTTGCTTATTTCATTCTGGAATATGATTTTCCTTGTGAGTGCAGGACACAGTACGTTGAAATGAAGGACCATTCCATGAATGGTGACCTGGGCCCAGATAGACACAACCTTAAGAAGAAATTTCTTCTTAACTGCCATTTTCTTCCATAACTAGATTTGTGAAGAAAGTCAAGCAAAGTTGCTATTCCTCAAAAATGTTATTGGAAATTTTCTTTCTCTATTTATTATGTTTCTTCCTTAAGCAAAAAGTTAAGAAGAAATTAGATTATTGAAAATAAAGTTATTGGATTTGTTCTTAATTCCAAGATAGCTAAACCCTTGTCCTAAACTATGGGCAGTCGGAGAATAAGCTCTTGAAAGCGATTGAACATGTTTAATGCACTCACAAACTTCATCTATTTATTTTAAACCCAAGAACATGTTTTAGTAACAGTAATCTCTGTACGAATTATGCTAACATGATTGCCATTGATAGATAGCTAAATTGGTTGCCTAGCACATCTTAAGAAGATTCATAAGAAGATATTTGAGAAGTTTGTAAGAAAATCATTAAATCTTAAGATATTGTTGAGGAATTGCACTTACGAACTATTTTATGAACTTTTTTAATTTTAATTTTATTTTTTTAAAGCTTCTTAAGTTTTTGTGTAAGGAGTGTTTTGTGAATCTGGGCCCTGATCTTAGTTTGAGAATGTAGGCTATGTTTAGACACCTATTCTGTTTCTATTAGGCCTATTGAAGTTTCTCCTACGCAAGCCTTTTTACTCTGGTCTTGTACTGCTTTCCTTCTACTTTTTCAATCTCCTTATAGGCTACTCAGGAACAGTTTGTTCCATCACAACTGGCTCAGCTACCTGCCACTACCTTCCCTTGCCTACGCACACTGCATGCTCCAGGACTCTTTCAGGCAGGGCAGGCTCCACATTCTTTCTTCCCTAATCTCCATCTGAACAGTCTAATGCAAGAAATGCCCCTCTCCCATTGATAAAAATCAGTATTATGTAATCTACCTTGTTACATCTACAGGTGTTTATGTCCGTCCACAGTGATTAGGGACAGGTTTTTACAAATAATTAATTTGCTATTTTTGCACCTGCGCAGTTTTTTTATTTTTTCTTCCTCCATCCTTTTCAGAAGGCTCAATGTCTCATTCCTAGTGTCAACCATTAATTTCATCCTTTTTGTTGTTTTGGGTGTTTTATTTCTGGGGCTCCCGAGTGGCGCAGCGGTCTAAGACACTGCATCTCAGTGCTAGAGGCTCACTACAGACCCTGGTTCGATTCCAGGCTGTATCACAACCGGACGTAATTGGGAGTCCCATAGGACGGTGCACAATTGTCCCAGCGTCGCCCGGGTTAGGGTTTGTCCCGGGTAGGCCAGACTCTGCTGTGGTGCTAAAGGTTATGGAGTATAGCCTGGTGTCTAGAGTTATGCAGCCTATCCCACAATCATGTTGTTTATATGCTTGCTGTTTGTTTTTACATGTTGTGTATTGGGTCCTAAGGGCCTGCCTTAATTGAGGTGTTCATGCCTCCCTCCCCCTCCCTTTGTCAGTGCAATTATTTTGGGCCCAGCTTGGATGCTTCCTGGATGCTTTTTTTTTATTGTACAAAGCTGTGGAAACTAAGGTATGTCTGTCTCAACATGTTTTAGCTCAGCGTTAATCTGTTAATCATCTCCCTTCAGGCTTATGCAAAGTTTGCAGGCGCACCCCTCAAACTTCACAAGATCGGCAACCCCTGGAGAAGTCCCACTGGTAAGATGTCTCATCTTTAGTTTTTAGGTCCTTTTTTATATTGTTTTGTCTCAACTCGAGAAACATGGCTGCATTAATTTATTTCAGAACTAGGCATATTCTCCTATAATCAAAGGGAACACAGGAAGACTAAGAAATAAAATGGAGATAGCTCCTTCGTTTCACTTTGTTGTTGTTTGTTATTCCTTTCTCTTTTACTACATTATTTCTCCATCTGTATAGTATGTTTTTCTTGATTCTTACTTTCCAGACTTAATGTCTTCCCTCTCTTCACCAATGGCTCTCCTCTGCCTTTTCGCTCTCTTCTTCATCTCTTGATTTTCTCTCTATCCCACTCTCCTGTTCTCTCTCCATCGGTCTGTAATGGTCACATTAACAGTGGCTGTTAATGAGTGGCATTGTGAGGTGCCCGTCTTTATGATGCATTTTTCTCCTTTGCTAGGCTCCCTGCCTGCCCTGAAGACCAGCGAGAATGGGAGCCTGTCTCGGCCCAGTGACATCATCATCCACCTCAGGAAACAGGTGACAGAGAGACCGCCTGTTTATGTACAGCACAGTCCTCTGGTTTGTCTGAAAGAGCTGCTCCATGCTCTGTTCCACACTTGCTTAAAGTGAATTATGATCCAATTTCCCATTGAAAAAATCAATGTCTCCTATGATCTTTCCTCCCATCCCCCAAGCTCAATTAAATGCACACTTCAGCTAATGCCCAGATGGAACCCATTATCCAAGATACTAACTGCCCCCTGACTGGTAGGTGGGTTGTGAGCTACTGCAGTAGGGATGTTAGAAACCACAATGCAAAGCAGATTGATAAGTGCTGTTGTGGTGTCAATGTCAGCGAACAGGGAGGAAACCCTGGTGAGATCATCCCAAAGGATTAGACAGTAAATGGGTAAGGATGGTGGGTTTTCCAGACAAACCTCCCAAAGTCAGTCAAAAACAGCTTATTTTACCCTCCAAAGCAAGGGAGGGAGAGGAAGGTAGAGATAGAATCTCTCTACGATTTCCAGTCATGTTGAGTTCTTGTTGACCCCAGCATGCACCATTTCAGACTGACTGGCCTGCAGTCATGAGGTTAGATGGAAAACACTTGACCCAGAACACCTAGACTACCAGGAGTCCCTTAAAGGCCTCCACATAGAGGTAGCTTTTCCATTTTTTCAATGGGTTTCTGGAGAACATGGAAAGTGCTAATGGTGTAATTGAGCCAAGGGGGTTCATGGTATTGTTCCAGAAGGGATTTAAAAACGATTTAGAATACCTGACAACAGCAAGACTGGTTTAAGATGTTGTGGTCCATGAATCCTGTTGGCGATGTTCGTGAAAGGTGATGAAACGCCTGAAGTGTGTTGTGATATGAACCCATCTTTCAGAAATACAATGCCGACTTCGACCTGTCTGCCAAAGAGGGAGCAGACACTCTGGCCTTCATCTCACTCCTGGAGGAAAAACTGATGCCAGCTCTGGTGAGGATCACAGTTACTCAGAGAGAACAAGACAGACAAGGAGGGGCTGAAGGGAGTGATAGAGAGCGTGTGGATAGAATGAGTAACGAGGTTGTAGAAGACATTTCAGCAAGAATGAGATGACATGGAAGATGTCACTAGGTTGTGCACTACTGACTGAGTTGTGCCACATCACTCCGATGATGGCAAAATGTTATTATAATTTTGTCATTTTATTTTGTCACATAACCGCTTACTGTGTTTTTGTCCTACTTAATTTTGCTTCTCTCTGTCTCGCTAGAAAGATTGTAGGTAATTATACTGGTGCTTCATTGTGTCCTATAAAGAAATACCTCAAACATTATCTCCTGTGCCAGCAGAACCATGCCAACATAGAACAACCTGTGGCTTCCTGCAGCACTTTGAAGTGGGATAAACAGCCACTGTGCTCTCAATGCCAAAATGTGTAGCTCAACTGCTGTATTTTGTGTCTGTTTGAAAAATCTGAATATCCTAAGGATTCTAATTCATAGTGACTACTATGTCATTACCTCTAGCTTGTAGAAGAAGCCCTTTTGCATCTCTTTCACACTTTTGTGCTTCTCTCTCTTTCTGGTCTAGGTCTATACTCGGTGGATTGACCCTAAGAACTATGTGGAGGTGACTCGGCGTTGGCACGCGGATCACGCCCCATTCCCTCTGAACTTCTTCCTGCCTGGCAGCATTCAGCGCCAGCAGCTCCAGAGGCTGAGGCTGGTCAGGGGAGACGAAGAGTTGACAGCAGGCGAGGAGGTGGAGAAGGAGGTGAGTTGAGAGGGAGATGGAGGAGGTAGGGTAGGGTAGGTACACCCAAAGGCAATTGTTGTTTTAATAGTCTTTCTAAAGAACATTTTATTATGGGGCCCTTTGCAATCCGTCTAGTATGGGGGGAGCATACTGTATTGGTACCATATCATTTATATTGTTTATACAGAAATCTTAATGTGAAAAATAATACTGTGGTGATTTTGTTTTAAATGGTATGAAGGAAAAACCTTAGATACATATATTGTTGAGAATGCATCACTCTGCAAAAATGGCACCTGATACAAAAACATGCAGTCATGCATTGAGGAAGAAATCCATGCTGAAACACATGTGAGAGGTTCAAGACTATTTCCTGAGTGCCAACCACATGTTTTGGTTTTGAGTTATTGTCCAGTTCGGTCTTGTACAACACATATTTTAAATATATCACTGCTGTTAGCAAGTTAGATTACTACTTTTCATTAAAAACACCTAAAAATGGCCATAAAATTCCAGGTGTGTTAATTGGGATAGGTTATCAACAAACAAAAAAATAATGTGTGAATAGGGCCATTGGGGGTGTTACGCTGTGATTAAACCATGTGCTGAGGTGTGAACATTGGACTTGCCTCCGTAGCTGAGCTGATGCATGCTTCAGACATCATTGCTCCTCCCTGTTATGACTTAATGGTTTATAGGCTTGCCATGGGAACTCGACTTGTTTCCCAAAGCGCTGGTCCAGGGCAAAGCTTATCTACATACAGGCTCAGGTCCAGGGTACCTCTTATCAGTCCTGTAATGATTAAAGATCTGAATATGGATGCGGTAAGCTGAACCTAGACCAGTGTTTTGGTATAACCTCTTGCAGAAGTTGATTTAAGCAATAAGACAGGGGGGTGTGGTATATGGCCAATATACCACGGCTATGGGCTGTTCTTATCATTGGCGGTTCAAGCTTGTATGGCTCCCTGGGTGAACCCCCCCCCCACCCTTCAGCACCATTCTGCACTAACTGTAATTTTTATTCAGACATTTGGAACAACAAATAAATAATCATTACATTTAACAACGATATAAATATATATACAAAAATAAGACTCTTAAATATCAAAAAGCAGTAACAAAGACAAATGGAAACAAATTATAGTATATAAATACAAATAAAAAAGAGAATTCAATTATTACACTATTACCTTATTCCTAACAAAAAACACACAAAAAAACTAGAATAAGGGTGCCCACTCCGATTAGGTTAATTGACCCACGGTCCCACACGGTGACATGATATCATTGACGTGATGTGCAAATGAGCGATAGAAAACCGATCGCGCAAATGTCACCATTCGGAATACTTTTTTTTTTTTTTGCGGGCGCCCCATGCCCCCGGCAATGTGCCTGGGCGGCTGCCCATTACGCTTCTGCCTAAATCCGCCACTGGTTCTTATGCACGACGCTACGCAGAGTACCTGGACACAGCCCTTAGCCGTGGTATATTGGCCATATAGCACAAACCCCCGAGGTGCCTTATTGCTATTATAAACTGGTTACCAACGTCATTAGAGCAGTAAAAATGTTTCGTCATACCCGTGGTATACGGTCTCATATACCACAGCTGTCAGCCAATCAGGTGTTTTTACGCTACTGCTACTCTCTGTTTATCATATATGCTTAGTCACTTTAACTATACACTTACAGTGGGGAGAACAAGTATTTGATACACTGCCGATTTTGCAATTATTAGAATCTCACCTTGTGGGGTATCAATGATCATGAGGAAGGTGAGGGATCAGCCCAGAACTACACAACAGGACCTGGTCAATGACCTGAAGGAGAGCTGGGACCACAGTCTCAAAGAAAACCATTAGTAACACACTACGCCATCATGGATTAAAATCCTGCAGCGCACGCAAGGTCCCCCTGCTCAAGCCAGTGCATGTCCAGGCCCGTCGGAAGTTTGCCAATGACCATCTGGATGACCCAGAGGAGAAATGGGAGAAGGTCATGTGGTCTGATGAGACCAAAATAGAGCTTTTTGGTCTAAACTCCACTCATCGTGTTTGGAGGAAGAAGAAGGATGGGTACAACCCCAAGGAAACCATTCCAACTGTGAAACATGGAGGTGGAAACCTTCTTTGGGGATGCTTTTCTGCAAAGGGGACAGGACGACTGCACCGTATTGAGGGGAGGATGGATGGGGCCATGTATCGCTAGATCTTGGCCAACAACCTCCTTCCCTCAGTAAGAGCATTGAAGATGGGTTGTGGCTGGGTCTTCCAGCATGACAACGACCCGAAACACACAGCCAGGACAACTAAGGAGTGGCTCCGTAAGAAGCATCTCAAGGTCCTGGTGTGGCCTAGCCAGTCTCCAGACCTGAACCCAATAGAAAGTCTTTGGAGAAAGCTGAAAGTCCGTATTGCCCTGCAACAGTCCCGAAACCTGAAGGATCTGGAGAAGGTCTGTATGGAGGAGTGGGCCAAAATCCCTGCTGCAGTGTGTGCAAACCTGGTCAAGAACTACAGGAAACGTATGATCTCTGTAATTGCAAACAAAGGTTTCTGTTTCAAATATAAAGTTATTTTCTGATGTATCAAATACTTATGTCATGCAATAAAATGCAAATTAATTACTTCAAAATCATACAATGTGATTTTCTGGAATTTTGTTTTAGAATCCGCCTCACAGTTGAAGTGTACCTATGATAAAAATTACAGACCTCTACATGCTTTGTAAGTAGGAAAACCTGCAAAATCAGCAGTGTATCAAATACTTGTTCTCCCCACTGTATGTACATACTACCTCAATTGGGCCGACCAACCAGTGCTCCCGCACATTGGCTAACCAGGCTATCTGCATTGTGTCCCACCACCCACAACCCGCCAACCCCTCTTTTACGCTACTGCTAGTCTCTGTTCATCACTTTAACCATATCTACATGTACATACTACCTCAATCAGCCTGACTAACCGGTGTCTGTATGTAGCCTCGCTACTTTTAAAGCCTCACTACTGTATATAGCCTTTATTTTTACTGTTGTTTTTATTTCTTTACTTACCTATTGTTCACCTAATACCTTTTTTGCACTATTGGTTAGAGCCTGTAAGTAAGCATTTCACTGTAAGGTCTGCACCTGTTGTATTCGGCACGTGACAAATAAACTTTGATTTGATCAGAATTCAGGACTCGAACCACCCAGTTTATAATAAGGAATATATCATGATTCAAAATGATGTGAGAATTTGGCCTGAGGTTGGTTTGTCAACACCTTTCTCTCTACAGCTGTACCGCGATGCTATGGAGTGTATGAACCTTATCTCGCAGAGGCTGGGCTCAAACAAGTTCTTCTTTGGAGACTCGTAAGTCCACACAGAGAGGTTCTACCTTGACACTGAACTGGGAATTCAGCACCTCAACTTAATTCACTTGCATGGCATCCATATGTATCTCTAACTACATGACGCTGTTCCCTCCAGTCCTTCATCTCTAGATGCTTTCGTCTTTGGCTACTTGGTGCCCATCCTGAAGATGAAACTGCCCAATGGAAGACTCCAGCAGCACCTCAAATCACTGGACAACCTGAGCCACTTCTGCTCCAACATTCTGGCACTCTACTTCCCCAGCGAGGGACGAGGTGTGGGACCACATAACATACTGTACATGCAGTATGACATTGTCTTCAATGATATCTATTATATAACTTGCTATTTTTAACTTTTGAATTCCATGTCTCACACTTTTTCTTGTTTATCTTTTGTGCAGAAGGTATCAGTCGCAAGGTGTCCTCCCAGCCTGAAGGGGGTGACGTTGACAACGAGCCTGGTAAGCGGCGCAAGCAGCTGCTGTCAGTCCTGGTGGCCCTGGGCGCTATGTTGAGCTATGCCCTCCTCACCGGCATTGTGGCTATTCAACACGTCCAGCAGGAGGCACTAGACCACCGTTCCCCAGGTCTCAGGTCACTCTCCTCCCACGGGGAAGAGGAGGATGGGGAGGAGGAGGGCTGAGGATGGGGAGGAGGAGACGGCCACAACTCAAAACTGATCTCCTGTCTCTATTCCTAATTCTTCGTTGACGCTCCCTCATCAGTCTGGAATGACTGGAAAGGTGTTAACCAATATGGCAGAAACTCCAGTTAGCCTTCTAGACTAGGTGGAACGTTTACTCTACTGCTGATGCCTCAACAATCCCTTCAGATCCTGGAGGAGGAGTCAATAGGAAGAAGGGGCAAGGGATTGGTGTTTGATTGGGCCAAAGCTGTAGAGTACGATGAAGAGGAGGAGCAGCACTGTGGGAATATACATTAAGATGCTTGTACCAAGAGTGCTTCAATGTCTTACTTGGAGAATGTTTGGATGTTTTCTCTGCTTTATTTTGACTGCCATTGCACGATAATCATAGATCCAAATCATGACGTCGCTTTGCTTTTCTCAATTTCCTGGTGCTTTATCTAATCCAACTGATTATACTTTCGTGTGTAAATGATATTATTGAGGGAACAAATCCCAGGTAGCATTTGTGAAAATTGAAATGTTACTGACTTCTTAGTAGCATTAGCACATTCTTTCTGAACACTTGCCAAGATAACCACAATCTCCACCACAGTAAACAGTGTGTGAGGTCTCTAGATGTTTAATAATAATAATTTCAACAGAGGAAATAAAGGGGTGATTTCTTGGTTTATATCCTTTTAATATTATTGCTTGTCAGGCTGAGAACTGTTTTATCATTTTTCACCTACCATGAATTTGAGGGCCAAGCCTGAAGTTTGGGGCATTTAAATGTTTCCGGGCCGATTCAAAATCTTGTGGAAATTGCCCTCCCCGGTGCAATTTGTGCTCAAACAGCATATGCATAATGTGTGCTGTAGTGAAGACTGTGCTGGCCCTATTCCTGCATTGCAGCAAGTCAAAGCATCATTCAATACAAGAAACAGCGAAGTTCAATAAATCACTTTAATGTTCCTATACATCTGCTCGCTGTGTAAAGGCTTCTCCTGCTTTAGAATGATGGGTTACTGTTGATCTCTTCAGCAATACAGGGTTACATTATTGTCTAATTCAGAGTTGCAAGAAACTCATTGACTTTCTATCTTTCAATTTCTTAAAGGTAGCCTGTTGGAGATACATAATTTATGGTATGTAAATTTGTAATGCAATCGTTAGTAGAGTTAACCTTATTCAATCTTGTTTTGATGGCAGAACTAATGTTACACACAGGTTGCCATACACATTACCCCTAAACTTAACCAATCACATTTATTTCCTAAATGTAATCTAAACCCCGAACCTGCCTGACCTTAACCAATTGGGATTACTTGCCTAAACTTAACCAAACACTTTCAAGGCTACCCTCAGAACCCGATACAATAAATATATGCCAAAATGAGGATGTGGTGTGTAAAGATGATGGTCCCATATTGAGGGGGAACACCTGTAGCATGAATATATACAGTGGGGCAAAAAAGTATTTAGTCAGCCACCAATTGTGCAAGTTCTCCCACTTAAAAAGATGAGAGAGGTCTGTAATTTTCATCACAGGTACACTATGACAGACAAGATGAGAAAAGAAAATCCAGAAAATCACATTGTAGGATTTTTCATGAATTTATTTGCAAATTATGGTGGAAAATAAGTATTTGGTCACCTACAAACAAGCAAGATTTCTGGCTCTCACAGCCCTATAACTTCTTCTTTAAGAGGCTCCTCTGTCCTCCACTCGTTACCTGTATTAATGGCACCTGTTTGAACTTGTTATCAGTATAAAAGACACCTGTCCACAACCTCAAACAGTCACACTCCAAACTCCACTATGGCCAAGACCAAAGAGCTGTCAAAGGACACCAGTAACAAAATTGTAGACCTGCACCAGGCTGGGAAGACTGAATCTGCAATAGGTAAGCAGCTTGGTTTGAAGAAATCAACTGTGGGATCAATTATTAAGAAATGGAAGACATACAAGACCACTGATAATCTCCCTCGATCTGGGGCTCCACGTGAGATCTCACCCCGTGGGGTCAAAATGATCACAAGAACGGTGAGCAAAAATCCCAGAACCACACGGGGGGACCTAGTGAATGACCTGCAGAGAGCTGGGACCAAAGTAACAAAGCCTACCATCAGTAACACACCGCCGCCAGGGACTCAAATCCTGCAGTGCCAGACGTGTCCCCCTGTTTAAGCCAGTACATGTCCAGGCCCGTCTGAAGTTTGCTAGAGAGCATTTGAATGATCCAGATGAAGATTGGGAGAATATCATATGGTCAGATGAAACCAAAATAGAACTTTTTGGTAAAAACTCAACTCGTCATGTTTGGAGGACAAAGAATGCTGAGTTCCATCCAAAGAACACCATACGTACTGTGAAGCATGGGGGTGGAAACATCATGCATTGGGGCTGTTTTTCTGCAAAGGGACCAGGACGACTGATCCGTGTAAAGGAAAGAATGAATGGAGCCATGTATCGTAAGATTTTGAGTGAAAACCTCCTTCCATCAGCAAGGGCATTGAAGATGAAACGTGGCTGGGTCTTTCAGCATGACAATGAACCCAAACACACCGCCCGGGCAACGAAGGAGTGGCTTCGTAAGAAGCATTTCAAGGTCCTGGAGTGGCCTAGCCAGTCTCTAGATCTCAACACCATAGAAAATCTTTGGAGGTAGTTGAAGGTCCGTGTTGCCCAGCAACAGCCCCAAAACATCACTGCTCTAGAGGAGATCTGCATGGAGGAATGGGCCAAAATACCAGCAACAGTGTATGAAAACCTTGTGAAGACTTACAGAAAATGTTTGACCCCTGTCATTGCCAAAAAAGGGTATATAAAAGGGTATATAACAAAGTATTGAGATAAACTTTTGTTATTGACCAAATACTTATTTTCCACCATGATTTGCAAATAAATTCATAAAAAATCCTACAATGTGACTTTCTGGAAGAAAAAAAAATCTCATTTTGTCTGTCATAGTTGAAGTGTACCTATGATGAAAATTACAGGCCTCTCTCATCTTTTAAGTGGGAGAACTTGCACAATTGGTGGCTGACTAAATACTTTTTTGCCCCACTGTATAGCATACAAATGCTATAGCGTGAATAGGAGTTGAAAAACCAAACTGTAAATATATTAATGTGGGTTTTATTTTCATGGTTGAATAAATGGGTCACATACATGCATACTTTAATATTGTGTGGAGGAGATACGTTATTTTGTGTAGTAACTATTGTGATAGGCCTATCAAAAGTTCAGGGTATCTGGAACAGGGGTGCTTGGAAAGATGAAAGAGCATGCTGCACCTCATATAACATATTACAACATATGGATTCATATTTCAGCCTGGTCTCATAGACTACACTGAACAACAATATAAATGCAACATGCAAGATTTTACTGACTTACAGTTCATATAAGAAATCAGTTTGTTTAAATAAATTCAGTATGTCCTAATCAATAGATTTCACATGACTGGGAATACAGATATGTATCCGTTGCTCACAGATACCTTTAAAAGAAAAACAGTCAGTATCTGGTGTGACCACCATTTGCCTCAACACAGCTTCTTCACATAGTTAATCACACTGTTGATTGTGACCTTTGGAATGTTGTCCCACTCCTCTTCAATGGCTGTGCGAAGTTGCTGGAAATTGGCGGGAACTGGAAGACGCTGTCGTACACGTAGGTCCAGAGCATCCCAAACATGCTCAATGGGTGACATGTCGGGTGAGTATGCAGGCCACGGAAAAACTGGGACATTTTCAGCTTCCAGGAATGGTGTACAGATCCTTGCGACATTTATTGCCATCGATAAAAAACAAGTGTGTTTGTTGTCCGTAGTTTATGCCTTCCCATGACATAACCCCACTGCCACCATGGGGCTCGCCCACACGACGCCATACACGTTTTCTGCTATCTGCCCACTACAGTTGAACCTGGGATTTATTCTTGAAGAGCACACTTCTCCAGCATGCAAGTGGCCATCGAATGTGAGCATTTATCAAATGAAGGCAGTTATGCCAAACTGCAGTCAGGTCACCCTAGTGAGGACAACAAGCATGCAGATGATCTTCCCGGAGATGGTTTCTGACAGTTAGTGCAGAAATTCTTTGGGATGTGCAAATCTACAGTTTCCCCAACTGTCCGGGTGGCTGGTCTCAGACGATCCCGCATGTGAAGAAGCGGAAATGGAGGTCCTGGTCTGGCGTGGTTACACGTGGTTTGGTTGTGAGGCCGGTTGGACGTACTGCCAAGTTCTCTACAATGACATTGGAGGGGGCTTATGGTAGAGAAATTAACATTACATTCTCTGGCAACATTTTTTGGGACATTCCTGCAGTCAGCATGCCAATTGCACACTTCCTCAAAACTTGAGACATTTGTGGCATTGTGATGTGACAAAACTGCACATTTTAGAGTGGCCTTTTATTGCCCCCAGCACAAGGTGCACCTGTGTCATGGTCATGCTGTTAAATCAGTCTCTTAATATGCCACTCCTGTCAGGCGGATAGATTATCTTGACAAAGGAAAAATGCTCACGAACAGGGATGTAAATACATTTGTGCAAAAAATATGCTTTTTATGTGTGTGGAATATTTCTGGGATCTTGGGTGGATGGTTGGTGTATAATAGGAACGTTTAGCAACCCAAATGTTGTGTATTTGAAACTCATCATGAACAATTTTAGCATTTTAGCAACTTTTCAACTACTTACTACTTTTTTGCTACTTTGTAAATACTTTGCATGTTCGCTAACCCTTCCCCTAACCTTAACCCTTTTAGCTAACCCTAACCTTAACTATTTAACCTTAATCCTTACCTTAACCATAACCCATATCCTAGCTAAAGTTAGCCAGCTAACTAGCATTAGCCATCTAGCTAATGTTAGCCACAACAAATTAGAATTCGTAACATATCATACGTTTTGCAAATTCGTAACATAATGTACACTTTGCAAATTTGTAGCATATTGTACGTTTTCTAAATCGTAACATACCATACGAATTGTAGTTTGTAACATATCATACAAAATGAGTATCTCAGATTTCCATCCAGAATAATATGAAGTGCTCTCAGACCAGGTTGCATATTTGAATATTACTGCAGTTTGGTCAGATAAAAGGTTGGGAGAATATTGTTTAAGCAATAAGCCCTGAGGTGGTGTGGTTTATTGGCCATATACCACAAACCCCTGATGTGTCTTATTGGTATTATAAACTGGTTACCAAGGTAATTAGAGTAGTAAAAATACATGTTTTGTCATACCCGTGGTATACGGTCTGATATACCATGGCTGTCAGCCAATAAGCATTCAGGGCTCGAAAAACACAGTTTTTAATAAGAAATAGACATGCCACATGACCAATAAGGATGCATAAACATTTCCATATGTTTTATTTTAGGGAATACAGTGACTGTGCACCTGGCCTCGTAGTTCCTGGCATCCCCCCTCCTTGTTGCCCCAATAACAAGTTTCACTCGAACCTGGTCTCCGCATACCAACATCTGCGCATGACGCCATCGGCAAGGAATCCCGCGTTACCTCCTGTTGACGCAGGGTTTTGGTTTTGTTTAGCGTGTGCGTGAGTGCGTGGCGTAGCATGCGCGTCTCTTTCCGCATTGGAATATTTGAGATCCACCCTTCTGCCCTCATGGGCTTTGTAGCAATCAGCGAGCTGCACCGCGAATAAAAGGAACTCCCTCTGCTTTCAATGAAATCTCTAGGGGCTGAGTTTAATGACCTTGAAAAATGATCTGGGAAAGAATTCCTGTTTTAAGTGGGGGGAAAAACGCTTGTACATGATCACCCTCATTTTCCACGAATCAGACATAATCGCACGCTGCAGCAATGAACATAGGTCAGAAATTCGGCTGGATTTAGTTAGGTAAATAGTGCTAAAACGGTGAATCATAACACATTCAACTCGACCAGGATAAGACAGTACATTCACTCATATTTTCCTCTCAGGAAAATCCATATGAAAAACCCGACTCTGGAATCTAAAACCATACATAGTACAGGCCTGTTGGAAAGGTGACAACAATGAGTGGGTCTATATTTTGCATAGTCCTATCCAGTTGTCATCAAGGTCCAATAAAGAACATGTATGAGAAATCTATTTTCTCCATCACATGCTGTTAAACCCAAGTTGCCCCGGCAACTCATAAGTAATCAAACAAAAACATTTCACAAGCTGAGGGATAGGAAAAGAAAGGGGAGGTCTGGAGACTTGAGGAGAGAAGTTTTATGCATGTAGAAGTTATACTCATGTAGCCTTTTCATGCGAAACGAAATGGCCATTTTACAAAGATTCTAAATATTTGTTGAATGTAGTCATTTCTGTAGCCTTCTTCTGTTAACACTGATATTAAAAATAGATATGTGTGCTTTGTACACATGCAGTAATACACTTGGTAATGACGTGATCTCCAGTGCACATTTATACTGAAAAATATATAAACACAACAATTTCAAAGATTTTACAGAGTTACAGTTCATATAAGTAAATCAGTCATTTTAAATACATTAGGCCCTAATCTATGGATTTCACATGACTGGGAATACAGATATGCATCTGTTGGTCACGGATACCTTAAAAAAAAAGGTTGGACTGTGGATCAGAAAAACAGTCCGTATCTGGTGTGACCACCATTTGTCGCGCTGCCTCATGCATTGATCAGGCTGTTGATTGTGGCCAGTGGAACTATTACAGTACAACGGTTTGTTTTGTTTGATCGTAGCTAGCTAGCTACATAGCCGTCTTTGTATCTAAGTCAATTGTTTAGCCTAGAGCGATTTTCTAGGTTAGCTACATCGCAGCCACTACCAGCTAGCCTACTCCAGCAGTACTGTATCATTTCAATCATTTTAGTCAATAAGATTCTTGCTACGTAGCTTAACTTTCTGAACATTCGAGACGTGTAGTCCACTTGTCATTCCAATCTCCTTTGCATTAGCGTAGCCTCTTCTGTACCCTGTCAACTATGTGTCTATCTATCCCTGTTCTCTCCTCTCTGCACAGACCATACAAACGCTCCACACCGCGTGGCCGCGGCCACCCTAATCTGGTGGTCCCAGCGCGCACGACCCACGTGGAGTTCCTGGTCTCCGGTAGCCTCTGGAACTGCCGATCTGCGGCCAACAAGGCAGAGTTCATCTCAGCCTATGCCTCCCTCCAGTCCCTCGACTTCCTGGCACTGACGGAAACATGGATCACCACAGATAACACTGCTACTCCTACTGCTCTCTCTTCGTCCGCCCACGTGTTCTCGCACACCCCGAGAGCTTCTGGTCAGCGGGGTGGTGGCACCGGGATCCTCATCTCTTCCAAGTGGTCATTCTCTCTCTCCCCCTTACCCATCTATCTATCGCCTCCTTTGAATTCCATGCTGTCACAGTTACCAGCCCTTTCAAGCTTAACATCCTTATCATTTATCGCCCTCCAGGTTCCCTCGGAGAGTTCATCAATGAGCTTGATGCCTTGATAAGCTCCTTTCCTGAGGACGGCTCACCTCTCACAGTCCTGGGCGACTTTAACCTCCCCATCTACCTTTGACTCATTCCTCTCTGCCTCCTTCTTTCCACTCCTCTCCTCTTTTGACCTCACCCTCTCACCTTCCCCCTACTCACAAGGCAGGCAATACGCTCGACCTCATCTTTACTAGATGCTGTTCTTCCACTAACCTCATTGCAACTCCCTCCAAGTCTCCGACCACTACCTTGTATCCTTTTCCCTCTCGCTCTCATCCAACACTTCCCACACTGCCCCTACTCGGATGGTATCGCGCCGTCCCAACCTTCGCTCTCTCTCCCCCTTACTCTCTCCTCTTCCATCCTATCATCTCTTCCCTCTGCTCATACCTTCTCCAACCTTTCTCCTGAGTCTGCCTCCTCAACCCTCCTCTCTTCCCTTTCTGCATCCTTTGACTCTCTATGTCCCCTATCCTCCAGGCCGGCTCGGTCCTCCCCTCCCGCTCCGTGGCTCGATGACTCATTGCGAGCTCACAGAACAGAGCTCCGGGCAGCCGAGCGGAAATGGAGGAAAACTGCCTCCCTGCGGACCTGGCATCCTTTCACTCCCTCCTCTCTACACTTTCCTCCTCTGTCTCTGCTGCTAAAGCCACTTTCTACCACTCTAAATTCCAAGCATCTGCCTCTAACCCTAGGAAGCTCTTTGCCACCTTCTCCTCCCTCCTGAATCCTCCTCCCCCTCCCCCCCCTCCCTCTCTGCAGATGACTTCGTCAACCATTTTGAAAAGAAGGTCGACGACATCCGATCCTCGTTTGCTAAGTCAAACGACACCGCTGGTTCTGCTCACACTGCCCTACCCTGTGCTCTGACCTCTTTCTCCCCTCTCTCTCCAGATGAAATCTCGCTTCTTGTGACGGCCGGCCGCCCAACAACCTGCCCGCTTGACCCTATCCCCTCCTCTCTTCTCCAGACCATTTCCGGGGACCTTCTCCCTTACCTCACCTCGCTCATCAACTCATCCCTGACCGCTGGCTACGTCCCTTCCGTCTTCAAGAGAGCGAGAGTTGCACCCCTTCTGAAAAAACCTACACTCGATCCCTCCGATGTCAACAACTACAGACCAGTATCCCTTCTTTCTTTCTCTCCAAAACTCTTGAACGTGCCGTCCTTGGCCAGCTCTCCCACTATCTCTCTCAGAATGACCTTCTTGATCCAAATCAGTCAGGTTTCAAGACTAGTCATTCAACTGAGACTGCTCTTCTCTGTATCACGGAGGCGCTCCGCACTGCTAAAGCTAACTCTCTCTCCTCTGCTCTCATCCTTCTAGACCTATCGGCTGCCTTCGATACTGTGAACCATCAGATCCTCCTCTCCACCCTCTCCGAGTTGGGCATCTCCGGCGCGGCCCACGCTTGGATTGCGTCCTACCTGACAGGTCGCTCCTACCAGGTGGCGTGGCGAGAATCTGTCTCCTCGCCACGCGCTCTCACCACTGGTGTCCCCCAGGGCTCTGTTCTAGGCCCTCTCCTATTCTCGCTATACACCAAGTCACTTGGCTCTGTCATAACCTCACATGGTCTCTCCTATCATTGCTATGCAGACGACACACAATTAATCTTCTCCTTTCCCCCTTCTGATGACCAGGTGGCGAATCGCATCTCTGCATGTCTGGCAGACATATCAGTGTGGATGACGGATCACCACCTCAAGCTGAACCTCGGCAAGACGGAGCTGCTCTTCCTCCCGGGGAAGGACTGCCCGTTCCATGATCTCGCCATCACGGTTGACAACTCCATTGTGTCCTCCTCCCAGAGCGCTAAGAACCTTGGCGTGATCCTGGACAACACCCTGTCGTTCTCAACCAACATCATGGCGGTGGCCCGTTCCTGTAGGTTCATGCTCTACAACATCCGCAGAGTACGACCCTGCCTCACACAGGAAGCGGCGCAGGTCCTAATCCAGGCACTTGTCATCTCCCGTCTGGATTACTGCAACTCGCTGTTGGCTGGGCTCCCTGCCTGTGCCATTAAACCCCTACAACTCATCCAGAACGCCGCAGCCCGTCTGGTGTTCAACCTTCCCAAGTTCTCCTGTGTGGCTCAGTCGGTAGAGCATGGCGCTTGCAACGCCAAGCGTCGTGGGTTCGATTCCCCGCTGGGGCCACCCATATGTAAAAGTAGTGGCCCCAGCCGACTTGTAAGTCGCTTTGGACAAAAGCGTCTGCTAAATGGGATATATTATTATTATTATTATTATTATTATTATTCTCTCACGTCACCCCGCTCCTCCGCTCTCTCCACTGGCTTCCAGTTGAAGCTCGCATCCGCTACAAGACCATGGTGCTTGCCTACGGAGCTGTGAGGGGAACGGCACCGCAGTACCTCCAGGCTCTGATCAGGCCCTACACCCAAGCAAGGGCACTGCGTTCATCCACCTCTGGCCTGCTCGCCTCCCTACCATTGAGGAAGTACAGTTCCCGCTCAGCCCAGTCAAAACTGTTCGCTGCTCTGGCCCCCCAATGGTGGAACAAACTCCCTCACCGCCAGGACAGCGGAGTCAATCACCACCTTCCGGAGACACCTGAAACCCCACCTCTTCAAGGAATACCTAGGATAAGATAAGTAATCCTTCTCACCACCCCCCCTTAATGATTTAGATGCACTATTGTAAAGTGGCTGTTCCACTGGATGTCAGAAGGTGAATTCACCAATTTGTAAGTCGCTCTGGATAAGAGCGTCTGCTAAATGACTTAAATGTAATGTAAATGTAAATGTTGTCCCATTTACTGTATATTGCCGGGAACTTGAACACGCTGTCGTACAGGTCGATCCAGAGCATCCCAAACATGCTCAGTGGGTGACATGTCTGGTGAGTATGCAGGCCATGGAAGAACTGGGAAACTTATTGTATGACCTCTTAAACACTATATTAGGCCCAGCCTGTGGTTTTCCTAGATATGGCTACTGTCTTGTGATCACTACATCCGATGGTTCTGGATACTGCTTTCAAGCACATTTCTGCAGCATCAGTGAAGATGTGATCAATACATGTTGATGATTTCATTCCTGTGCTGTTTGTAACTACCCTGGTAGGTTGACTGATAACTTGAACCAGGTTGCAGGCACTGGTTAGAGTTTGAATATTTTTCTTTAGTGGGCAGCTTGATGAAAGCCAGTTAATATTTAAATCACCAGAACATATATCTGTTGAATTCACATTCCTCATCAAGCATTTCACACATGTCATCCAGATACTGACTGTTAGCACTTGGTGGTCTATAGCAGCTTCCCACAAGAATGGGCTTTAGGTTAGGCAGATGAACCTGTAGCCATATTCCTTCAAAAGTATTTAACATGAGATCCTCTCTAAGCTTTACAGGAATGTTGTTCTGAATATAAACAGCAACACCTCCACCATTGGCATTTCTGTCTTTTCTGTCAATGATATAACCGTGTATTGCTACCGCTGTATCATCAAAGTTATTATCTATTATAAGTGAGTTTCAGAGATAGTCAGAGTATGAATGTCATCTGTTACTAGCAAATTATTTATTTTGTTAACTTTGTTTCTTAACAAGCTATTTGGAACTCTTTTCTTGGATGCTTACTATTTTCCTTGCTTTACTGGGAAGTTTAGCAGAAGTAGATATGCTCATGTTATTTATGTTAGTGCAGGGTGAGCTGTAAACAGTGGACATCCTACAAGGCCACACCGCCTCCGTGCTAACAGTATAAATCTGGTTCATAGGCACATGATTACTGCATACAATAGCTGAAGAATCAGCAGAGGCATTGGTTGGTTGTCCTTAAGCCATTTTGCCACAACTTTGGAAGTATGCTTGGGGTCGTTGTCCATTTGGAAGACTCATTTGCGACCAAGCTTTAACTTGATGTCTTGAGCTGTTGCATCAATATCTCCACATAATTTCCCCCCCTCATGATGCCATCTATTTTGTGAAGTGCACCTGTCCCTCCTGCAGCAAAGCACCCCCACAAAATCATGCTGCCACACCCGTGCATCACGGTTGGGATGGTGATCTTTGGTTTGCAAGCATCCCCCTTTTTCCTCCAAACATCACAATGGTCATTATGGTCAAACAGTTCTATTTTTGTTTCATCAGACCAGAGGACATTTCTCCAAAAAGTACGATCTTTGTCCCCATGTGCAGTTGCAATCCGTAGTCTGTCTTTTTTATGGCGGTTTTGGAGCAGTGGTTTCTTCCTTGCTGAGCGGCCTTTCAGGTTATGTCGATATAGGACTAGTTTTACTGTGGATATAGATACTTTTGTACCTGTTTCCTCCAGCATCTTCACAAGTTCCTTTGCTGTTGTTCTGGGATTGATTTGCACTTTTCACACCAAAGTATGTTCATCTCTAGGAGACAGAACGTGTCTCCTTCCTGAGCGGTTTATACTTGCGTACTATTGTTTGTACAGATGAACGTGGTACCTTCAGGCTTGAACCAGACTTGTGGAGGTCTACAATTTTTTTCTGGGGTCTTGGCTGATTTCTTTTGATTTTCCCATGATGTCAAGCAAAGAGGGACTGAGTTTGAAGGTAGGCCTTGAAATACATCCACAGGTACACCTCCAATGGACTCAAATGATGCCAATTAGCCTATCAGAAGCTTCTAAAGCCATGACATAATTTTCTGGCATTTTCCAAGCTGTTTAAATGCACAATCAACTTAGTGTATGTAAACTTCTGACCCACTGGAATTGTGATACAGTGAATTGTAAGTGAAATAATCTGTCTGTAATCAATGGTTGGAAAAATGACTTGTGTCATGCACAAAGTAGATGTCCTAACCGACTTGCCAAAACTATAGTTTGCTAACAAGAAATTTGGGGAGTGGTTGAAAAACGAGTTTTAATTGATGCCAACCTATTTGTATGTAAATTTCCGACTTCAACTGTATATATACATATATTTGATAGCCATTCCTAAAGGTGTAAAATTTAAAATCCAATAGCTAAATGATCCATGGTATTACCATCTTAAAACAATTCCAAATGTTAGTTTAGTAGACCTTAATATCATGGAAACACATGTGAACCATTTTGTGACATCTTGTTTGTTTTTCTGTTTTGTTCTTCTTTCCTTACCCTCTTTTATCTTCCTGCCCAGGGAGGATAGCCTGATATGTTTGAAGTACATAGCCTACTTAAGGCTATAGGCCCCTCAAAATCAACTCTGGATCTCGAAGCCAGTTCTACCTGTGTTCTTTCATTGTTCCCTTCTAATCAGGGACTTATTTCGACTTGGGACACCAGGTGGGTGCAATTAATTATTAGGTACAACATACTTCATAGGGTAAGAGTTGAACACCCCTGCTATAAATAACGTTATAGCAGATTAATTACTGTATAGACTACCGGCACAGCCTAGATTATGGCTGTATAACATGAGAATTGAGAAAGTTTGACACCCCGCACGCCTCAGGTTATAGCAGGCGAATGAACTCCCTTGCTCACTGTCACATCCACTCTGCGCGAACGAAGGACTTGGCCGGAGCGCGCCTGTAGGAAGCCAGTCGACATTTGTAACGGCTCTTGAACCTACATTCTGCGGTCAACTCACCCTGCAGACTTATATTTTTCACTTTGAAATAAAGCTCCATTCATAAACATCAAAGTGGACTCTCGGCGGATATTTATTTACTCCTGTTGACTTTCGTGTCAACTTTCCCGCACCGTTTCTTGGGACATGGGTGCGAGGCGCGATGTGCCAACTTTTCTGGCTCTATCCATATTTCTATTCATTGCAACATGTGAGCCAATGGATCAGAAAGATATGCAAGGTAAAACCAATAATACTGACTCACTCATAGGAGTGCGCATTTTGTGAATCATCTAATTCAATTAGGTGGAAGTGTGTTTTCGAAATTAATTGATGCAGACAGTTTTTGGTCTGGGACTTCACTTTGTTCTGCCATATAATATTAGTTAAAACTGTAGTTTTAGAAGTGTGTGCGAACTCTATAACAATTTCCAAGTCGAGCGTAAAACACTCCACACACAGGGCGCAACGTTTTTCTTTCACCCCTTTATGGCTTGAAATGTGCTGTTTTATCTCTATAGGATACTTTCTATCATCTGTTGTCTCATTCATCTTGGTTATGTTGGTCATGTTTCACTGCCGGTTAATTAGGTTATTTATTTTCCATTTCATACAGGAATAATATTTAATATTATTTCTAATTGATCATTCATATTTCCTCTCTCTTTTCTTTCTTTTTTGAGATGACCAGTTTTTTCCTTCCCCATGTCATAACTGATATTCTCCTCCACTTGTATTCTTTATGACATATACAGGAACAGAGAACGTGCGAGGCCAACTATTTTCTGACTTCCTTGGCTGACTTTCCCCCTATTCCCCTCTTTCCCCCTTGAGTGCTCACAGCCTGTTTTTGGCAGAAATCCTGATCATTGCCAAACCTCATTGTCCAAACCAGTGTGTGAATGGGCGAGGAGGTGTCAGAAATAATAGCGAGAGAGAGAGAGAGAGACAGAGAGAGAGGAAGGGGAAAGCCTTCTTACTAAGAGCCAGAAAGCAGCCAGTCCTGTTCCTTTAATTCCTCTCTCTTTTGTTTCCTCCTGGGTTTTAATATCCAGCAATGTGTCAGCATGGGCTTTGACTTTTGGCACTATGAAGTTCTCTGTGATGATGTTCAGGAATGCCACTGCTAAAATTGATGGAAGTAAATGAATTCTGTATTGGTGCATAGTTTACAAAAGACAATAAATACAGAGATAAATTCATAGTCATAGGAAGAGAAATTAAATAGAAAAATATGTATAAGAGAATAGTTGAAATGTACTATGTATTTGTACTTTCAGTGTTATAACACTGTACTATCTGCCTATTAAACAAACATTTAAACTGTAGATGGGGATTTATTAGTGAAATTAAACAACTTGTAAAACTTGTTTCTTAAGGAGTCTTCATAAGGGATGTGGTTATAATAAGAGTCAGACTTGCTATTGTTAAGTTAGATGTTGCTTCAGAGATGTCAACTAGTCACTCAACAGGTGTCCTCATATACCTGGGCAAGGGTCAAAGGTGAAGCGTCGTCATGGGACTGGATGAGAGCCTTTGATCAGGGAACATGGTAGATAGATACCCTCTCTCTTCATTATCTCTCTCTGTCATCCCCTCTTTCATTATCTCTCTCTCCCCACCCCCTCTCCAGTCATTGACATGCTAACCCTGGACTCCAAGAGCAGTGTGTCTGCGGTGGAGAAGGTGACAGGTGCCATGAGTGTGCTCAGTGACATCTACATCGTGTCCACATTCCGCCTGCCTCCCAAGATGGGAGGGGTGCTGCTGGGCCTCTACAGCAAAGAGGAGAACAAGAAGTACCTGGAGCTGGCCATCATGGGAAAGATCAACAAAGGTACTTCACTCTCACCCACTGATTAAACCAGAATGAACTATTTCCCAGTTTCTCTGTGACGGAGCGTACAACTAACTCCGTCTCAAACCACCTTTAGTATTTAAAAGTGTTCACATGAATATCAATCTGTCCATCAAGTTTCCCTTTTTCCACCCCCCTTTTTTTGTATCTGTTTGACTTTTTTCTCCTTGTTCTTCTTTTGCTGTTATTAGTTACCTTTCCTTGTTCAGTAAATCCTTTTTTAAATTTTTTATTCTCCCCGTTACCCTCTCTCATAGCTCTGGTGCGTTACGTGAGGGAGGATGGCAAAATTCACACAGTGAACCTCCAGAGCGCAAACCTGGCTGATGGTCGCACACACTCCATTATTCTCCGGGTTGGAGGCCTGCGCAGAGACAACCTACACCTGGAGCTCTACGTCAATTGTCGATTGGCTGACTCCAGCCAGGGCCTCCCTCCATTGGTCCCTCTCTCTGCGGAGAAGGTGGAGATTCGTAATGGCTTCAAGGCCTACGCAAGGCTACAGGTGACAAGGAGCACTGAGTCTGACACTAAGTCTCAAGTAAATCCCATGCCCCTTTAACTAGGGGCCAGGGCTTCATCTCAATAGCCCAACGTGGCTTTCTCTCCTCGTCTCCTATCCTCAGTCTGCACTTATTTGAAAACACAGGGTGAAGCAATATGGTGGATGCTTACTGGAAATTAGCTTTCACCTGTCAAGGTCTTTCACATCAGTGTAGATGAAGTGGAGCAGATGAGGAGTGGAGGCAACTTTTAATTGAGAGTTGGTCCTCTTTGACTACCTTTAACCATAGCAACAGCTGTCATTTAAAATCATATCATTAATAGCAGCTTCAACCACAGCATGGTGTGATCCAAGCTTCTCCCATTACAGGGCGCTGTGGAGTCCCTCAAAATGGCGCTAGGGGGCAGTGTGGCCAAAGCAGGTGCCCTGGCAGACTGTCCATTCCAGGGGGATTCATCAGTCTACAACACAGGTGTGTCCAAAATCACTATATGACTTTCCAAGATGAAGTCCGTTATGAAAAAAGTTAATCAGATGTGTATCCTGAACATGTTTCAACCTAGAGTCCTTTTCCTCTTCTTACAGTCGGTGCGACTGCAGAAGTGAACTCCATTCTAGGTGAGTGTATCCAAATGTCTCTTTTCAAGTATACAGTGGAATCAATGTCTTATGGAAATGTGTGTTGGCTTTACTTGACAATGATTTGGCATTCTGTGGGTATTGTATGTCAGGTGACCACACTAAGGCTCTGATTGGTCAGCTAATCATCTTTAACCAGATCCTAGGAGAGCTGCGAGAGGACATTAGAGAGCAGGTGGGTTGTGTGTGTGTGGGTTTGTACAAGTGTATGCATGCAGCATGTGTGTGTGTCTGCATACTGTATGTGATTGTGCATTTTCACTGATGTCCTCTCCTTCTCCAGGTAAAGGAGATGTCCCTGATTAGGAACACCATTCTGGAGTGCCAAGTGTGTGGTGAGTGAACAGCCATGGAAAAAACAAACAATATGTATGGAAAATTTGACCCATTCCTCATGTTCCCTATTCTTGTCTCGCTCTTAAATACACAACAAAACCTAAACCAACTGTGTGTTGACCTCCAGGCTTCCACGACCCTCGTTCCCCCTGCTCCCCCAACCCCTGTTTTAAGGGTGTCTCCTGCATGGAGACCTTTGACTACCCAGGGTACCGCTGTGGTCCCTGCCCAGAGGGCATGATGGGCAACGGAACCCACTGCCAGGACATTGACGAGGTATAACACAATAACAGACAGGAAATGGAAATTAGCCTGGCCGGGTTTTAAATTGTGGTTTTTACACTGCCTCAAGCTCACAGTTGAATGAAATGTGAATTGACAAGGCTTTTAGGGTGACAGCTGAGCTGTCAAAATAGACAGAGTCACTTCAAGTACTGTACTCAGCACGGCTCTTATTTCAAAGAGCCCCTACTTTACCACTTATCTCTGTCTATTTCTCTCTCGTCTCCCCCACTCTCTGTTCTTTCTCTATTTCTATTCTCTGTGTCTCTAACTTGTCTCAGTGTTCCATAGCCCAGCCCTGCTACTCTCCAGGTGCGTGTATAAACACAGTGAAGGGTTTTAGCTGTGAGCTCTGCCCCCCTGGTCTCTGGGGCCCACCCCTCTTTGGGGTCGGACTGGAGTACGCCAAGTACCACAAGCAGGTACACACACTCACTCACTCACTCACTCACTCACTCACTCACTCACACACACACACACACACACACACACACACACACACACACACACACACACACACACACACACACACACACACACACACACACACACACACACACACACACACACACACACACACTATCACTTTTTTCCTTATTGACATAATCCATAATTCCCTATTGTCTTTTTTCTTCCTCACACACCTTGCTGTGGTTTTGTCTATAGGAGTGTGTAGACATCGATGAGTGTATTGAAGTTGCCAATGCCTGTGTGCCCCACTCCATGTGTACCAACACCATCGTAAGTAGAAACCCTTTTCCAATGTGAAGATGTTTATTACAATGCATGTACAGCGTCAAATCTTCACAAACGAGACATCGCCCTCTTGTGATCATATGAGGGTACTCTAGAGCTGCTGTGTAGTAAAGCTGTTCTCTCTCCCTTCCCCCTTTCTCTCCCCCATCTCTCTTTCCCTCTCCACCCTTCTCTCTCTCTCTCTCTCTCTCTCCCACCTCTCCTTCTCTCTTTCTCTCCCAGGGCTCGTTCAGATGTGGTGGCTGTAAGGTGGGTTACCTGGGGAACCAGACAGTGGGCTGCGTGCCCCGTAGGTCCTGTGCCACACTCAGCTTTAACCCCTGTGATGCCAACGCCCACTGCATTATAGAGAGGAACGGAGAGGTGTCCTGTGCGGTAAGAAACAGTGGTCTTTTACTATCTTTGCCCTCCTGGACAGGAAAAGAGGAGCCACACTGCACTATACTGCCAAACTCTAAATACTACTTTATAGATCTTGGCTGGGCAATTCCAGTCCTCAAGGACCTGATTGGGGTCACACTTTTTCTCCATCCCTAGCAAACACAGCTGATTAATCAAATTGCATTCTAAACTGAAGATCATGATTAGTTGAATATTGAAGTCAGGTGTGTTAGCTGGAGCTGGGACAAAACTGTGACACCAATCAGGCCCTCAAGGACTGGAATTGCCCACCCCTGTTATAGATGTATTGTAGGTTTGTTTTAAAATGCTCTCTTTTCTTCCATTCTCCAGTGCAACATTGGCTGGGCCGGTAACGGGAACACTTGTGGCACAGATACAGACATTGATGGATACCCAGACCGCTCTCTGCCCTGTATGGACAATGACAAGCACTGTAAACAGGACAACTGTGTTTACACACCCAACTCAGGCCAGGAGGACGCAGACAACGATGGCATCGGAGACCAGTGTGACGAGGACGCAGATGGGGATGGCATCAAGAATGTGGAGGTGTGTTTCCATCTCAGACCATCTGTCGTAATTGTATCTGGGTGTATGTGTGTGATAATATAACTTGTATGATTGTAAGTCATTGTTTCTAATTTTTTCTCATGACCATAACTGTTATATTTTGCAGGATAACTGTCGACTAGAACCCAACAAAGATCAGCAGAACTCGGACACAGACTCTTTCGGTGACGCCTGTGACAACTGTCCCAATGTCCCTAACATTGACCAGAAGGATACAGACAGCAATGGGCAAGGAGACGCCTGTGACAATGACATAGATGGAGATGGTGTGTATTCACACAGATGCGTGCGCACACACTCACAATTTTACTCACACATAAACGGCAAGATGTCCGGGAGACCTTTTTGTGGGCCGCCGTTGAAGTTGGCATTACACTCATTGTTAACATAGCAAATCTAAGCAACTAGGTGATGGTCCTCATGTCTCCCCCCTGTCTTACCCTTGTGTTCAGGTATCCCCAACGTGCTGGACAACTGCCCCAAGGTCCCCAACCCCATGCAGACAGACAGGGATGGAGACGGGGTAGGAGACGCCTGCGACAGCTGCCCTGAGATCAGCAATCCCATGCAGGTAAAATAACCTTCACACACCCCCAACTCCCAAAATGTGGATCTACAGAAGATTTTCAGCCACTCTTGGCTGAAACAGGGGTTTAGGCTGCTCATTTGTCTTGTCTTTGGTTTATTCTGACCCTCTCCCCCTAGACGGACATTGACAATGACCTGGTGGGAGATGTGTGTGACACTGACCAGGACACGTGAGTCTCTGACTTCAACATGCACGCACACAAACACACACAAACTGCACTCACAGTGCTACAGCTGTCACACAGCGCTACACTTGCTGTGCCTAACACACATATACATGCACCTGCTGCGCTCATATTCACAAAAAAACACACTCACTTTACACCTGCTGGGATTTACAAGTAGACACACACACCTGCTGGGATTTACAAGAAGACACACACACCTGCTGGGGCTTGTTTTTATGCTGCAGTTAGAACTTCCTGATGGTGTTTTTCTAGGTGATCAAAAAAACACAAACTATTTCGGTACAAACAAAATAAGTGAACATAACATGACTTGGGCCAGGATTCAATGCAAGGCGCGTTATAGGGCAGCGCACTATACCGGATTTTAAAAGGTAATTTACGATTGAGCCGACATGCGCAGCATTTACCATGAACGCTGTTTAAAATGCCTAAGGCGCATTGTCGGTTGTCTAGTGAACTGTGCTAGAGCACTCCTTGAATTAAATCCCATCCTAGGAGTTTAACTGAATTCCAATGCGTCTATGTGTGTTCCAGGGATGGGGACGGTCACCAGGACTCCAGGGACAACTGCCCTGACCATCCCAACAGCTCCCAGCTGGACTCGGACAACGATGGCCTTGGGGACGACTGTGACGATGACGATGACAATGACGGGATCCCAGACATTCAAGACAACTGCAGACTTATCACCAACCCCAACCAGAAAGATTCTAACAGTAACCAACCGTTATTAAAACTTGAACAGTGAACTATCCCTTTAACAGTAACCAACCGTTATTAAAACTTGAACAGTGAACTATCCCTTTAACAGTAACCAACCGTTAAAGGGACAGTTCAATGTTCAAGTTTTAGCTTATTTTTTACTTCTGCATCGCTACATGCTTCAAAAGTGCCCCTCTGTCTTACTATGGCCATCTCCCTCTCCTCTCCCAGGTAACGGGGTGGGCGACGTGTGTGAGAACGACTTTGACAACGATTCAGTCTGGGATCTGATTGATGTGTGCCCTGAGAGTTCAGAGGTCACTCTGACAGACTTCAGAGCCTATCAGACAGTCATTCTGGATCCAGAGGGCGATGCCCAGATCGATCCCAATTGGGTGGTGCTCAATCAGGTGACCCTTGACCTCCCTCTTTGGCTCAACACATGAACAACTTTGATTGTAGGCTGAAATATCCCTTTAAGGTTATCCTCCTACTCTGAAATCAGTTTACAAGGAGGACTATTATGGTTATTATAAATAGGCCTATGCTAGTGCATTGACTACAGACTAAAGCATGGTATATTGCATTGTGCATATTTGTCATGCTTTTATGTATGATTCATTGTGGATACGGATTATGATATTAGCGAATCCTCTTTTATTGCAGGGCATGGAAATAGTTCAGACCATGAACAGTGATCCTGGTTTAGCTGTGGGTAAGTTGATGTTATGAGTTATGATGTTTGTTACTTCTTGTTCTGGTCCTGTGATGTATTCTCAATAGAATTACTCAAATTCTGGCCTATACAGTGATTTGAGTATAGCTGTGTATTGAAAAGGTCCTGGAAAGAAATATATTCAGTACCAGTCAAAAGTTTGGACACACCTACTCATTCAAGGGCATTCTCAACCAGCTTCACCTGGAATGCTTTTCCAACAGTCTTGAAGGAGTTCCCACATATGCTGAGCACTTGTTGGCTGCTTTTTCTTCACTCTGCGGTCTAACTCATCCCAAACCATCTCAATTGGGTTTAGGTTGGGTGATTGTGGAGGCCAGGTCATCTGATGCAGCACTCTATCACTCTCCTTCTTGGTAAAATAGCCCTTACACAGCCTGGAGGTGTGTTGGGCCATTGTCCTGTTGAAAAACAAAGGATAATCCCACCAAGCGCAAACCAGATGGGATGGCGTATCTCTGCAGACTGCTGTGTTAGCCATGCTGGTTAAGTGTGCCTTGAATTCTAAATAAATCACTGACAGTGTCACCAGCAAAGCACCCCCACACCATCACACCTCCTCCTCCATGCTTCAAGGTGGGAACCACACATGCAGAGATTGTGGTTGGATCCAAACATCTCAAATGTGTACTCATCCCACCAAAGGACAAATGTCCACCTGTCTAATGTCCACTGCTCATGTTTCTTGGCCCAAGCAAGTCTCTTCTTCTTATTGGTGCCCTTTAGTAGTGGTTTCTTTGCAGAAAATTGACCATTGCATTTACATTTACATTACATTTAAGTCATTTAGCAGACGCTCTTATCCAGAGCGACTTACAAATTGGTGAATTCACCTTCTGACATCCAGTGGAACAGCCACTTTACAATAGTGCATCTAAATCATTTAAGGGGGGTGAGAAGGATTACTTTATCCTATCCTAGGTATTCCTTGAAGAGGTGGGGTTTCAGGTGTCTCCGGAAGGTGGTGATTGACTCCGCTGTCCTGGCGTCGTGAGGAGTTTGTTCCACCATTGGGGGCCAGAGCAGCGAACAGTTTTGACTGGGCTGAGCGGGAACTGTACTTCCTCAGTGGTAGGGAGGCGAGCAGGCCAGAGGTGGATGAACGCAGTGCACTTGTTTGGGTGTAGGGCCTGATCAGAGCCTGGAGGTACTGCGGTGCCGTTCCCCTCACAGCTCCGTAGGCAAGCACCATGGTCTTGTAGCGGATGCGGTTCAACTGGAAGCCAGTGGAGAGAGCGGAGGAGCGGGGTGACGTGAGAGAACTTGGGAAGGTTGGACACCAGACGGGCTGCGGCGTTCTGGATGAGTTGTAGGGGTTTAATGGCACAGGCAGGGAGCCCAGCCAACAGCGAGTTGCAGTAATCCAGAAGGGAGATGACAAGTGCCTGGATTAGGACCTGCGCCGCTTCCTGTGTGAGGCAGGGTCGTACTCTGCGGATGTTGTAGAGCATGAACCTACAGGAACGGGCCACCGCCTTGATGTTAGTTGAGAACGACAGGGTGTTGTCCAGGATCACGCCAAGGTTCTTAGCGCTCTGGGAGGAGGACACAATGGAGTTGTCAACCGTGATGGCGAGATCATGGAACGGGCAGTCCTTCCCCGGGAGGAAGAGCAGCTCCGTCTTGCCGAGGTTCAGCTTGAGGTGGTGATCCGTCATCCACACTGATATGTCTGCCAGACATGCAGAGATGCGACCTGGTCATCAGAAGGGGAAAGGAGAAGATTAATTGTGTCGTCTGCATAACAATGATAGGAGAGACCATGTGAGGTTATGACAGAGCCAAGTGACTTGGTGTATAGCGAGAATAGGAGAGGGCCTAGAACAGAGCCCTGGGGGACACCAGTGGTGAGAGCGCGTGGCGAGGAGACAGATTCTCGCCACGCCACCTGGTAGGAGCGACCTGTCAGGTAGGACGCAATCCAAGCGTGGGCCGCGCCGGAGATGCCCAACTCGGAGAGGGTGGAGAGGAGGATCTGATGGTTCACAGTATCGAAGACAGCCTATAGGTCTAGAAGGATGAGAGCAGAGGAGAGAGAGTTAGCTTTAGCAGTGCGGAGGGCCTCCGTGATACAGAGAAGAGCAGTCTCAGTTGAATGACTAGTCTTGAAACCTGACTGATTTGGATCAAGGAGGTCATTCTGAGAGCGATAGCGGGAGAGCTGGCCAAGGACGGCACGTTCAAGAGTTTTGGAGAGAAAAGAAAGAAGGGATACTGGTCTGTAGTTGTTGACATCGGAGGGATCGAGTGTAGGTTTTTTCAGAAGGGGTGCAACTCTCGCTCTCTTGAAGACGGAAGGGACGTAGCCAGCGGTCAGGGATGAGTTGATGAGCGAGGTGAGGTAAGGGAGAAGGTCTCCGGAAATGGTCTGGAGAAGAGAGGAGGGGATAGGGTCAAGCGGGCAGGTTGTTGGGCGGCCGGCCGTCACAAGAAGCGAGATTTCATCTGGAGAGAGAGGGGAGAAAGAGGTCAGAGCACAGGGTAGGGCAGTGTGAGCAGAACCAGCGGTGTCGTTTGACTTAGCAAACGAGGATCGGATGTCGTCGACCTTCTTTTCAAAATGGTTGACGAAGTCATCTGCAGAGAGGGAGGAGGGGGGAGGGGAGGAGGATTCAGGAGGGAGGAGAAGGTGGCAAAGAGCTTCCTAGGGTTAGAGGCAGATGCTTGGAATTTAGAGTGGAAGAAAGTGGCTTTAGCAGCAGAGACAGAGGAGGAAAATGTAGAGAGGAGGGAGTGAAAGGATGCCAGGTCCGCAGGGAGGCGAGTTTTCCTCCATTTCCGCTCGGCTGCCCTGAGCACTGTTCTGTGAGCTCGCAATGAGTCGTCGAGCCACGGAGCGGGAGGGGAGGACCGAGCCGGCCTGGAGGATAGGGGACATAGAGAGTCAAAGGATGCAGAAAGGGAAGAGAGGAGGGTTGAGGAGGCAGAATCAGGAGATAGGTTGGGGAAGGTATGAGCAGAGGGAAGAGATGATAGGATGGAAGAGGAGAGAGTAGCGGGGGAGAGAGAGCGAAGGTTGGGACGGCGCGATACCATCCGAGTAGGAAGGCCTGATTCACACAGTCTCCTCTGAACAGTTGATGTTGAGATGTCATTTGAACTCTGTGAAGCATTAATTTGGGATGCAATTTCTGAGGCTGGTAACTCTAATGAACTTATCCTCTGCAGCAGAGATAATTCTGAGTCTTTTTTTCCTGTGGAAGTCCTCATGAAAGTCAGTTTCATCATAGCGCTTGATGGTTTCTGCAACTGCACTTGAATAAACTTTTAAAGTTCTTGAAAGTTTACGCATTGACTGACCTCCATGTCTTAAAGTAATGATGGACTGTTGTTTCTCTTTGCTTATTTGAGCTGTTCTTGCCATAATATGGACTTGGTCTTTTACCAAATAGTGCTGTCTTCTGTATACCACCACTACCTGATTGGCTCAAACGCATTAAGATTCCACAAATGAACTTTTAACATGGCCCACCGGCTACTTGAAATGCATTCCAGGTGACTACCTCATGAAGCTGGTTGAGAGAATGCCAAGAGTCTGCAAAGCTGTCATCGAGGCAAAGGGTGGTCACTTTGAAGAATCTCAAATATAAAATAGATTTTGATTTGTTTAACACGTTTTTGCTTACTACATGATTCCATATGTGTTGTTTCATAGTTTTGATGTCTCCATTATTATTCTACAATGTAGAAAATAGTAAAAATAATGAATGAGTAGGTGTGTCCAAATGTTTGACTGGTACTGTATATTTTTAAATTCCAATAACTGAATTGACCTGACTCAACGCAATAACCTCCCCCAGGCTACACAGCGTTCAATGGGGTGGACTTTGAGGGCACCTTCCACATTAACACGGTGACGGACGACGACTATGCAGGCTTCATCTTCGGCTACCAGGACTCCTCTTCCTTCTACGTGGTGATGTGGAAACAGACAGAGCAGACCTACTGGCAGTCGACACCCTTCAGGGCCATGGCCCAACCTGGCCTGCAGCTCAAAGTGAGTGATGGGACACAAACACAGCAGCCTATAGGTGGAGCTACTGATAAGAACCTTGGCTGAATCGGGACACTTCCTGAGAATCACCTTCAGATAGACTCTGCTGTTGGATATACACTACTGTTCAAAAGTGTGGGGTCACTTCGAAATGTCCTTGTTTTGAAAGGAAAGCAAATGTTTTGTCCAGTAAAATAACATCAAATTGATCAGAAATACAGTGTAGACATTGTTAATGTTGTAAATGACTATTGTAGTGGGAAACTGCAGTTTTTTAATGGAATATCTACATAGGTGTACAGAGGCCCATTATCAGCAACCATCACTCATGTGTTCCAATGGCATGTTGTGTTAGCTAATCCAAGTTTATAATTTTAAAAGGCTACTTGATCATTAGAAAACCCTTTTACAATTATGTTAGCACAGCTAAAAACTGTTATACTGATTAAAGAAGCAATAAAACCTTGCCTTCTTTAGTCTAGTTGAGTATCTGGAGCATCAGCACTTGTGGGTTCGATTACAGGCTCAAAATGTCCAGAAACAAAGACCTTTCTTCTGAAACCCGTCAGTCTATTCTTGTTCTGAGAAATGAAGGCTCGAAGGCCAGCATCCCGGAGCAGCCACTTCACTGTTGACGTTGAGACTGGTGTTTTGTGGGTACTATTTAATGAAGCTGCCAGTTGAGTACTTGTGAGGCATCTATTTCTCAAACTAGACACTCTAATGTACCTGTCCTCTTGCTCAGTTGTGCACTGGGGCCTCCCATTCTGGTTAGCGCCAGATTGCGCTGTTCTGTGAAGGGAGTAGTACACAGCGTTGTACGAGATCTTCAGTTTCTTGGCAATGTCTCGCATGGAATAGCCTTAATTTCTCAGAACAGGAATAGACTGATGAGTTTCGGAAGAAAGGTCTTTGTTTCTGGACATTTGAGCCTGTAATCGAACCCACAAATGCTGATGCTCCAGATACTCAACTAGTGTAGAGAAGGCCAGTTTTATTGCTTCTTTAAACAGTACAACAGTTTTCAGCTGTGCTAACATAATTGTAAAGGGGTTTTCTAATGATCAATTAGCCTTTTAAAATGATAAACTTGGATTAGCTAACACAACATGCACTTGGAACACAGGAGTGATGGTTGCTGATAATGGGCCTATGTAGAAATTCCATAAAAAAATCTGCAGTTTCCAGCTACAATAGTCATGTATAACATTAACAATGCCTAGACTGTATTTCTGATCAATTTTATGTTTTTTTTATGGACAAAAAATGTGCTTTTATTTAAAAAACAAGGGCATTTCGAAGTGACCCCACACTTTTGAAAGGTAGTATAAGTACAACAAAGCATGTTGTGGTAGAGAGACATTCTAAAAACCTTTGATAGTTATCCAGTGAATTATAATAATGGAAAAAGTAGCATCTACTACAGGGTTCAGAATATGCAACAAACTCTCTCTCTCTCTGTCTCTCTCTCTTGTCCCCCTCCAGGCAGTGAAGTCCCGTACAGGGCCTGGTGAGTACCTGCGTAACGCCCTGTGGCACACAGGGGACACCAACGAGGAGGTGAAGCTGCTGTGGTCGGACCCACGGAATGTGGGCTGGAGAGACAAGACGTCTTACCGCTGGCAGCTCAGCCACAGGCCCCAGGTGGGCTACATCAGGTAGGCCACACCCCTCTTTCTCTCTTAGTTCTTTATTCTTTTTATTTGATTTTAATTTACTACTTTCTATTTGTATCAGATGTTCAGTAACTGTTTTATTGTCAATAGAATTTATGATCTGAAGTAATTTAGTACCGGCTTAACTATGTTTCAGAATTCCATTGTTTTTTACTTACTCGGGGGCAGATGTGTTCGATGGCTTTGAACTTGAAGCTGAGTTCATCCTCACTGGACAGGACACTGTTGTGATACACAGCTGTGTGTGACCACTGTTGACCACTAGAGGGAGTTTACACTGCCTTGGCTTGGATGATAAAAAAAGAAAAAGAAAGATGGCTGGTGGCAGTTTGGTGGACTGGGTGGCTATTCACCAATACATACTCCATATTTTTCCCTCCTAAACCTCTTTGTGACTTTTACAGAGAGGCTGGGCCCCCTGGCCCTCTATTGTCCCCGTTGCCATGTTAACCAAATCCTTGGCAAGAATTTGCTGAGTGCCCGTTCATATGCAGATCCAGAGGAAACTACTGTAGAGTGGGGGGTCTGAGAGAGACAGAGAGAGCAAGAGAGAGAGAGAAGGGGGGGTGGGGGTGAGGGGGAGAAAGCGAGAGAGGGAGAGAGCAGGGAGAGTATCAAAGACAGAGAAAGAAACAGAAAGATAAACAAGTGTGAGGGAGTTTGACTAGAGGCACTGAGAGTAACATAGCAGAATAAGGAAAAATCTCAAGCAGATTGTCAAATTCTGAGAGTGAAAGAGAATATCTTGAATCAGACGTCATGTCCGAGGAACATATTGCTTATGCAAATAGTTTAAGAAACCAACTTTATTGGGTGGCATAAATACCACATTGTGCTCAACAAAGCATCAGCTAGACATTTTCAAAAGACACATTCATTTGAACCAATACCCGTGTTTGAGCATCTCTCAAAACCCTTACATTTCTGTCCCATTATCAGTAGCGATGCGTGGGTAAAATCACCGGGGAAGCCAAGCCAGAACAAAAAGCCATTATATAACCTATGTGTTGTGATAATTGCTTTATTTTCTCTATAGCCTGTCTTGACAGTGTGATATATATATACAATAAGAAGACACAGTGGCAGAATAAATTCAACCACATATTTGTTTCATTACAAAACTGGAGAGCAACATCTGTCCGGTGAAGTCCACAAAACATATTGCATGTAACAAACAGTTACATAACCTACAGCATGGTCAAGCAAGGTAATGTTTATGGATTTAGAACCATGGAAAGTTTCCGCAAGTTGCAAAGAAAACAGGAGCTGCCTCCGCTATTCCAGCACCATTTCAACATCAACATCATCTAATCACCTATGCTTAGTCTAATACAGTGACAACTAAAAGATACCAAAAACTATTTAGTCCAATCAACGTAAGCTAAATATGATGTGGCTGTCCATGTAACTGATTTCTCTGTGTGTGTGTGTATTTCTGTGTGTTTGCGTAACGGATAAGTAGAAAAACATGTTGACTCACCCTACTTGTAGAGAAACGACAATTCCATCCTCCTCTTTCATGTTGCCTGAACGGCTTATAATTCTGTCATATAGTACACACTTTTTGTTGTCCTAGGCTACCTGATTAAAATGCTTGCTAGTTAGACTAACTACCTTTCATGGGCAACGATGCGCCAGGCCAGCATACTACCTGGGGACAATGTATGAATTTATGGTTGGATCATAATCGCCGTTATAATCATTGGCCAGTATGGATAATTAAGTAAAACCACAAGTCCAAATCCCTATCTCCATCCATTGCCAATTTAGGAAAGGGACGATTTTAGCAAGCTAGCCACCGGAAGACAACAACACAAGGAGATGCAACAATTCACGTTTTTTTCTGTCAATAATGATATTTGGCTTGTGATGTGATTAGTCTGAAGCCAAATTCAAACTGGCTTCCCTTGACACATTTTTTTGGTGCTCCAGGACCATTCAGTGTTGAGCTCACACAGTTTTGCTCAACACTGATTGGCTATTTTTTTTATTTTTTTTTCAATGGAGACCAAATGCTCGCTGGCTTCCCATGCATTCAATGCTACGGGCAGCAACAACTTCATACTCTTTCTGACCAGACAGCATCAGATAGATATGCTGCACATACTGAGACAGAGGGGCACTGTTACGTTAGATCAGATGCTTTCTCTGATGAGATACATTCAGCCTGTTGCGAATTGAAGGACATTTATGAAACACAGAGAGGCAAAAGATACATTATTTTGTATATATATTTTTTGTCCATTTTTTGGGGGAAGCCTAGCTTCCCTGGGCATCCATGAATACATGCCACTGCCCATTATAAAAAAAAGTTGCCAGAGAAAAGGAGAGTTGGGGGGTTGGAGTTTGTAGAGGGGGGTGGCACTCCAGTGGGGTGCAGTGAGGGGAGAGTGGAGAGAGAGAGACAGGTCTTTTTAGAGGCAGGGAGGCCCTATTCAGACCCAAACAGAGAGACACCTGCTTTGTATGCTGTGCAGAGGAGTCAATGGAGCACTGCAGCTATGCACTGCACTCACTCAGGCAGTGGCTGGGACAGGGGCTGGGCTTGCTCTCTGTCTCTCTTTCTCTGTTCATCCAAATCACCCATTTTGAGTTCTGTGGTTACTTGCCACTGGGTTTTAGTTTGGTGGTACTTCATTTGACTAATCTCTTATATGACCATATGCCAACTACTACAGCTACCCACAACAATCACATGTTATAGGTATGTGACAGTGGTATAAATAAAGACAGTGTGGATGACTTTCATTTTGATAATTACCAGAGGGAACATGGCTAGAAATGACAAGGGAATGTAAAAGTCCCCTGATTTGTGCATTGTCCCGCGCTCTGTGGCAGGGTGAAGTTATATGAGGGGACCGAGATTGTGGCTGACTCTGGCGTGGTGATTGACACTACCATGAGAGGCGGACGACTGGGGGTCTTCTGTTTCTCCCAAGAGAACATCATCTGGTCCAACCTGCGCTACCGCTGCAACGGTAAGACTCCGTTCTTCACATTGCTACTAACCACTAACGAAACTTCTATTGAACAACATAATGCTAGTGAACTAATTTACTTGTATGTTCTGCTTCATGTATCTGTTGTTTATTAGACACTGTTCCAGACGACTTCAACCCATATCGCAAACAGGTCCTGCTGCACATCAAAGTGTGAGATGATTCGAGGATGTGTGAATGCTGAGGCATGTAGATGAGTAACCTGTCCAGCACTGACTATCTACACAAACTCACACACACATTCACACACACACTCTTACTGCCTCTCAGTACAGACTTCCAACTGCTGTTCAAATGTGTGTGACTGTGTCTGCCATTGAGTGAAAGGGGAGGGGTTTCAGAGTTGTGGTAAAGGAAGAAGAAGAACCAATTTACAACATTGTTATTATACCAGACTGGAAAAGCAAAAAGGTACCAGAGACTTTGGAAGAAAGTATACATGAAAATTCATGTATGTAGGACTGTGTTACTTCTGGGTTTGAGTTGCTGTTTTTGCCCTCAATTTCACTGTATGAACGGTGGTTGTGTGAATGACAGCGGTTAACCGTTGAGTTTGACTGTTGCGTTGGGTGTGAGTGCTTTGTGTTTTTGTATTTACAGCTATTATAGGAATACATGGATTCCATTTTGTGTTTTAAGAACGAAACAGTTAAAGGATGTGTTTTTCCATCTCATATCTAACTGTAAAATAAAAAGCATAAGCTAACGTTACAGGGATGATGGGAATTTGATAAATACTGTACATCCTCTGGATATGAAACTCCTGGTAACTCTGTCATGATCAGATAATGTCATCTCAGCAGCAAAAAACAGATCTGTCACAAGAGACTGTCGACTTGCAGTTATTTAGCCATATTACGTTAAGCCTTTAATAGTGGAATTATGTCCCTATTTTGAATAAATGTGGATCTCTGTGGATTCTAGTGTATACTTTCCTGGACATCTGAGTTTGTGCCCAGTAATTGAATATGAAATAAAGCCTTATTGGAAGTGTTTCTATGAATTAAGTCATCTTTAACTGATTAATCCAACAGAAGCATAAATAAAGAGCAAAACAATGTTTGTCCACAAAAAAGAATAAAGAATTGAATTTCTTAAAAATATGTTTATTTGGCCTTTGTGATTCTGTACACAACAAGAATGCTAATGAACGATACTACTTTTTAAAAACGGTCAAATAAATCAAGAGCAACTGTGAGTGAGCACTGCTGTTCCAAGGTTATCTAGTCAGTGATGTATGTGGTGAAACTTGTGCTAACTCTATCTAACCACTGAGTGCTGTGGTTGTCATCATACCTCCCAGGAGCAGACAGACCCCAGGGCTCAACTGACTGAACTGCCCAGTCTGTCTCAACAGTCTGCTTCTCTGCTCCACCATAATAGCCAGTCATAAAAATCCATATACATTGTACAGAACTTGCTATATTTAATATCATATATTATGTGTCACATAGCCTAATTACGTTATTCTTATGCCGGTGTAGTAACACTGTAATAACTCAATGATAACACTGTATTTTAACATGTTGTTACATTGTAACTTACTTTGTAATGGAGTTGAGCATTTTGTTACCACATAAGTGAAATAAAACCTCTTCCCATTCTACTTGTGTAATAACAACAAAACGAGTTACCCTGCTGAGGACAGACTTGAACATTTATTTGGATTCCATTTAGAATGGAGTATTTTAAGCATTATTCTATTAAGCTGGAGATGTCCTGCTATTGACCCCTGGCTGGATTCCAATCTGATCATTCATTCTCTTTGCTCTATCCTGACTAACTCTCTCTCAGGTGTGAATAGGTGCAATATGATGAGGCATTTGTCATCCTATGTCTTGTTGACCATACAGAGTTTGTGCAATACTGCTTCCTATCCCAATATGTGGGAACTTTCAGAGTGAAGTCACAAGGACAGAGGGAAGAGAATGACTTAGTGGAGTTGGCAAAGGTCCCCACATGGAAGCTAGCCAGCCAGTGTCAGGTGCAGACAGTGGGACCGTTTGGAAGCAGAGGCTTACCAACTGTATAGAATAAATTCCCTGGGTTTCTCCCATTAGCAGGCCACGTGTTGCGAATAGATAGAATAAATTGGGTCAATATAGCCAATGACAGTACTACAGATATGAAATATGTATCTCTAAATAATTGTAGTAGCAAAATGTGCCGTAGAAAGTGATTTTGAAAATATATTTAAAAATATATTTTTTAAGACAGATCAAAGTTTTGAAGCACATATCACAGTGCTCTTCCACATGTTTACAGAGAGAAAATAATGAGGAAAAACAACCTTTCTGAGCTCCTCTGTTAAAGATGGAATACCCTGGGTCCGGGAGGCCGGGACGAGTGCAATATTGGGAGGGCATTGTACAACAGTGCACCACATCCCACACCTGCCTGGCCCTGGGAGGGGTTAACACTTAATCTGCATCCCCAAGCACCAACATTTCATGATCTGGCTGCAATCCCAAGTCTACCCTCTCTTCAGATATGTCTGAGACTCACATCACCTGAGGAAGACAAAAGTGTTGCATATTAGTCATGGGCTAAAAGAGCTTATGCTCTATTTCTCTCTCCTCTCTCTCTCTCTCTCTCTCTCTCTCTCTCTTTCTCACACACACACACACACACACACACACACACACACACACACACACACACACACACACACACACACACACACACACACACACACACACACACACACACACACACACACACATTAACACACACAACAAACATGAGCCCTAACAGTTACCAGGGCAACAGGTCTCCAAGCCACGTAGGGGTAATCTGTTTAGGGCAACCAAAAACGTAAAGGGATAAAAAAAGTTTTATAGGGCAAAAACACTTCCACATTTTAACATGTATTGTCAAAAGTATTATAATAAATATATATATATATTTATTGTGATGCATAACAGGTGCATAATTTCCTTTGGGGAAAAGGTTTGGACTTTGGAGGAGTGTGTCCAAACACAAACTGTCTAAGCCTTTATAAAAAAAGTACACTAAGATAAACATATAGACCAATGAAAATGTGTTTAAAACCTTACCTCATGTCACAAGTGATTAATTGCATCTTCATTCATATAGTGTCGCCATTCTCTGGAACATATTTTGATATGGCCTATGAAAATGCATCAGCAACAACTCGACAGGTCGTTAGAAAGATGCGTTCTTATTATTCCAGAATTTCTTATATGCTGGATCTGTTTTCTTAAATGCATTCCAAACCCATTCTGCAATTATCCAGAGCCGAAGATACAGGACTTCTTTCCTCTCCTAAAAGCTCTCTGACAATGGACCTCGCGCTCCGAATAGCCACTGCTTGGTCAATGGACCCCGCCCCCACTGCTACAACAAACAAAGGCCACTATGCAATGCTCACTGAGGCATGTAGGTGCCCCTCTTAAAAGGCCAATAACTTCGGACATTCTCTGCAGTTGAGGAAACACGTCCGCCTATCCTCCCTCCTGTGTGTGTATCCCTGAAGGAATGTCTACCTTTTTGAACTTTTATTAAAACATGATGAAATTTTAAACTACAATGGACTCACCCAAATTCGGCATTTTTGATAATCAGATGTCAATCAATGAAATTTCGCGCCACTTGTGCGCGCTACATGTCACGTGAAAACCTAGCGATAAATTGAAAGGGTAACACTTTTAGTCATGTCGTTTACTGACGTTCGCCTACCATCCGAAAACACGTTTGGTTACTTTGTTGTATTTTCTATACCAATTTCAAAGTTTCTATATACAGTATAGCCTTACAGTTCGTTTGGGCGGTTTGGCACCTGTCCTACTCCAGCTGAGTTTAGCACCTTGGCTGTGTGAATGAATGGTGTATGGTGCAGACAATTGGTTTTGTTGGGTCATCTTACAAACCATGCAGCCTGTCCTCAGAGCCATACGAAACATACTTTACGTATTTCTGGGCACCTCCAAGGCCTACAGTATGATACCCACCAATGGTTTAGTTACTTTAGACAGAACTAAAAGTAGGGAGATTGGATCAGGGAGGATGGATGGGTGTAATCTGTGACCATCTAGCAATCCAAATGTTGCGTGTTTGATTCAAATTGGGGACAACTGTAGCATTTTAGGTAACCCTTCCCCTAACCCTTATTCTAAACTTAACCAAATTCACCAACCTGCTATGTAAATTTACCTAAACTTTGTCTTTTTAGTTCTCCTAACCTTTTACGTAAATTATCCAAACATTTGTCGTTAGTTTCCCAAAACACCAACGTAAATTCTCCCCGTAATTCACCTTTGTTGTTATGGTGCAACAAGCAACCTGAGTGGTATACTACGAAGCAAACTAGATCTACTCAGGCTTTTATAAAGCTAGCCAGCTTCAGTTATCTTCACATTCCAGGTCAGGCTTCATCCGTATGACGGTGGATATTGCTCGTCCGCCTGCCGCTAACTCTAGCAGGCTTGTAACTGCGTGTGCATGTCGCACATGGCTAGTCGAAGGCGAACTCTTCATTGAGACATTGCGGAAATATCAATCCATTGGTGGGTCAGTGCCACATTTTCATTTGTGCTGAAATGATAATGAAAGAAAAGTTATCCTTATTTCATTACTTATCGTTAATGTCGTGTTTGGTATGCTTTGGTGTGCTTTGGTGTGTTTATCAATGCACAAGCACCTTGTTTCCCACTACTATCGCTCCTTCTTCGATCTGTGGAACAGCTTGTTGCATTGTGGCCACAAATAGACATTTCTATAGCAGGGTTTTGGAATCTTTAACCCTGGCAATTTTACAGATAAACTCATGAATACACTAGCAATGGCCACCAGTCTTGACTTGAATGGGAACTGCCATCTATGGATTATATGTCATTGGTTGGTTACAGTTGTCAGTTTTCTTTTTGCAAATTTCAAAATATAATTGCGCGAAAAAACGTACAGTTTGGAAAGCAAATGCTGTCATTACTAAATGTGTAATGTGATAGGTATTTAACATTTCCATTTTGTTTTACACACACATTCTTTAACATTGGTCCTCAACTAGTGGCTCAGACACTTATTTAGGACACATTGAGTTAGCCCTGAGTTAGCCTGCCCCAATCAGGTTAGTTCTGAAGGATTCGTTGCCATAGAAATTTACCTGGCTAAAAGGTGAATGACTTTCATGGTACCGGTTAACCCGAGTTGGACTCAGTGTAACTATTCCCTCCACAAGGCAATCAAACAAGCTAAGCGTCAGTATAGAGACAAAGTAGAGTCACAATTCAACGGCTCAGACACAAAAGAGGTATGTGGCAGGGTCTACAGTCAATCACGGATTTCAAAAAGAAAACCAGCACCGTCACGGACCAGGATGTCTTGCTCCCAGGCAGACTAACTAACTTTTTTGCCCGCTTTAAAGACAATACAGTGCCACCAAACCAAAACATGCGGACTCTCCTTCACTGCAGCCGACGTGAGTAAAACATTTAAACGTGTTAACCCTCGCAAGGCCGCAGGCCCAGACGGCATCCCCAGCCACGCCCTCAGAGCATGCGCAGACCAGCTGGCTGGTGTGTTTACGGATATATTCAATCAATCCTTATCCCAGTCTGCTGTTCCCACATGCTTCAAGAGGGACACCATTGTTCCTGTTCCCAAGAAAGCTAAGGTAACTGAGCTAAACGACTACCGCCCCGTAGCACTCACTTCCGTCATCATGAAGTGCTTTGAGAGACTAGTCAAGGGCCATATCACCTCCACCCTACCTGACACCCTAGACCCACTCCAATTTGCTTACCGCCCAAATAGGTCCACAGACGATGCAATCTCAACCACACTGCACACTGCCCTGACCCATACCTATGTGAGAATGCTGTTCATCGACTACAGCTCAGCATTTAACACCATAGTACCTTCCAAACTCGTCATCAAGCTCGAGACCCTAGGTCTCGGCCCCGCCCTGTGCAACTGGGTACTGGACTTCCTGACGGGCTGCCCCCAGGTGGTGAGGGTAGGTAACAACATCTCCACCCCGCTGATCCTCAACACTGGGGCCCCACAAGGGTGCGTTCTGAGCCCTCTCCTGTACTCCCTGTTCACCCACGACTGCGTGGCCACGCACGCCTCCAACTCAATCATCAAGTTTGCGGACGACACTACAGTGGTAGGCTTGATTACCAACAACGACGAGACTGCCTACAGAGAGGAGGTGAGGGCCCTCTGAGTGTGGTGTCAGGAAAATAACCTCACACTCAACGTCAACAAAACTAAGGAGATGATTGTGGACTTCAGGAAACAGCAGAGGGAGCACCCCCCTATCCACATCGATGGGACAGTAGTGGAGAGGGTAGTAAGTTTTAAGTTCCTCGGCGTACACATCACAGACAAACTGAATTGGTCCACCCATACAGACAGCATCGTGAAGAAGGTGCAGCAGCACCTCTTCAACCTCAGGAGGCTGAAGAAATTTGGCTTGTCACCAAAAACACTCACAAACTTCTACAGATGCACAATCGAGAGCATTCTGTCGGGCTGTATCACCGCCTGGTACGGCAACTGATCCGCCCACAACCGTAAGGCTCTCCAGAGGGTAGTGTGGTCTGCACAACGCATCACCGGGGGCAAACTACCTGCCCTCCAGGACACCTACACCACCCGATGTCACAGGAAGGCCATAAAGATCATCAAGGACAACAACCACCCGAGCCACTGCCTGTTCACCCCGCTATCCTCCAGAAGGCGAGGTCAGTACAGGGGCATCAAAGCTGGGACCGAGAGACTGAAAAACAGCTTCTATCTCAAGGCCATCAGACTGTTAAACAGCCACCACTAACATTGAGTGGCTGTTGCCAACACACTGACTCAACTCCAGCCACTTTGATAATGGGAATTGATGGAAATTGATGTCAAATATATCACTCGCCACTTTAAACAATGTTACTTAATATAATGTTTACATACCCTACACTACTCATCTCATATGTATATACTGTACTCGATACCATCTACTGCATCTTGCCTATGCCGCTCTGTACCATCACTCATTCATATCTTTATGTACATATTCTGTCAGGACCCGGTTACGAACCTGGGTCTCCGGAGTGAGAAACAGTCACTTAACCAACTGAGCCCAGAAGATGAGGCAGACACAGCAGTACTTAAGACGGTGTATTTAATAAAGTAAAAAGGAGAAGTCCTTCAATTACAACAATGGCAAATCCAAAAGGTGGTAGGAATAGCACAAAAAAGCCTCAAGAGATACTCAAAAACAAAAACAGAATTCCACAAGAGCATCCACCGGAATCGACAAGAATACACAGAACACTAGGGCTGGGTGCTAACATACAAACACAGAGCACAGAACTGAGGGAAACTAAGGGTTTAAATACAATCAGGGGAAACGAGGCACAGGTGCAAATAATAATGGGGAACAAGGGAAAAAACATAAGGTCAAAAAGCACAATGGGGGCATCTAGTGACCAAAACCCGGAACAACCCTGGCCAAATCCTGACAGAATCCCCCCTAGGAACGGCTCTGACGTTCCTACCAGCTCTCTCAGGGTGGAGGGCCCTGAACTGACGAATGAGGTCAGGGTCCAGGATGTCTTTGGCAGGAACCCAGGACTCCTGGGACCGTAGCCTTCCCAGTCCACCAGATACTGCCAGGACCGCTGCACCCGGCGGGAATCCAGTATCCGATGGACGGTATAAGCCGGCTGGCCTCCAATGACACGAGGCGGAGGGGAGGTCTGTCTGCCGGGACAAGGGGAGAAAAAACAACCGGTTTTAACAATGAAATGTGAAATGTGGGATTAATTTTAAGGGATCTGGGTAAGTGTAGGCGATAAGAAACTGGGTTAACTCTCCTGGCAACCTTGAAGGGACCGATGTATTTTTGGGACAGCTTGCGAGACTCCACCCGTAGAGGTAAGTCTCTTGTGGAGAGCCAGACTCTCTGGCCGGGCGCAGGGTAGGCCCGGGACGGCGACGTCTGTTGGCTTGTTGTTGGTACCTCTGTGAGGAACGCATAAGATTAAGACGGGTCTTCCTCCACATAAGCCGACAGCGTCTGAGAACTTCAAGGCTGAAGGCACTCTGACTTCTGCCTCCTGGTCCGGGAACAATGGAGGAGCATAGCCAAACTGACACTCGTGCGGGGACATACCAGTGGAGGAGGAGCGCAAGGTGTTGTGCGCGTATTCGGCCCAAACAATAAAGGACGACCATGTGGACGGGTTGTCACGAGTCATACATCGGAGGGTGGTTTCCAGCTCTTGATTCATCCTCTCTGTTTGGCCGTTGGACTCCGGATGGTACCCTGAAGATAGACTGGCAGAAGCCCCCATGAGTTGGCAGAAGGCCTTCCAAAACCTTGAGGCGAACTGGGGACCTCTGTCAGAAACCATATCTTGAGGAATGCCGAAGACTCGAAACACATGATTAATTACCAACTCAGCCGTTTCCTTGGCAGAAGGTAACTTAGTCAGAGGGACGAACCTGGCCGCCTTTGAAAACCTGTCGATTATGACTAGGATAGTAGTATTGCCATGGGATGGAGGAAGTCCAGTAATAAAGTCCAATGAGATATGGGACCAGGGTCTGTGGGGAACAGGTAAAGGGTGAAGGAGTCCTTGAGGGCGGAGGTGAGAAGATTTGCCCTGGCAGCACACGGGACAGGCATTGACGAAAGTGGCAACGTCTTCTCTTATGGTAGGCCACCAGAACTTACGCTGGATGAACTCCAAGGTGCGACCTACGCCCGGATGACAGGTGAGGCGAGAGGAGTGCCCCCACAGAAGGACCTGAGTCCTCACTGCCTTGGGTACAAACAACCGATTGGCAGGACCTCCTTTCGGGTCCGGTTCGCTAGCTTGAGCACGTCTCACGGTATCCTCAACTTGCCACGAGATCGGAGCCACAATCTTAGCAGCAGGAAGGACAGGCATGTCCGTGTCATCTCGAATGGCAGGAGCGTAGACTCGGGACAGGGCATCCGGTTTGAGATTCTTCGACCCGGGCCGATAGGTGAGGATAAACTGGAATCGATTGAAGAAAAGAGACCATCTAGCTTGTCTAGAGTTCAACCGCTTCGCCTGCTGGATATACTCCAGATTTTTGTGGTCCGTAAGCACTTGAAACGGGTGAGAAGCCCCCTCGAGCCAGTGTCTCCATTCCTTCAATGCCATCTTAACCGCTAGGAGTTCACGATCCCCACATCGTAGTTCCTCTCAGTCGGGGTAAGCCGGTGTGAGAAGAAAGCGCACGGATGAAGCTTCTTGTCTTCACCCTCTGAGACAGGACAGCTCCAACACCAACCTCTGATGCGTCTACCTCCACCACAAACGGTTCATCCGTAGTCGGTAGTATCAGGATGGGAGCAGAGAGAACGCGCTGCTTGAGTCCTTGGAAGGCCGTCTCAGCTTCTCTTCCCCAAAAAACCTTGCATTGCCACCCTTGGTTAAAGCTGAGAGAGGGGCTGCCACCAAGCTGAAGTTCTTGATGAACTTGCGGTAAAAGTTTGTGAAGCCCAGGAAACGCTGAACTTCCTTAACGGATTTGGGGGTGGGCCAATCCGCTACCGCCCCTACCTTCCTGGGGTCCATTTGGACTCGACTTCCACTACAAATCCCAGAAATTGTACTCGGGATGAATGGAATTCACATTTTTCCGGCTTAACGTACAGATGGCTGTCCAGGAGGCGTTTGAGTACTTGTCTGACATGCTTAGTGTGTTCTTGAAGGGAGCTCGAAAAGATGAGGATGTCATCCAAGTAAACGAACACAAATATGTTAAGCATATCCCTAAGCACATCGTTTATGAGCGCTTGGAACACCGCTGGGGCGTTGGTCAGGCCGAAGGGCATCACCAAGTATTCATAGTGACCAGTAGGCGTGTTGAAAGCGGTCTTCCACTTGTCACCAGGTCTGATCCGCACAAGATGGTATGCGTTCCACAGGTCAAGCTTAGTGAAAACAACTGCTTCCTGGAGCAGCTCGAAGGCTGTGGCCATAAGGGGTAGCGGGTAACGGTTACGGACGGTTATGGCATTGAGTCCCCGGTAGTCGATGCAGGACGTAATCCACCGTCTTTCTTGGCCACAAAGAAAAACCCTGCTCCCGCCGGGAGGTGGATGGACGCATGAGGCCTGCTTTCAGAGCGTCCTTGATGTAGGTATCCATAGCAGCTCGTTCGGGTGGAGATAGGGAAAAGAGCCGACCCCTGGGGGGCAAGTGCCCGGAAACAGGTCGATGGGGCAATCGTAAGGTCTATGGGGTGGTAGCATGGTGGCCCTCTGTTTGCTAAACACCAGTTTGAGGTCATGGTAACACTCGGGAACTCGGGTCAGGTCGATGGATTCTAAAGACTCGGGAGTAGAACTCGGGGAATTCTGGAAAATACAAGTAGCTTGGCACGTAGGACCCCACTGCTTGATAGTGCCCATAGACCAGTCGATGTGAGGGTTATGGCTGTGAAGCCAGGGGTATCCAAGGACGAGAGGGAACTCGGAACAGGAGATCAAATGAAAGTTCATCAATTCCTGGTGTTGTGAAACTGAAAGTCGCAAGGAGGTAGTGACATGAGTGACAAGTCCAGATCCCAAAGGGCTTCCATCCAATGTAGTGACCCTCATGGGTTCACTTAGAGGTTCAGAGGGAACGCCATTCTCCTTCGCCCAGACACCATCCATGAAGTTACCTGCGGCTCCAGAGTCTACCAAGGCTTGAAGGTGAAGCTTGTGGTTGTCCCAGGAGAGGGTGACTGGAATGAGCAGACGGGAGTTGGACGGATGGGAGGAGGTTATGTTTCCCGTTACAGTTCCCCCCGGTCTGTACGGGACAGAGCGTTTCCCTGGAGCCCGGGACACGTGGAACGGAAATGGCCCGGTTTGCCGCAATATAGACAGCGTCGCTCACTCATCCGGCGGTCTCTCTCAGCCTGGGAGATGCGTCCAATCTGCATGGGTTCCGATGGAGCCAGCGAGGATAAAGGTGGGGACTCGGAGCCGGGACTGATAGGGGCTAGAGGTCTACGGTTGAGTTCTCTCTCTCAGACGCTGGTCAATGCGTGAGGCCAACTTGATCAGGGACTCGAGATTGTCCGGTGGTTCCCGAGTGGCCAGTTCATCTTGGATAGTGTCGGAAAGGCCTTTCAGAAAGCACACCGTGAGCGCCTCGTTGTTCCAGCCACTTGCTGCTGCCACCGTGCGGAACTGGATGGCATAGTCCGTCACGCTGCACCGACCTTGGTGGAGAGTCAGGAGCTGTTTGGCTGAGTCAGAACCACTGCTTGGGCCTTGAAACACTCGTTTGAATTCCTCAGCAAAGGCAGAGTAGCTGGCACAGCAGGAACTATGGGCATCCCACACAGCAGTAGCCCAGGCCAGGGCTTTTTCCGACAGCAGGGTGATGATATAAGCGATCTTAGACCGGTCGGTGGGAAACGATTGTAGCTCAAAGGAGAGAGAACATTGGGTGAGAAACCCTTTACAAGCACTTGGATCACCTGAGAACCGTTGGGGAGGTGGAAGACGAGGTTCAGCCAGGGGGTTAACTGCCATGGGTACGTGAATCTGAGGTACTGGGACGGGAACTGTTGCCGGGGTAAGACGATCAGATATTTGCTTAATGGAAGTCAGCATCTCCGACAGAAGATGAGAATGTCTAGCCATTAAGGCCTCTTGCTGAACCAGGGCGGCTTCGTGGCGTTGGACAGTCTCCTGGTGGTGGGACAGCATGGCAAAAAGGTCCTGGGAACTGGCTGCCTCTGGGTTCATTTTTGGCTCTGTGTTTCTGTCAGGACCCGGTTACGAACCTGGGTCCCCGGAGTGAGAAACAGTCACTTAACCAACTGAGCCACGAATAGTTAGCAGAACCCAGAAGATGAGGCAGACACAGCAGTACTTAAGACGGTGTATTTAATAAAGTAAAAAAGGAGAAGTCCTTCAATACAAAAATGGCAAATCCAAAAGGTGGTAGGAATAGCACAAAAAAGCCTCAAGAGATACTCAAAAACAAAATTCCACAAGAGCATCCACCGGAATCGACAAGAATACACAGAACACTAGGGCTGGGTGCTAACATACAAACACAGAGCACAGAACTGAGGGAAACTAAGGGTTTAAATACAATCAGGGAGGGGAAACGAGGCACAGGTGCAAATAATAATGGGGAACAAGGGAAAAAACATAAGGTCAAAAAGCACAATGGGGGCATCTAGTGACCAAAACCCGGAACAACCCTGGCCAAATCCTGACATATTCTTTATCCCTTTACACTTGTGTGTATAAGGTAGTAGTTTTGGAATTGTTAGGTTAGATTACTTGTTGGTTATTACTGCATTGTCGGAACTAGAAGCACAAGCATTGAGTTGACCAAAGTTACAGTACCTGCTAACTCCTCAAACCTGATTCATAGTAAAGGGCTCTGGTCTCAGAGAAAGATATACAATACTATACATCATCCAAGACGTATGATAAATCACATTATCCAATTCGTATGCTATTTTATTACCTGGTACGAGGTACCCCACTGGGCACACCACCTTATCAAAACATGGAGAATTGGATAGTATTTGGTTGAGATGTTGATCAATGAGATGACCCACTCAAAAGGACAGCCAAAAGTTAGCAGAATTTTCAATATATTATCAATATGCTTCCCTGAGGAAGGCACAGTGATGCTGAAACGTTGGTAAATACCCATTCAATTGCTGGGAGTTTATTCATGAAGTGTGCAACTTTCTTTATTTTGATAGTTTATAGTTTATTCGCCGATAGTCAGCAGCTCCACACTAACTATTATTCTGGGTGATGCGCCAGCTCATGTTTTTGAATCAATATGCTTCCAACCATCTAAAAGCACAACCTAATTCCAATGGAAAAACAATGTCTGATAAATTGTCACCTGAATGTCTATCACTTCACTTTCAACCATTTTAAAGTAGAGCAAAGTTCAAATTGGAAAACAATGTCAGATATTTTGTTTATTTATACAACAGTTTAGTGGGTTATCGCTGTGCTTAATATAATAGCAGAACCAAATGACCTGGATTGCAGTTGAGATTACATTAAAACTACATGGTGTAAGTGATCAAGGCCATTCAAGATTCTGCACAGATTATTACAGCAATCGTGAAGACCTGCGAAGACCTATGCATGTTATCTTGAACATACTGTGCACATTTTATATGATTACATAAGAAGTATAGTTACAATAACCTCAAAATGTGGCCATGGATGTGTTACTCATTTTAAGGTTGAATGTTACATCAGTTTGCAAGATAGCCTTAACTTTAGGCTATTTACTGTATTACAAAAGTAATATTGAATTTTTGGGGTTTAAAATGCCACCAAATATCAACATTTATATGTTGTCATGCATAGGTGTAATAGGTGGCAGGGAAGTCAGGCGCAGGAGAGTCAAACTGAGTGTAAAATGGAGTCTTTTAATAAAGTTCCACGAGTATGCTCCATAACAATAAATGTACAAACATGGGTACGAGGACCCGACGCGCACCTATGCAACAATCACACTATACTGACAATAAAACAATCTCTGACAAAGACATGAGGGGAAACAGAGGGTTAAATACACAACAGGTAATGAATGGGATTGAAAACAGGTGTGTGGGAAGACAAGACAAAACCAATGGAAAATGAAAAAAGGATCAATGATGGCTAGAAGACCGGTGACGTCGAACGCCGAGCACCGCCCGAACAAGGAGAGGCAACGACTTCGGCAGAAGTCGTGACATATGTACAGTGCATTTGGAAAGAATTCAGACTCCTTGACCTTTTCCACATTTTGTTACATTACAGTCTTATTCTAAAATGGATTTTAAAAATCCCTTCAATCTACACTCAATACCCCATCATGATAAAGCAAAAACAGGTTTCTAGAATTTAAAAAAATGTATTACTAATAAAAAACGGAACTATTACATTTACATAAGTATTTAGACCCTTTACTCTGTACTTTGTTAAAGCACCTTTGGCAGCGACAACAGCCTTCTTTTGGGTATGACGCTACAAACTTGGCACACCTGTATTTGGGAAGTTTCTCCCATTCTTCTCTGCAGATCCTCTCAAGCTCTGTCAGGTTGGATGGGGAGTGTTGCTGCAAAGCTATTTTCAAGTCTCTCCAGAGATGCTCGATTGGGTTCAAGTCCGGGCTCTGGCTGGGCCATTCAGAGACTTGTCCTGAAGCCACTCTAGCATTGTCTTTGCTGTGTGCTCAGGGTCGTTGTCCTGTTGGAACCTTTGCCTTAGTCTGAGGTCCTGAGCGCTCTGGAGCAGGTTTTCATCAAGGATCTCTCTGTACTTTGCTCTGTTCATCTTTCCCTCGATCCTGACTAGTCTCCCAGTCCCTGCTGCTGAAAAACATCCCAACAGCCTGATGCTGCCACCAGCATGCTTCACCGTAGAGATGATGCCAGGTTCCCTCCAGACGTAACGCTTGGCATTCAAGTCAAAGAGGCCCTGAGCGCTCAGGGTTTCATCAGACCAGAGACCAGACCATGTTTCTCATGGTCTGAGAGTCTTTTAAGTGCCTTTTGTCAAACTCCAAGTGGGCTGTCATGTGCCTTTTACTGAGGAGTGGCTTCCATCTGGCCACTCTACCGTAAAGGCCTGAAACATCTTTTTAAAATACATTTTAATACATTTTAGTTCTATCTGAGTCATCCCATTTGTGTACATTTATTTTTGGTTGAGTTGGAGATGTGAATCCAACATATTATTTGTTAACAAGTTAATAGGCTATTTATTGTATTTCAAAAGAGTGGCAGATTGAATTATCCAAGCAGAAGATACATCTCCATCAAATGTTGACATTTGGTTGTGTTGATGTAACAGTATAGACTTTACGTCCGTCCCCTCGCCCCGAACTGGGCAAGAACCAGGGACGCTCTGCACACGTCAACAGTCACCCTCGAAGCATCGTTACCCATCGCTCCACAAAAGCCACAGCCCTTGCAGAGCAAGGGGAACCACTACTTCAAGGTCTCAGAGCGAGTGACATCACCGATTGAAACGCTACAAGCGCGCACCACCACTAAGTAGCTAGCCATTTTGCATCGGCCACATTGACAGCCCAACAAAATTCAATATCACTAAATGTCTTTACATCAAAGGTTGAAACCTTAGGCCTATTATATTGTCTATTTTATTTGTAGAATTCTTATAATTATAATTTCTTTCTGATAAAGGATCTAAAGTTGAAGATCTAATGTTGTTTTAAAGGCACAAATTCAACATATTTTATACAAGGTTTGTCAATTTGCTTAAATTTCACCCTAAAAACAATAGTTGATTATTTTTTATCAAATCCAATGTATTTTCCATGTATACTGAACAAAAATATAAACATAACATGTAAAGTGTTGGTCCCATGCTTCATCAGCTGAAATAAAAGATCCCAAAAATGTTCCATTATGCATAAAAAAAGCTTATTTCTCTCAAATGTTGGGCACAAATGTATTTACATCGCTGTTAGTGAGCATTATTCTCCTTTGCCTCCTCTCCTTTTTTCTCTCCCTTTGACATAATCAATCTACCTGACAGATGTGGCATATCAAGACCCTGATTAAACAGCATGATCATTACACAGGTGCATTTTGGTCTGCAGACAATAAAAGGCCACTCTAAATAGTGCAGTTTCTTCACACAACACAGATGCCACAGATTTCTCTAGTTTTGAGGGAATGTGCAATTGGCATGATGACTGCAACAACCTGATCAACTCTATGCAAAGAAGATGTGTTGCTGCATGAGCTAAATGGTGGTCACACCAAATACGGACTGTTTTTTTATATACACCCTACCTTTTGTTTAAGGTATCTGTGACCAACAGATGCATATCTGTATTCCCAGTAGTGTGAAATCCATAGATTAGGGCCTTATTTCAATTGACTGATTTCCTTATATGAACTGTAATTTAGTAAAATCTTTGAAATTGTTACATGTTCCATTCATATTTATGTTCAGTATAGATTCCACGTCACAATACCTTGACAAATTACCTTTAAACAACGTTGATTCAACCAGTTTTTGCCCTGTGGAATGATGGGCTACTTTTGAATTGTGTAGCACAATTCGACCTATTATTTGTATGAATAGCGTAGCATAATGTATCATATGGAGTGTCAAAGATTTATACACAGAATAATACGAATTGCCCCGAGACCAGCCAGTGCAATATTGACAAAAGTCTACACTTTTTTTATTCAACTGGCTACGATATCTGTCAAAACTGCTTGAACCGACTTTCTTGGAGATTTATGACCAAGAGGGCAATAAATACAGAATGGCCTACTATAAAAATAAGAAAACACACTAGCAACAACAGGTTGCAAATAGAACAGGTTGCCAGAGCCACTGTGATAGTTTGAAATAGCTCCCCGGTGCCTAGGAGAGTGTGCGCCCAAGTGGACAGTTGTTACGCGAGCAGCAGGTGTTCGACGCGAGTGATTTATACCACTCGTGGAGAAACACTGTCAAATATCTCACTCATCTGAGAGCCGACAACGAGAGAGGAAGGAGTAGCGGCTTGCAATGAAACCAGTTTAAGACTGGACATCAGTGTCGGCAGCTCACTTGGACATTGTGGGAGTTTGGTGTCAGTGCAGGCATAACCTACTTCGCCTTTTTCCCATTGGAGCGAGTGAGGTGGGAACATTTACGCAGAGTCTCATACGGAGCTTCAGCAGAGGTGTGATTGGGTGAGGATATGAATGGTGCTTTGCCTGGTTCATTCTTAAATTAATCATGTGCTACAATTCAGAAATGTGGCATATTATTTACCTGCCCACTTGGCACAGACGTCAATTCAACGTCTATTCCACGTTGGTTAAAACCTAATTTCATTCAAATTACGTGGCAACAATGTTGATTTAGTCAGTGTGCCAGGAGATACTGCTATTTTAATTGTGAGCTATGAACATGTATGGATTGGGTCAAGTAACTGTACAGCTTTCATTTGATTGGAACATGTTTTTTCTAACATTGTAGAATAGAACAATTCACTCTGTCCCCTAATGGAACTTGCTGCTTTAAATAGTTTCTCAATGGCCTAATATTAGAACAAACTCCCTGTCATTGTGAGTAAATCAAGAAATACAACAGAATGGCATGTACTGTAAACTGACACTTGGGTGACATTGGCGATGTGGAATTTAAGGTTACATCAGCAGTTATACAACAACAATAGAATGATACCCATATATTAGCCATTAATTCATGTAATAGTACCCCCTGAATTGTTCTGAAGTACAGCTATTGATTGTCATAAATAATTGTTTTCATCAATCCTATGCTTTCACGGATAATTCATATTGATAGATATAGATAGAATATACAATAGATAGATTATCAATTAAATAGATCATACAATTAGTCAATCAGTCTGAAGTTATTTGAATGTTTTGATAGTGACCATCAAAATACACTGGTCTAAATGCAGTTAAGACATGTGACAGTGGGAAGGAAAACATCAGGTGGAAGGAAACCTTGAGAGGAGAGAGCGAGAGAGCTGCACTATTACAAATACAAAGATGCTATGATGTGCATTGACCTTTCCCATGCACACAAACAGATTGGATTCACATTAAAGTCTCATCCATCAATAAATGAAGTGAGGTTGAGGCAAACGACCAACAGCTTGCTCTGTGTTTGTGGTCTTTATGTCCAATACCAGTTGAGGTTTGATCTAATGAATTAGTGAAAACCACTGGTCTTTACGTGAGCTGTTGTTGACATGTAGAAGCACATTGACATGTCACTCCAGGCCAAGCTGTGAGCAAAAACATCCCTAAGTCGCACATGTGACCAACCCACCTCTATGGTGACGTTGTGTATGTGTGTGTTTGGTTTTACTATCCATGTGAGGACCAGAGGTCCTTATAACGATAGTAGCCTAAACAAAGAAAATTCAAACAAGTGGGGACATTTCGCTCTTCCCCACAAGGAATAAAAGCTATTTTAGGTTTAGGGTTAGAATTAGGGCTAGAATTAGGTTTTAGGGTTAGGAGTTAGGATTAGGTTTAGTTTTAGGGGTTTGGGGTTAAGGTTAGGTTTTGGGTTAAGGTTAGGGTTAGAGTTAGGTTAAGGTTTAGGGCTAGGTTTGAACCCCACAAGAATAGTAAAACAAATGTGTGTGTGTGTGAAGGGGAGTTAGGGTTTTGTGGTTAAACAAGGGTATGGGTGCAGTGTTTCCCTAAAGGTAGTACCGTATTGGTGTTTAATTCACAAGCGACTGTTTGTGTGTGTATGCACAGTAATTATTTGCTGTTCATGGATGGAACAAACAGGACCCTGTCAGTGTTGTTGGACACAGAGGGAGGTCACCGGGACTTTCAAAGCAGTGCAACAAAAAAAAAGAAGGGGGGCGGGGGCATACGCCCCCACTCCAAAAGTGCAGCTGCATCAGAATCCATTGGCCGACATTCCAGACCTCAACCACTACACTAGTGAACACAATGCCCACTGGACAACAAAAGGAGACCAATCTAGGGCATTGAAAAATGTTGAAAACAGAAGTGAAGAGACTGGCTTTGGAGAGTGCTGTACACTGCTGCTGTTAGTTAGAATACCGTTAAATAAGATTAATTTGATAATGTAAGTTGAAGATGTGTCTGATTGAAGACTGATTGTGACAGCTAGTAGCCATAGCCACTCCCTCCCTGAGTATTGGAACTGTCGTTGGGAACACCTGCTTTACCCTTCCCTCCTCTGCCTTGTAGCCCTGACTATTTCAGACCAGGGGAACACATGAAGGAAAGGGGCTGGGTGGAGTGAGAGAGAGTCTGGTATATTTAGCATGCTCTATTTCTGCCCCTGCTGCTCTCGTAACCCCCCCCCCCTTCATACCCCCTCTCCCTGGCGCAGTGCACAGGTCTCCCAAACTGTAATAAAGGTCAGACTTTAGTGTTGGTTCAGAGAGAGAGAGAGAGGACCACACACAAATGCACTGCACACATGGTTCAATCTAGCCCATGCCATGTCGCTTTCAAAGGCACACTTCCAATGGCACCAATGCTTTAGGAATGCCTTGTACTGCCAAAGGTTTTACTATGTAATGCACATAAGCTCTGTGAAGGTCTTACCGGAATGTAGGCCGACACCTTTCCTTACTTAAACTTAGATCTTTCCACACATAAATCAGATACAATAATGCCATCCTTTTGGTTACTAAATTGGACTTGACGAAGATAAGCTTTTTTGTTTTACCCACTTTCTTTGGCCCTTGTTTGTTCTTCTCCGCTGGCAAACAGAAAAGGGAGAAGAGTCCAAATTGCAAAATGCCCAATTGACCAAGTGACCAACATTGTTGTAGCCTAGCTTTGACGAGTAAATGCTTGCTTTATACCAAGAACTGAAATACAACATAAAATTGGGTTGTTGATGCTTAGTGCTGTGGCACACATGGTAAGCCATAGTTTTTCTTTGTTTTACTGTATTTTGTCTCAAGCCTAGCTTCACAACACTAACAGATAATTGTTTGCTGTGGCAATGGTTACCACAGATGTTAGGTTACTTGGGCAGTTTATCTACTGTATGGAAACCTAAGCTCTGTAATGTAAATACTGCTGTTTATAGGACTATTATTATGGCTATGATTATGGCAGCTTCAAACATGATATGACCTGACCAGTGGTCAGGTGAATAAGACTGCCCTCACAAACTAAGACAGTTGATCAAAGTATTGGTCCTATTCCTAAAAGTGACCAAATGGTGGACGCTGGTGTTGCTTTTCTCTGATTCTTGAATGTTTGTTTGTCAACAGTTTTCTCTCCATTGCCATCATCTTGTCCATGTCCAAGCAGAACGGTGTTGACTTCAGTCTGAGTGCTGTTGATGGGTTCCAAGAGTGTGGGAGATCATTTTGCACAAACACACAGTCTTAGAAAGTAGTTAGCATTTATTTAAAAAGGTATGAACTACATCTACTTTATTACTTACAATTATATCTTTCTGTATTGTTTTTCACATGTTACTCTGACTGTAAATATTGTGTTTTGCTTTCAAACTAGGTATGATAAATACATAGATCTTGTGATCTGCTTGTATGATATGATAAAATATTACAATATGCATTTGATAATGTATTCAATACAAATTGCACTCTATCTTGACAAATGGTCTACTGGAGTCGAGCCAAGATTGTGCCTGTGGTAGTGGTGTGGGGTTTCCCCCTACAGGCCACAGTGTGTAATGTCTCTCTCTATCTGTGTCCTGCCTGCAGCTGTAGCCCCTGTACTGAGCCTGAGCCTGGTCTGCAGCCCTCGGCCTGAGGCTGGAAGGGGATGGGGACACTGGCCCTCTGCAGCCACTACTCACAGCTGTCATGGAAACACAGCATCATAGTGGCATTGCTACTGTTTCACCTGTGTTGCCTGCAAGGTACTTTCAATGATCCACAGCTTTTGTCTTCAAGCTTCCGAATAATGTCAAGCAACTGTGGTACTTATGTTACATGCTCAATGGAAAGACATATTTTTGCTCCTACTATTGTCAAGTTGTGGTATATGAACTGGAGCTTCCACCTCTCTCCCTCCTCCCTCAGTATGGGCATCCTGTCGCATCCTGAGGTGTAACTCTGACTTTGTAGCTGTCACCCTGGACCTTGGGGGCAGCGGAGGGGGCGGAGGAGGAGGCAGCAGAGAGGGCAATGCGGGCTACTGCAGCGCCCTCCGCTCCTACGCCATGTGTACCCGCCGCATGGCCCGTGCCTGCCGGGGCGACCTGGCCTACCACTCGGCTGTGCAGGGCATCGAGGACCTCCTCATCCAGCACAGCTGCCCCAGGACAGGCCCCACCGCTCAGCCCCGGCCCCTGCCACAGGCCCCCATCTCTGGGGACGCCTGCATCTACGAGAAGGGCTACCTCCAGCGTGAGGGCCGGACCCCTGACTATCTCCACTGTGGGGTGTTCGGGGATCCCCATGTTCGCACCTTCCGTGATGAGTTTCAGACGTGCGCTGTACAAGGGGCCTGGCCACTGATAGATAATGAGTATCTATACGTTCAGGCAACTAGCGCCCCCATGAGAGGAGGGGCATATGCCACGGCTCTCACCACGGTAGGCCTCATTTCTAAAATTATATACAGTAAATTATAATTTATAAAATATATATATTTTTACTTATACAACTTACGTTCTGTTCTTAAAGGCCCAGTGCAGTCAAAAATGTGATTTTCCACCCTGAGGTTTGAATAATACTGTAAAATTGTGGAAATTATTATAATGCCCTTTTAGTGTAAGAGCTGTTTGAAAAGGCCACCTGAAATATCTGCCTGTTTCAGTGGGATGGAGTTTTGGCCTGCCCGGTGACATCACCAGGCAGTAAATTTGTTAATACAGCAATAAGAAAGAGAGTTCCAAACCTCTCTGTTAATAACAGCTAGTTTTCAGTTTTTCTCTCCCCACTCTTGCTTGAGAAATAGTTTTTTTTGCCAAGAAACTATAATTTTTGGGGGGACTATTTTTATTGAATATAATCACAGTAAGTTATTATTATTACCCATAAATTATTTATTATTGAGATAAAACATAACTGCATTGGACCTTTAAAATATAACTATGTACAATCCATGACAGGTCTTTATATAGTCGTAGCCAAAAGTTTTGAGAATGACACAAATATACATTTTCACAAAGTCTGCTGCCTCAGTTTGTATGATGGCAATTTGCATATACTCCAGAATGTTATGAAGAGTGATCAGATGAATTACAATTAATTGCAAAGTCCCTCTTTGCCATGCAAATGAACTGAATCCCCCAAACACATTTCCACTGCATTTCAGCCCTGCCACAAAAGGACCAGCTAGCATCATGTCAGTGATTCTCTCGTTAACACAGGTGTGAGTGTTGATGAGCACAAGGCTGGAGGTCACTCTGTCATGCTGATTGAGTTTGAATAACAGACTGGAAGCTTCAAAAGAAGGGTGGTGCTTGGAATCATTGTTTTTCCTATGTGAATCATGGTTACCTGCAAGGAAACACATGCCGTCATCATTTCTTTGCACAAAAAGGGCTTCATAGGTAAGGATATTGCTGCCAGTAAGATTCCACCTAAATCAACCATTTATTGGATCATCAAGAACTTCAAGGAGAGCGGTTCAATTGTTGTGAGAGAAGGCTTCAGGGAGCCCTAGAAAGTATAGCAAGCGTCAGGACCGTCTCCTAAAGTTGATTCAGCTGCGGGATCGGGCCACCACCAGTACAGAGCTTGCTCAGGAATGGCAGCAGGCAGGTGTGAGTGCATCTGCACGCACAGTGAGGCGAAGACTTTTGGAGGATGGTCTGGTGTCAAGAAGGGCAGCAAAAAAGCCACTTCTCTCCAGGAAAAGCATCAGGGACAGACTGATATACTGCTTCTCAGCAACCCCACACAAGAACACAGCCATGAATAAAGAATGGTACCAACACATCCTCCAAAAGCAACTCCTCCCAACCATCCAGGAACAGTTTGGTGACAAAAGGAACAGTTTGGTGACAAACAATGCCTTTCCCAGCATGATGGAGCACCTTGCTATAAGGTAAAAGTGATAGCTAAGTGGCTCGGGGAACAAAACATCGATATTTTGGGTCCATGGCCAGGAAACTCCCAAGACCTTAATCCCATTGAGAACTTGTGGTCAATCCTCAAGAGGTGGGTGGACAAACAAAACCCCACAAATTCTGTCAAACTCCAAGCATTAATTATGCAAGAATGGGCTGCCATCAGTCAGAATGTGGCACAGAAGTTAATTGACAGCATGCCAGGGCGGATTGCAGAGGTCTTGAAAAAGAAGGGTCAAAACTGCAAATATTGACTTTTGGATCAACTTCATGTAATTGTCAATAAAAGCCTTTGACACACCATAGTAACATCTGACAAAAATATCTAAAGACACTTAAGCAGCAAATTTTGTGGAAATTAATAATTGTGTCATTCTCAAATCTTTTGGCCACGACTGTACTTCAATAAAGTTGCATAAGGTACGTCTAGCTCATTGGAAGGATGTGTGTAACAACCTGGGATGTCTCTCCACCAGATTACCATCATCTTTAAAAACTGGCGCCAGTGTATCGAGCAGCAGATCTACCAGGCGGAGCTGGACAACGTTCCCGCAGCCTTCGTGGATGGCTCCGTGACCAGCGGGGAGAGGCAGGGCCAGTACAGCCTGAGCGTCCACTCTGATCTGCCTGGGCGCCAGGCTGAGATCCGTGCCGCCCACATCGGCACCACCCTGGTGGTGCGTCAGAGTGGGCGGTCCCTGGGACTGTCAGTACGCTCGCCACGCACCATTGCTGAAGCATTCACCCCCGAGCAGGACCTGCAGCTGTGTGTGTATGGCTGCCCACCTTCACAGCGCCTAGAGACGCTACCCAGCCCCTCTTCTTCCTCTTCCCTCTCTTCCTCCTCTTCCTCCAGCCAGCTCTCTGCTGCAGCCCATGTCTACTGTGAAGCCCTCCTCCCTGCCAGGGACATCTACTACCAGGCCTGCCTGTTTGACCTGCTGGCCACAGGGGACCTTAACTCCAGCACGGCGGCTGTGGCGGCCCTGGAAGACGCCCGGGGAATGATCTCAGACCCCAATAAGGTGCATCTGCTACTGGTGGGCAAGGCCGATAGGAGTAGCCCATGTCTGCCTCTGATCCTGGCTGTGGCTGTCTTATCAGAGCGTCTGGTGGCTCTGTGGACGGGGCAGTGTTTATGAACTAGTGACTGGTAGGAGCTGTGGGCATAGCATTAGCCACACTGACTCTGACTGAGCAGATGCTCTTTCTTCATACTTGATGGCCTTGTTTCATAAACAACAGGCTTCACCTTTGACTGGCTGGAACATGGCATTGTGACTGGTTACAGATGTCAATGTTTCCCTGATTCATTTTCTTCCAGCAGGAGAAGCCAATGTTGACAGGAATAAAAACAGGTGAGTGCTCTCAGTGAGGATAGAAGTGAACTATTGAAGCCTGACACTAGTTGTGTTGATTCTAATCCCTTAACTATGCTGAGACAAATGTATTAAGACAATATGTATCATCCATCTCAGCACAGAGGATGGCCTGTTGCATAATTCCACAAATCCAGACAGTAAATGGCATCTTCAACAATTTTTTTTGTATCACTTTCTGTTATTTTCCATTTATTTTATCATGGAGGGGAATTTAGTGGTTTGTTTATAGTAAATATAATACTACAGTGGTTTCATCCTTTGTAAAGAAACTAATTTATCACTAATTTATTACGTCATCTTTGTGTGTCTACATTTGGTATGCAGTGAGTTGTAATAACGTCTCGATTAATTTCATAAGAGACTGTTTTTGAATGTACGTTTGGTTCATATGTCAGTATTTGTAAGACAATGTTTACAATGTATTGTTCATCCTGTTCATATTTTTACCTACTGTAGTTGCCAAAGTAAAAAATATATCTTCCCAAAGTTACTCATACCATCTTTCTAAAGCAATAGAGATCATGCAAGGAGTAAATGACAATACTATATTGATTTCCAAAGGATGGAAAATATCTCAAATTGCCTTCCATGTAATAATGTGAAGTCTGACTGGGATAAAACATATTTATACCTACAGATTCTAATATATTTCCCTTTGTGAGTTTTATTAAATTGTATAGTTTTTTTGTGTGTATTTTTGATGAGCAACCCTAACTGGGGGTTTTTGTGTACTTTGAAATGTCCAGTAACAACTGCAGTATTCCTCTGGAGGGGCTATTGAGGTAGCATTTGGGCGAGTTGAGTTCTCCTTCGCTGTGACTGGCAGCTCTCTTCTGCCCTCTGATGTCAGATGTCTTCTCTGGTGTACTGTCCAGCATTCCTGTTGCTGCTTCTGTGATAGCTGGAATGAGCCCATTCTAGACCCACCTTAGCTTCTCCAATGGAATAGGTCAATGTAGAAAGTGATAGTTGGGGTGGGAGGGGCAGTGGGGGTTGATCAAAAGGGGGGGAAATTGTATTGTTTTTTTATTGATTGTATTGGTTATGATGTGATTCAATAAAAACAATTTTTCACTCTATTTTTGTGAACAGAGACAGCGAGGAACCACACCGTAACACAGTAAACTATATTAGAAAATGTAGACTTGGCAATTAAGGACACTTTATTTCAATAATCTTTCAGTATTCTTCAGTACAAAAACAAAACACAAATCAAATTTGTGACAAAAATCCTTCATATTTACATACTGTGAATTACTAGAAGTGAAGTAAATTGAAATGAAGTTTGAACCTTACTCCCTAATGGCTCTATTCAATCAGATCCACTTCAGCCGACACCTGCATAGTGGTTGTTTTGGAGGTGTAACTGCGCTAGAGCTGCCAAATCCACAATTGGCTCCTGGTATTATACCTAAAGAGGACATTACCATTGGCTACACAGCGTCGCATTAAGAGAAATCCCATGTAGCCATGTTTACAAATTTGAACACGAGAATGTGAGATGTAATCTTCACCTCGATTAGGCTGATAGAAAGTCTCATTATTTAGTTACATTTTCAATTTGAGTGTCATTATTTCTATATAGCTTACACTTTCTCGTTCTGAACTTCTAACGCCAGTGGGATAGTGTGGCTTCATGGCAGTTATCAAGAGCAGCTGCTCAACAATCTGACTGCTCCAATGCAGTTACACCTACGACACTGCCAAAACATCAGCTATTTTTCTACCCAAGCCTTTTTTCACTTTAGTGGATAAGCTTATATCTTTTTGGGGGGGGAACGGTGAGAGTCCAAGAATACGTAAAGCATTCCTCCAGAGAGATAGAACACACTAGCCCTTCCTAATGTTATGTATTATTACTGGGCAGCGAATATACAAAATACTGTTTACTGGCTTCGCACCCCAGAAACTGACTGGTGTCAAACAGAAGTCATCTCCTATTTCTCTTCCTCTTTGTCAGCTTTAGTCACCTCCAATCTTACTCTTTCAGCTTTAGTCACCTCCAATCTTACTCTTTCAGCTTTAGTCACCCCCAATCTTACTCTTTCAGCTTTAGTCACCTCCAATCTTACTCTTTCAGCTTTAGTCACCTCCAATCTTACTCTTTCAGCTTTAGTCACCCCCAATCTTACTCTTTCAGCTTTAGTCACCCCCAATCTTACTCTTTCAGCTTTAGTCACCTCCAATCTTACTCTTTCAGCTTTAGTCACCCCCAATCTTACTCTTTCAGCTTTAGTCACCTCCAATCTTACTCTTTCAGCTTTGCGCTATACATCCTATCCAATTGTTGTCAATACTCTTAAAATTTGGCCTTATTTCCATCAAATTCGGTGATTTCTCTATTCAAGATCCTATATGTAATAATCACCTCTTCCACCCAGTCAATCTAGATTCAGCTTGAAGTCTGTGGCAGAGGAATGGCCTTACTAAGTTTAGTGACCTTTATATAGATGGCACCTTTGCCAATTTTGATGACCTCGCTATCAAATGTAATTACCCCATTCAAGTGTATTTAGGTATTTCCAAATGTATCTATTTGTCTGATAATCATGTCAAATGATAACCCGTCACTTAATAAAATTCGATCTGAGCGTGAAAAAGGAACTTGGTTGAGAGACCAAGGCTAATCTGAAAACAAGACTCCCTAAAATGTATCAGCATATCGATTGCGCCACCAGGGCTAGCAAAACCTTGGATCACTGTTATTCTAACTTCCGCGACGCATATAAGGCCCTGCCCCGCCCCCCTTTCGGAAAAGCTGACCACGACTCCATTTTGCTGATCTCTGCCTACAGACAGAAACTAAAACAAGAAGCTCCCACGCTGAGGTCTGTCCAACGCTGGTCCGACCAAGCTGATTCCACACTCCAAGACTGCTTCCATCACGTGGACTGGGACATGTTTCGTATTGCGTCAGGCAACAACATTGACGAATACGCTGATTCGGTGTGCGAGTTCATTAGAACGTGCATTGAAGATGTCGTTCCCATAGCAACGATTAAAACATTCCCTAACCAGAAACCGTGGATTGATGGCAGCATTCGCGTGAAACTGAAAGCGCGAACCACTGCTTTTAATCAGCGCAAGGTGACTGGTAACATGACCGAATACAAACAGTGCAGCTATTCCCTCCGTAAGGCTATCAAACAAGCTAAGCGTCAGTATAGAGACAAAGTAGAATCTCAATTCAACGGCTCAGACACAAGAGGTATGTGGCAGGGTCTACAGTCAATCACGGACTACAAGATGAAATCCAGCTCAGTCACGGACCAGGATGTCTTGCTGCCAGACAGACTAAATAACTTTTTTGCCCACTTTGAGGACAATACAGTGCCACTGACACGGCCTGCAACGGAAACATGCGGTCTCTCCTTCACTGCAGCCGAGGTGAGTAAAGCATTTAAACGTGTTAACTCTCGCAAGGCTGCAGGCCCAGACGGCATCCCCAGCCACGCCCTCAGAGCATGCGCAGACCAGCTGGCTGGTGTGTTTACGGACATATTCAATCAATCCCTATACCAGTCTGCTGTTCCCACATGCTTCAAGAGGGCCACCATGGTTCCTGTTCCCAAGAAAGCTAAGGTAACTGAGCTAAACGACTACCGCCCCGTAGCACTCACTTCCGTCATCATGAAGTGCTTTGAGAGACTAGTCAAGGACCATATCACCTCCACCCTACCTGACACCCTAGACCCACTCCAATTTGCTTACCGCCCAAATAGGTCCACAGACGAGCAATCTCAACCACACTGCACACTGCCCTAACCCATCTGGACAAGAGGAATACCTATGTGAGAATGCTATTCATCGACTACAGCTCGGCATTTAACACCATAGTACCCTCCAAGCTCGTCATCAAGCTCGAGACCCTGGGTCTCAACCCCGCCCTGTGCAACTGGGTACGGGTAAGTTTTAAGTTCCTCGGCATACACATCACAGACAAACTAAATTGCCATCAGACTGTTAAACAGCAACCACTAACATTGAGTGGCTGTTGCCAACACACTGACTCAACTCCAGCCACTTTAATAATGGGAATTGATGGGAAAGGATGTAAAATCTATCACTAGCCACTTTAAACAATGCTACCTAATATAAGGTTTACATACCCTACATTATTCATCTCATATGTATACGTATATACTGTACTCTATATCATCGACTGCATCCTTATGTAATACATGTATCACTAGCCACTTTAACTATGCCACTTTGTTTACATACTCATCTCATATGTATATACTGTACTCGATACCATCTACTAAATCTTGCCTATGCTGCTCTGCACCATCACTCATTCATATCTTAAAGTACATATTCTTTATCCCCTTACACTGTGTATAAGATATTAGTTTTGGAATTGTTAGTTAGATTACTTGTTGGTTATTACTGCATTGTCGGAATTGGAAGCACAAGCATTTCGCTACACTCGCATTAACATCTGCTAACCATGTGTATGTGACAAATAAAATTTGATTTGATTTGACCTCGGACAAAGTCTAGAATAGTGCCTTACTTAGGGTAAATGGAAGCTCCTCTTGTGCCCGGCTCAGCCTTATACAGTTTAAGGTACATCAATGTATCCATTTCAGTAAGGCCAGACTCTCCAAATTCTCCCCAAATATTGATGTTACATGTCACAGGTGTAAAAGCTCCTTGGCGCATTTGACACACATATTCTGGTCTTGTCCCAGTCTGGCAGACTACTGGTCCACTATATTTAAAACCCTTTCTGAAGCATTTGATATTGAGTGGCAGCCTAGTGCAGAAATGGCAATTTTTGGAGTACCAAACAACAATCCTTCCCTGACCAATAGACAGCTAGATGTCATTGCCTTTGCCTCCCTGTTGGCACGCAGAAGGATTCTATTGGATTGGATTCTATTGGATCTATCAATCCTCCCTCAGCCTGTCTTTGGCCCAACTCATTTTCCTACAATTAGACAAAATTAAGTAGACCATTCAAGGCTCAACCAACTAATTTTATTCCAGCTGGGATCTGATGATATCCTATTAGTGTTCATGGCCCCACCCCCAGCTCTTGAGGTTACTGCTATATTGGCCTATAGCATCAGCTCCCTCCAGATTAGTACTCTTGGCCCCACCTCCAGCCCTTGAGGTTACTGCTACATTGGCCTAGAAGATCACCTAATCACCTGACATTGTTAGGCTATTACATTTTTTGCGTTGTACTGAAGTAATATTATGTTGTATACTTTAGTGTTGTGTTTTCTGATATGTAACTCAATGATTTGCCCTTTCTTTTTAAATGTGTTTGGAATCATTCTGGGGTTGTCGGCTAGTTATGGGGTGTTGGCTAGTGCCGATTAACAATGGGTCTGATTGAATCTAGGCCTAAACCTCTCACATTGGATAATGCTAATGTTAATGCAATTCCTTGTGTATATAGCCCAGGCCCACGTTCTTTTTGTAAACAGTTGGACCCGTTATAAACAATGCACTGTTTTAACACTTACAGTGCCTTCGGAAAGTATTCAGACCCCTTGATTATTTCCACATTTTGTTATGTTAGAACCTTATTCTTAAATTGATTAAAAGACATTTATCCTCATCAATCTACACACAATACTCCATAATGACAAAGCAAAAACTGATTTTTAGTCATTTTTGCGAATTTATTTTGAAAGAAAAACGGAAATATCACATTTACATAAGTATTCAGACCCTTTACTCAGTACTTTGCTGAAGCACCTTTGGCAGATTCAAGGGAAAGAACAGAGCAAAGTACAGAGAGATCCTTGATGAAAACCTGCCTCAGAGCGCTTAGGACCTCAGACTGAGTTAAGGGTCTGAATATGTATGTAAATGTAATAGTTTGTTTTTTATTTGTAAGAAATGTGCAAACATTTCTAAAAACCTGTTTTTGCTTTGTCATTATGGGGTATTGTGTGTGGATTGATGAGGGAATATAATGATTTAATGAATTTTAGGATAATGCTGTAATATGACAAAATGTGGAAAAAGTTAAGGGTTCTTCTACTTTCCGAAGACACATACACTAATATACCAACTAAAACACTTACATACACAATAATACACTAACTAAACAATATACACAAACAATTTGAACATCAAGTTCTAATAAAATAATACCAGTGTAAACAAGCTTCAGTATCACACAGAATATCCCAATATTGCACATACACCATCCATAGATATATACTGTACAGCCCCCTGTGTTTGCGTGTGTGTGTGTGCATGCGTGTGTATTCGTGTGTGTGCGCATGTGTGTGATTGATCAATGATGGAATGTATTTAACAGTGAAAGCGGGCGAACACCAAGTCACTGACATCAGATGGTAACTCCATTTGAAGTTCGCCAGACTGGTTAACTCCAACTGAATTATCCAACCATACAGATCCCCAAGTAGTCTAACCCACAGAGGCAAGCGGTGCATAGAAACATATTCAACTACAAGCAGGGTTAGAACCAGAGTCCATTCTACTGTCCAAGATTGTCTTGAGGCCTCATATACATCCAAGTCATTGTGTTGGCTTAAATAGTGTTAATGTGTGTAGTTCCGTCTGTGTGCATGGTTCCCAGACTCTCTGGTGCCGTTTGATCACCAGTCTTAATGGTGCTTCAGCCTTTGGTTTGTGAGTTTGCAGTCCACTCACTGATGACAGATCAGCTTTAAAAGGGGTAAATAACCTTTGATCTGTGAGTTTGCAGTCTGCCTGCAGATCTCATTTCAGTTTCATTTCACTCAAGAGGTGGAACTCATCCCAAACATCCTCCTCGAATCAGGAACTGGTCTCCATGGTGCCAGTAAGTGTTATTAGGCGTCTGCTAATTGGTCAGAGGTCAGCTGCTCACGGTCTGACACGTCATCCGCTGGCGGCCGGGCCCGGTCAAAGAAACCACACTGAGGAATAGAGGGTTAAGTTATACTAAAGTACTAAAGTGTGTGTGTGTGTGTGTGTGTGTGTGTGTGTGTGTGTGTGTGTGTGTGTGTGTGTGTGTGTGTGTGTGTGTACCTTCCACATGGCCAGTGTTAGCATGGCCAGGACCAGCAGTCCCAGTAGGATGGCTAGGATGATGACCCACAGAGGAATAGCAAACGCCACATCAGGAGTTCCCCACAGCACCAGTGTACCCATCTATAAAACACACACACACACACACACACACACACACACACACACACACACACACACACACACACACACACACACACACACACACACACACACACACACACACACACACACACACACACACACACACACACACACACACACACACACACACACACACTTAGTTGCAGGCTGGATTGGGTTCAGGGTAAGGGTTATTGTAGGTACTAGTTAGGGTGGATGTCACATCTTACTGAAGTTGTGTGTTGGGGTAACTAGGAGGTCTGGAGGCTATAGGGCAGGGTAGAGGTAAGGGTTAGTGTTAGGGGTATCTTATTGAAGTGGTGTGTTGGGGTAAGGAGGATGTCTGGAGGCTAAAGGGCAGAGTAGAGGTAAGGGTTAGTGTTAGGGGTATCTTATTGAAGTGGTGTGTTGGGGTAAGGAGGATGTCTGGAGGCTAAAGGGCAGGGTAGAGGTAAGGGTTAGTGTTAGGGTTATCTTATTGAAGTGGTATGTTGGGGTAAGCAGAAGGGCTGGAGGCGGTAAGGCAGGGTACACTCTTAGAATTAGTGGTGACTAAGAACCCTGGAGATCCTTGAGGAGCCATTGATAATGGTTCACACTTGCACCTATGGTTAGGTTCTTGGAGCATGCGCAGACCAGCTGGCTGGTGTATTTATGGACATGATCAATCAATCCTTATCCCAGTGTGCTGTCTCCACATGCTTCAAGAGGGCCATCATTGTTCCTGTTCCCAAGAAAGCTAAGGTAACTGAGCTAAATGACTATCGCCCCGTAGCACTCACTTCCATCATCATGAAGTGCTTTGAGAGACTAGTCAAGGATCGTATCACCTCCACCCTACCTGACACCCTAGACCCACTCCAATTTGCTTACCGCCCCAATAGGTCCACAGACGACGCAATCGCAATCACACTGCCCTAACCCATCTGGACAAGAGGAATACCTATGTAAGAATGCTGTTCATCGACTACAGCTCAGCATTTCAACACCATAGTACCCTCCAAACTCGCCATTAAGCTCGAGACCCTGGGTCTCAACCCCGCCCTGTGCAACTGGGTCCTGGGCTTCCTGACGGGCCACCCCCAGGTGGAGAGAGAAGGAAACATCTCCACCCCGCTGATCCTCAACACTGGGGCCCCACAAGGGAGTTTTCTCAGCCCTCTCCTGTACTCCCTGTTCACCCATGACTGCGTGGCCATGCACGCGTCCAACTCAATCATCAAGTTTGCAGACGACACTACAGTGGTAGGCTTGATTACCAACAATGGAGGAGTTGAGGGCCCTTGGAGTGTGGTGTAAGGAAAATAACCTCACACTCAATGTCAACAAAACAAAGGAGATGATCGTGGACTTCAGGAAACAGCAGAGGGAGCAGCCCCCTATCCACATCGACGGGACAGTAGTGGAGAAGGTGGAAAGTTTTAAGTTCCTCCGCATACACATCACGGACAAACTGAAACGGTCCACCCACACAGACAGCATGGTGAAGAAGGCACAGCAGCGCTTCTTCAACCTCAGGAGGCTGAAGAAATTTGGCTTGTCACCAAAAACACTCAAACTTTTACAGATGCACAATCGAGAGCATCCTGTCAGGCTGTATTACCGCCTGGTACGGCAACTGCTCCGCCCACAACCGTAAGGCTCTCCACAGGGTAGTGATGTCTGCACAACGCATCACTGGGGGCAAACTACCTGCCCTCCAGGACACCTACACCACCCGATGTCACAGGAAGGCCAAAAAGATCATCAAGGACAACAACCACCCGAGCCACTGCCTGTTCACCCCGCTATCATCCAGAAGGCAAGGTCAGTACAGGTGCATCAAAGCAGGGACCGAGAGACTGAAAAACAGCTTCTATCTCAAGGCGATCAGACTGCTAAACAGCCATCACTAACATTGAGTGCCTGCTGCTAACATACTGACTCAAATCTCTAGCCACTTTAATAATTAAAAATTGGATGTAATAAATGTATCACTAGCCACTTTAAATACTGTTTACCCTACATTACTCATCTCATATGTATATACTGTACTCTATACCATCTACTGCATCTGCCTATGCCGTTCGGCCATCGCTCATCCACATATCTTTATGTACATATTCTTATTAATTCCTTTACACTTGCAGGTAGTTGTTGTGACATTGTTAGATTAATTGTTAGATATTACTGCATGGTCGGAACCAGAAGCACAAGTATTTCGCTACACTTGCATTAACATCTGCTAACCATGTGTATCTGACAAATAAAATTTGATTTGATTTGGAGGAACCTTTAATGTTTTAATGTAGCAAAACCCTTGACTGGAGGCATGGCTTAGTAGGGACGTGGCTTTCAGATAGATCTTTTTAGGGGGTAAATGTCATTCTTGTTCATCTGTTCTTTTTAAAATATTTTTTATTTTTGCATTTTTCAAATAATAACATTTAAAAATTAAAGTGAAAAGATATTAGACAGCAACAGGACAAAGTGACAGTAACAGACGAGCATAAAAAATAAATATATATATATGCCTCCAGTTGTAGGTAGCTAAAGAAGTCCCTGTTAGGCAAGTGGTATTTCTGTTTCAGCTGATGAAAAGACATAAGAACTCCCTCCTCGTAACAATGTTCCAGAAGAGTGATCCCCTTATCAGACCATGGTCTAAAGTTACTGTTCTGGAAAAACATAGGGATCAATCTATTGTTCCATAAAGGGGTTTTAGGGGAAAGGAATCCCCCTCGTCTGAACAGCTCATTCAGTTTGCACCATGCCAGGACACGTATGGTTAAAGGGTTGTCTGTGATGGTTTTTATAGATTTTCTGTCCCATTTGTAAAACAATTCTGCCCCAGTGTCATCATTCACCTCAAGCTTTTCAATGTTCAACCATGAGGGAGAGGGACCATTGCCAAACCTCTGAGCCAGACACCTAGACTGTGCAGCCCAGTAGTACATTCTTTTAAGCCACCTTGACCGTCATCAAAGGTCAGATAATCCAGACCAACCCTAGGGGTTTTGCCGTGCCAGATAAACCGTCTGGTCAGCTTGTCGAGAGAGGAAAAGAATGCTGCGGGCACAGGGATAGGGAGAGATTGAAACAAATATAGAAATCTGGGCAGGACATTCATTTTAATTGCATTGATTCTACCCAGTAGAGTGAGAGGCAAGTCCATCTATTGACAAAGGTCACCCTCCACCTTTTGCAACAAGCTGGACAGATTAAGTTTATAGAGGTTGTGCAGGTTACCATCCACCATTATGCCCAAATATGTGAAGCCCATAGGCGACCATCTAAAAGGAAACTTGTGCTTGATGGTATGGTAGTCAAAGACAGACAACGGTAATATTTAGCTTTTATCAAATATGACCTTATATCCAGAGAAAGAACTATAACACTGTAGTAGGATCTGCAAGTGAGAGAGGGAGTGTTCTGGTTTTGTTAGAAATAAGATAAGGTCATCCGCAAAGAGTGATAATTTATGGGTATGGGGGCCCACCTCAAAGCCATGTATGTCAGGGCTAATAGCCTCAGCTAAAGGTTTGATGGCGAGGGCAAAGAGGTCAGGGCTAATTGGGCAACCTTGTCCGTTCCCCCTATAGAGAGGGAAAGAGGAGGAGGTAATCCCATTCGTAGCAATCCTATCCTTAGTTGATTTGTAGAGTGATTTTATCAAATTGACAAACACAGTACCTAAACCAAACTTTTCCAAGACGCGAAAGAGGTATGGCCATTCAACCCTATCAAAGGCCTTTTCAGCATCGAGGGAGACTGTGACACTAGGTATTTTGTTTTTGTTAGCAAGGTGAATTATATCAAAGAACCTTCTGAGATTATTGGAGGACAATCTATTAATTATGAAGCCAGTCTGATCTGGGTTGACCAACAGGGAAAGACATGACTCCAGTCTCTTAGATAACGTCTTGGTGACCAGTTTACAATCCGTGTTAAGGAGAGAGATTGGTCTATAGGAGGCAGACTTTAGTGTGTTTTTCCCTTTCTTGTGGATTACAGTAATCACTGCTTGAGAGAAAGACGCTGGAAAGCAGTTGTCTTCCCTGGCTTTTATAAGTACCTCCATAAGGTAGGGGACCAACAGCTCCCTAAATTATTTATAGAACTCTGGAGGGAAGCCATCCTCCCCAGGTGATGTATTAGAAGGTAAGGATTTAATGGCCTCCAACAATTCAGGAATTGAGAACTGTTCACGCAGGCGTTCTCTGTCTTCCTCTGACACCTGTTCATCTGTTCTATTGTCATCATATGTTAAGGTTGAACACTGACAGTTGTGTAGCTTCAATGGAGCTTACAGAGGTGTATGAGCTCCTCAAGAGCCTATGCAAATCCCAAAGTTGGAATAGTTACCACCTAATAACTATATGAATGAATGAATTACATTTTATTTTCGTGTCAAATCACCAATCGGCAACCCATCCCCCTTATGGGATTAATTCACACATAAACAATCATTACAATAATTCATTATGGTTTTAAATTATAATTCTTCTTCCGGTGTTCTCTACATTGCACATCACATAAAGTGGTGTTTTGCGGGTACTATTTAATGAAGCTGACAGTTGAGGACTTTTGAGGCGTCTGTTTCTCAAACTAGACACTAATGTACTTGTCCTCTTGCTCAGTTGTGTATCGGGGCCTACCACTGTTCTGTGAAGCGAGTAGTACACAGCGTTGTATGAGATCTTCAATTTCTTAGCAATTTCTCACATGGAATAGCCTTAATATCTCAGAACAAGAATAGACTGACGAGTTTCAGAAGAAAGGACTTTGTTTCTGGACATTTTGAGCCTGTAATCGAACCCACAAGTGCTGATGCTCCAGATACTCAACCAGTCTAAAGAAGGCCAGTTTTATTGCTTCTTTAATCAGCACAACAGTTTTCAGCTGGACATTTTTTTGTGCTTTTCTTTCAAAAACAAGGACATTTCTAAGTGACCCCAAACTTTTGAAAGGTATTGTATGTAAATGTAATCAGTAATGTTAATATCATTATAATTTTATTAGAATATGTAATATGCAGTGTATAAACTTAACATGATGAGCAGGAATGACATTTACTCATAATGGGTGGCCAAATAAGCCATGCCTCCAATCTTCTGATAGTCTCGCAGCCTCTACAATATATTATTGAAAAAGTTCAAAATTGAACCCCTCCTATCACAAAAAGGTTCCGGGTTTCAACTTTTAAACAGGGGTTCCTCAAAGACCAGTGGTGTAAAGTACTGAAGTACTTTTTGAACTGGAAAAGTTCCCTGTGTGGCAATTTTTTGAATCTCAGAAGGTTCTTCCAGGCTCCTTTTCTCATAAGAGTGTAGAGGTATGGGTTAGTGTCAGGGGTATCTTACTGAAGTGGTGTGTTGGGGTAAGGAGGAGGGTTGGAAGCGGTAGGGCAGGGCCGTCACTCTGAAGGACACGGTAGAGTTGAGGAGGTATGGGTTAGTGTCAGGGGTATCTTACTGAAGTGGTGTGTTGGGGTAAGGAGGAGGGTTGGAAGCGGTAGGGCAGGGCCGTCACTCTGAAGGACACGGTAGAGTTGAAGAGGTATGGGTTAGTGTCAGGGGTATCTTACTGAAGTGGTGTGTTGGGGTAAGGAGGAGGGTTGGAGGCGGTAGGGCAGGGCCGTCACTCTGAAGGACACGGTAGAGTTGAGGAGGTATGGGTCGTTACGCCTCTGCAAGGTGAATAGATGTTATAGATACTTTATTTCTTAATACTAATAATAACATTAATACATACAATAATACTAATACTACCATTAGTATATAAGTCTGGGTTTATGTTTATGTGCTTGTGCTCACCTGGAGGAAGGTGTGAGCCCAGAGTCGGGAGCGGATCTTGACTACAGCGCTCTGACCACGGTCCAACCGCCCGACCACACACAGAACTCTTAGACAAATGATGTTACTGCAGTTCTACAGAGAGAGAGAGAGGTCATATACATTCCAAAACTGCTGCTGTATACCAAACAAGCTGACACTGAAAGTAAATACCAGGGTCTTGCTGCTGTAGGGCTGGGCAGCATTGGTGGCTCGTCTGTAGCGGTGAGGAGAGCTACTGTTCCTCAGAAAGCCCAACAGTTCTGGAGTGTCCTGGACAGAGGATGTCTGAGAGAGAGAGACAGAAAGAGAGATAGAGTGAGCGAGTGTGAGAGCGAGAAGGAGATAATGAAGTCACATTATTACAAACCACTTTTTAAGACCAACCAATCATCTAAAACATAAAACACCACAGGTACACACTTACAATACCTTGCTAAAGTTATCACATTTTTATTATAATTTTTATTAGACTTTGACATTACATAGTATTTTGTCTAAACAAAAAATTACAATGAAGTCCATTTGAATCCCACTTTCTAACACAATAAAATGTGAAGAAATCCAAGGGGTTTGAACACTTTTGCAAGGAATACATAAGCCTACACATTGTAGATGACACACTGCCTGATCAGCAGCCTTGTAGTCAGTTTTCTACCTTGTGGAAAAAGAAGAGACCAAACAACACAGGGGTTCTGGGTTACTCTGGTTCTCTTGATGTTTCATTGGATGCCATTGGTGCTATTTTTTACACCCACCACATGTTGACTTCTCACGTAGTGGGCTAGTTCTTGTTGACGTGTTTCTATAAAGATTCCCCATTCTGCCCCCCCCCTTCTTTTTGCTGGTACAGAGACTCATAGACATTACATTACTATTGAACTAAGGCATCATTCAAAATGAGGGGTGTTGTAGCTATGCTGGTGCTGATGTTCTATCTGTCTGGGGCCTGGGCTGAGGGAGAGAGTAAAGGAGGGATGGATCAGATTGACCAGAACATTCTATTCACTACCATAGATGCTGTCTGGGATGAGCTGAATCACCTGAGACTCATGCTGAACAACACAAAGAAACGAGTAGAGAAGTTGGAGAATAAGAACACAGGTACTGTAGTAATGCACATATAGACAGAGAAAGAAAGAACAAAAGTAGCCTCACGTAATAATACAGGTAATGAAACCGATCACACTGCGAAGTAAGTAGTGCTTGCTTAACTCTCATTCTGTATTGATTGATAAGTTTGGACATTTATGTTGGTGCCATTTCAGTCCTGGGGGGGGGGGACAGGGTGGTCAAGCTGAAGACAGAGAACACAGATAATCATCGTTAGATGTCATTTCTTAAATGGATTTGGATAATAATTGACTCAATAGAAAAGTCAGCTGCTGAAATGAATCATACACAGGCTACAGTATATCTTTATCATTAAAGCTCAAGCAGCAGAACTGACAGACCTCGACGACAGACAGAGTGCCAATGTGATACTGACGTTCCATTTACAGATCTAGAACGAAGGTGATAACAAAATGCTAATTTGACAAAATGCGATTTAGTTCATTAGCTCAATCAAAAATGTACAGCTGTGGATTTTGCTGGACATTTTATGGTAATGTACAAGACACATTTCCTTATGATTTCAGCCCAGAGTTACCGCAAAGGGATTGCTTAGCACAGGGGTTCCCATCTTTCTTTAAAGGTAGACTTCATAAGAACTACTGTGCCTCAGATGAGCATAGCTAATTTCAGGGAGAAATGAACAAAGCTTTGTTTTAGCTGCATCTCAGCTATATATGTTCATGCTATTTCAGTCCTGGAGGCCAGAGTGACAGCCAGTGAGAGCCAGGTGGTGGAACTGAAGAAAGAGAATGCAGGTAATAAGGAGACTACTATGAATAAACATGATGTAGCACTTTTTTTTGCATATGAGATGTATGATTCTGTAAGTGAAGTTGTGAACTTCACCAATTCACCAGTGGATACAGTTACTACTAGAAGTTGTTAAACCATCTTCAGTTCTCATACCACAACCATTAAACTCTGTAACTATTTTAAAAATCACCATTGGTCTCAAAGTGAAATGCCTGAGCGGTTTCCTTTTTAATTATATATATTTTTAAAACTTTATTTAACTCTGCAAGTCAGTTAAGAACAAATTCTTATTTGCAATGACGGCCTACACCGGCCAAACCCGGACGACGCTGGGCCAATTGTACGCCGCCCTATGGGACTCCCAATCACTGCTGGATGTGAAACAGCCTGGATTTGATTCCTTCCTCTCTACAACTGAGTTAGGAAGGACGCCTATATCTTGTAGTGACGTGATGTATTGATACACCACCCAAAGCCTATTTAATAACTTTAAAATGCTCAAAGGGATTTTCAGCGTCTGCTTTTTTAAAAATTTGTACACATCTACCAATCGGTGGCCTTCTTTGTGAAGCATTGAAAAACCTCCCTGGCCTTTGTGGTTAAATCTGTGCTTGAAATTCACTACTCGATTGAGGGACCTTACAGATAATTGTATGTGTGGTGTACAGTAGTCACTCAAAAATCATGTTAACCAATTTTATTGAACACGGAATGAGTCCATGCAATTTATTATGCGATTTGTGAAGCACATGTTTACTCCTGAACTTATTTAAGCATGCCATAACAAAAGGGTTGAATACTTATTGACTCAAGACATTTCAGCTTTACATTTTTTATTAATTAAAAACCTTTTCTACAAACAAAATTCCACTTTGACATTATGCGGTATTGTGTGTAGGTCAGCGACACAATATCTGAATTTAATAAATGTTTAATTCAGGCTATGACACAACAAAATGTGGAATAAGTAAAGGGGTGTGAATACTTTCTTTAGGCACTATATACAGTGCCTTGCGAAAGTATTCGGCCCCCTTGAACTTTGCGACCTTTTGCCACATTTCAGGCTTCAAACATAAAGATATAAAACTGTATTTTTCTGTGAAGAATCAACAACAAGTTGGACACAATCATGAAGTGGAACGACATTTATTGGATATTTCAAACGTTTTTAACAAATCAAAATCTGAAAAATTGGGCGTGCAAAATTATTCAGCCCCTTTACTTTCAGTGCAGAAAACTCTCTCCAGAAGTTCAGTGAGGATCTCTGAATGAGCCAATGTTGACCTAAATGACTAATGATGATAAATATAATCCACCTGTGTGTAATCAAGTCTCCGTATAAATGCACCTGCACTGTGATAGTCTCAGACGTCCGTTAAAAGCGCAGAGAGCATCATGAAGAACAAGGAACACACCAGGCAGGTCCGAGATACTGTTGTGAAGAAGTTTAAAGCCGGATTTGGATACAAAAAGACTTCCCAAGCTTTAAACATCCCAAGGAGCACTGTGCAAGCGATAATATTGAAATGGAAGGAGTATCGGACCACTGCAAATCTACCAAGACCTGGCCTTCCCTCTAAACTTTCAGCTCATACAAGGAGAAGACTGATCAGAGATGCAGCCAAGAGGCCCATGATCACTCTGGATGAACTGCAGAGATCTACAGCTGAGGTGGGAGACTCTGTCCATAGGACAACAATCAGTCGTATATTGCACAAATCTGGCCTTTATGGAAGAGTGGCAAGAAGAAAGCCATTTCTTAAAGATATCCATAAAAAGTGTAGTTTAAAGTTTGCCACAAGCCACCTGGGAGACACACCAAACATGTGGAAGAAGGTGCTCTGGTCAGATGAAACCAAAATTGAACTTTTTGGCAACAATGCAAAACGTTATGTTTGGCGTAAAAGCAACACAGCTCATCACCCTGAACACACCATACCCACTGTCAAACATGGTGGTGGCAGCATCATGGTTTGGGCCTGCTTTTCTTCAGCAGGGACAGGGAAGATGGTTAAAATTGATGGGAAGATGGATGGAGCCAAATACAGGACCATTCTGGAAGAAAACCTGATGGAGTCTGCAAAAGACCTGAGACTGGTACGGAGATTTGTCTTCCATCAAGACAATGATCCAAAACATAAAGCAAAATCTACAATGGAATGGTTCAAAAATAAACATATCCAGGTGTTAGAATGGCCAAGTCAAAGTCCAGACCTGAATCCAATCGAGAATCTGTGGAAAGAACTGAAAACTGCTGTTCACAAATGCTCTCCATCCAACCTCACTGAGCTCGAGCTGTTATGCAAGGAGGAATGGGAAAAATTTCAGTCTCTCGATGTGCAAAACTGATAGAGACATACCCCAAGCGACTTACAGCTGTAATCGCAGCAAAAGGTGGCGCTACAAAGTATTAACTTAAGGGGGCTGAATAATTTTGCACGCCCAATTTTTCAGTTTTTGATTTGTTAAAAAAGTTTGAAATATCCAATAAATGTCGTTCCACTTCATGATTGTGTCCCACTTGCTGTTGATTCTTCACAAACAAATACAGTTTTATATCTTTATGTTTGAAGCCTGAAATGTGGCAAAAGTTTGCAAAGTTCAAGGGGGCCGAATGCTTTCGCAAGGCACTGTATACACACCTATTTCAATATTTATTTGACTTTCTTTACTTTCAGCCCCATGGGGAAGGGGTGGTATGGGGGGAGGGTTTTCTATGGTCGCCAGGGTGGGCGGTGGGTGACTGACTAGCAACCCTTGTTGCTAGGGGGGGGGGTTGGGAAGGGGTGGGAAACATGGGGGTAGGGGGAGTAGTATGGAGACATGTTGGCTGCGGGAATGGGATGGGAAGTTGTGGGAGGCCCACTTCTTTGTTATTTTTCTGTTTATACTAAATTGACTATTCATTGTTAAATTATTGTTATGTATTTCTTACAATTTTTTGTTGCTGTCGAGCGGCAGATTACAAGTTTTTATAAACGTATACTTTTGAAATGGATAATGTACCTGTAATCCCCCCCCAAAAAATAAATAAATAACTAAAACAATTCTAATTTGGTCACAAAAAAACAGTAATGGTGGATATGTTCAGCAATGTTTATTTTCATGCTACTTCAGCCCTGGAGGCCAGAATGACAGCCAGTGAGAGCCAGGTGGACGAAGTGAAGAAAGAGAATGCCGGTAAAGCACTAATATAAACTTCACCCTCGTGTATTCTGACAGTAAATAACACTTACAACTAATAAAGCATTCTACATTTTCCAACTGTCTGATCTTAGTCTTGGAGGCCAGAGTGACAGCCAGTGAGAGTTGGGTGGCGGAACTGAAGAAAGAGAATGCAGGTACAGTAAGATAAGCTATATGGTGCAAACGTGTGTTTTTCTGTTCATTTTCCGTTAATTACTTTCCTACTACTTCAGCCCTGGAGGCCAGATCGACAGCCAATGAGAGCCAGCTGAAGGATCTGAAGGGAAAGAATGCAGGTGACTAAAATGTTTTACTTGTAAGAACTACGACATACTGTGTATTCCTCACCTGAACATGATTCAGCTCATTTCAGGATATGAAAAGCAATGTGATGTAACAAAGCTACATCAGGGTTCAATGTTTTTATCATTAAAAAAATGATAGACCTGGAGGCCAGAGTGACAACCAGTGAGAACCAGATGGAAGACTTGAAGAAAGAGAATGCAGGTAATAACGAGATGTTCAAAAAATAAATATTGAGTTAACTTTCTCAATAGAAACAACAACATATTGGATATTGCCTATTACATATGGATGTTACATATCGTCTACTATGTTTATATGATTCCAGGCCAAGCAGCACTAATGTTATCCTTGGGAAGCCGACTAACAGCCCTTCAGAGCCAGATGGCAGAACTGAAGAAAGAGAATGCAGGTAATAATTAATTGTGTTCTGATGAACTATTGAGTTAATAATTTGCTCAATAGAAGAAAAAAATAATCACCGTTCTGGATAATGCCTTTTGCCTCTTTACTAGATTTCTATAATTCCAGATCAAGCAGCACAGCTGTCAGCCCTAGAGAACACAGTGACAGCCAGTGAGAGCCAGGTGGCAGAGCTGATGGCCAAAAATGCAGGTGACTAAAATGTTTTACTTATCAGAGCTAATGCATGTACGCTTCACCTGCACATGATTCAGCTAATGTTAGGATGTAATCAAGCAAAGCGATGTTACAAAGCTTCATCACAGTTTATTGTTTTCTTGTATGCCATATTTTCTAGCCCTGGAGGCCAGAGTGACAGTCAGTGAGAGTCATGTGGCAGAACTGAAGGCGAAGAACGCAGGTGACTATTTATCTTTACTTATAAGAACTACCACATATTAGGTCTCACTTTAACATGATTCCGTTTATTTCAGGATATTATAAAGCTACATCTTGGTTTAACCTTTTAAATCATACATTTTGTTCCTGTATAAACTATTTTCTAGCCCTGGAGGCCAGAGTGACAGCCAGTGAGAGACAGGTGGAGGAGCTGGAGAAAGAGAATGCAGGTAATGATTACATGTGAATTGAAAATAATTCAGTTAATAATTAATTGCCTAGAAAGATTAACAACTTTGGATATTGACTCATATGATTAAAGACAAAGCAGCACAACTGTTATCCTTGGTGAGCAGAGTGACAACCCTTCAGAGCCAGGTGGCAGAACTGAAGAAAGAGAATGCAGGTGACTCAAATGTTTCACTTATAAGAAGGACTACATGTATTCTTCACCAGAACATAATAAGATTACGCTCATTTCAAGATATGAAAAACCAAAGTGATGTAACAAAGCTACATAATTTTCAAAATAAATTACTTTCTTGTATAAATTATCTCCTAGCCCTGGAGGCCAGAGTAACAGCCAGTGAGAACCAGGTGGCAGAACTGATGGGAAAGAATACAGGTGGCATTTCTTTTTTTCTTTTTTACGTATAAGAGCTACTACATGTGTGCCTCACCTGAACATGATTCAGCTAATGTTAGGACGTGATAAAGCAAAGCAATGTAACAAAGCTACATCACAGTTGATTGTTTTCTTGTATGCATTATTTTCTAGCCCTGGAGACAGTCAGTGAGTGACAGTCAGTGAGAAGCATGTGGTAGAACTGAAGGCGAAGAACGCATGTGACTCTATACACTATTTATACAAAAGTATGTGGACACCCCTTCAAATTAGTGGATTTGTCTATTTCAGCCACACCGTTGCTGACAGGTGTATAAAATTGAGCACACCGCCATGCAATCTCCATAGACAAACATTGGCAGTAGAATGGCCTTACTGATGAACTCACTGACTTTCAGCGTGGCACAATCATAGAATGCCACCTTTCCAACATGACAGTTTGTCAAATTTGTGCCCTGCTAGAGCTGCCCCGGGCAACTGTAAGTTCTGTTATTGTGAAATGGAAACGTCTAGGAGCAACAACGGTTCAGCTGCTAAGTGGTAGGCCATACAAGCTCACAGAACGGGGCCGCTTAGTGCTGAAGCATGTAGGGCATTAAAATAATCTGTCCTTGGTTGCAGCACCCACTACTGAGTTCCAAACTGCCTCTGGAAGCAACGCCAGCACAGGAACTGTTAGTCGGGAGCTTCATGAAATGGGTTTCTGTGGCCGAACAGCTGCACACAAGCCTAAGATCACCATGCACAGTGCCAAGCGTTGGCTGGAGGGGTGTAAAGCTCGCCACCATTGGACTCTGGAGCAGTGGAAACACGTTCTCTGGACAAATTAATCACGCTTCACCATCTTGCAGTCCGACGGACGAATCTGGGTTTGGCGGATGCCAGGAGTATGCTACCTGCCCCAATGAATAATGCCGACTGTACAGTTTGGTGGAAGAGGTATAATGGTCTGGGGCAGTTTTTTAAGTTCGAGCTAGATCTAGTGAAATTAAATCTTAATGCTACATCATACAATTACATTCTAGATGATTCTGTGCTTCCAACTTTGTGACAACAGTTTGGGGAAGGCCCTTTCCTGTTTCAGCATGACAATGCCCCTGTGCCCAAAGCAAGGTCCAAACAGAAAAGGTTTTTTCGAGATCGGTGTGGAAGAACTTGACTGGCCTGCACAGAGCCCTGACCTCAACCCCATCGAACACCTTCAGGATGAATTGGAACGCCGACTGTGAGCCAGGCCTAATCGCCCAATGTCGTTGCCCGACCTCACTAATGCTCTTGCTGCTGAATGGAAGCAAGTCCCTGCAGCAATGTTCTAACATCTAGTGGAAAGCCTTCCCAGAAGAGTGGAGGCTGTTATTGCAGCAAAGGGTGGAACCACTCCATATTAATGCCCATGATTTTGGAATGAGATGTTCGATGAGCAGTTGTCCACATACCTTTGGCAATGTAGTGCATCTTTATTGGTAAGAACTACCACATATAGGTCTCAATTTAACATGATTCAGCTTATTTCAGGATATGATAAAGCTACATCTTGGTTTAACATTTTTTTATCATAAATTATGAACTGAAGAAAGAGAATGCAGGTAACAAGAAGTGTTTTGAAAAACTATTGAGTTAATAATTTAGTCAATAGAAAAAAGCACAGCTCTGGATATTGTTTATTGCCTCTCTATAATGTTTATATAATTTCAGCCCAAGCAGTAGAACTGTCAGACTTGAAGAACAGATTGACAACCAGTGAGAGTCATGTGGCAGAACTGGAGAAAAATAATGCAGGTAACGATGATAAGCAATTAGCTATGACAAATATTTAGTCAAATAAGTCACTGGAAACATGAACATTTCTGGAAATTCACTTGTGTTAGCCTTGAGGACCAGAGTGACAGCCAATGAGAGCAAGCTGGAGGAACTGAAGAAAGAGAATGCAGGTAATAATGAACTTAGGAAAAGTAAATAATTTGTTCAATAGAAGAAAGAGGAAAAATCACAGCTCTGGATATCGTCTATTGCCTCTCTAAAATATTTATATAATTTCAGCCCAAGCAGCAGAACTGTCAGACTTGAAGAACAGAGTGACAACCAGTGAGAGCCAGGTGGCAGAGTTGAAGAAAGAGAATGCAGGTAATGAGTAGTACATTTTTTAAGAAGATGATGAATGCCTCTGGATATTGACGTGCATGATTCCAGCCCAAGCAGCAGAACTGTTACCCTTGGGGTCAGAGTGACAACCAGTGAGAGGCAAGTAGCGGAGCTGGAGAAAGAGAATGCATGTAACTATGCTGCACTAATAAGAGCTTGGCTACAACCACTCTCCTGGACCGCTGACTGATCTAATTGATCTAATCAGGATGTATCTAAGCACAGCAATGACAACAAAGCTACCTCAGAGTATGAGTTTATGAAGATATTATTCTCTTGCTATTTCAGCCCTGGAGGCAAGATTGAGTGTCGCTGAGAGCCAAGTGGAGGAACTGAGGCTAGGTAAGAACAGATCAATTCAATCAAACTCACAGTATGGTATGAAATGAATACATTTTAGACATTACGGTGGACTTGATCGAATTCATTCTCATGTATACGCAGACAGAAGACAGGTGGCCTTTTCTGTTGGTTTGACGGACTCAGGATATGTGGGACCCTTTCAAACTGAGATCACTCTGGTCTATGAAAAAATCTTCACCAACATCGGCAACGGTTACGACACAAACTCTGGTACAGCTTACGCCGACAATACTACAGATGAAACTTACACCGACAATACTACAGATGAAACTTACACCGACAATACTACAGATGAAACTTACACCGTAACAATACTACAGATGAAACTTACACCGTAACAATACTACAGATGAAACTTACACCGTAACAATACTACAGATGAAACTTACACCGTAACAATACTACAGGTTCACCCACACAGCAATACATCTACAACTCAGAGAAAGGTATAAACATAAACACACAATCTCCATGCTCACGTGTCCGCCACAGGAGGCTGCTGAGGGGAGGACGGTTCATAACATTGTCTGGAATGGCGTGAATGGAATGGTATGTGTTTGATGTGTTCGATACCATACCACTTTAGTCCGTTCCAGTCATTACTATGAGCCTGTCCTACCCAATTAAGGTGCCACTGGGCGCCTGTGGTGGCCACAGGGGCCAGCTACTGGCACAGACCCCAACCACTAGCAGGCTGCTACAGTGCCTAAAAGAGATGGATAGTGCTGATCTCTCCCTGCTTCCCCTCTGATGCAGGTATGTTTTCAGCACCAGTGAGAGGAGTCTACTACTTCACATTCACCTCCATGGGCCGAGAGCCTGGACAGAAAATGGGTGTTTACTTGGTCAAAAATGGAGAGCAAATGATATACAACGTCCAGGACAACTTCCATGGTGGTTATGAGTACATGACAGGTGCCGTGGCTCTGGAGCTAGAGAAAGATGACCTGGTGTACTTAAGGCTTCCTAAGGGCTGGGGGCTGTATGATGACAACTACAACCACATTGTCTTTACTGGCATCCTGCTCTTCACCACCAACCCTGCTATGGGCCGACTCCACTAGTCCCTCTCCGTCCTCCTACAGTCTTCAATAAACATGGAATGAGTGACTTTGTCCTGTCATCATTAAAGCACATTACTCAGTCATCATCACAAACATAAACCAGACGGTAGATGACATCCTGTTACCCTATTTTATTATGAGAAGAACTGAGCTGCATCAATGCTAGATCGGGTCAGCACACTTTGATCTACCTGGGCTGTAACTTCACAAAAGCATTTATGCAATTGTTTCTAAAACATTGAAGACGAATACAGGTTAATAAATATAGAACATCAGTGCATGAGTACAGGGTCGTGTCCAGTCTCAGCAGGAGGTGTGGTTGTGTTACCTGTAGGCCCAGGGGGTTGAGGCTGGTGTTGCTACGGCAGCTGATTGGTCCGTCTGTTAGAACCTCCAGAGCATAGAGCAGGTGTTCGTCACGGAAACGAGAGGGCCAGCCCACCTGGAGCTCCGCCTCCCGGATACTACTGGGACCTGAGTTATGGAGCTGAGAGAGTAAGAGGGAAAAAGAGAGGAGAGACAGAGAGATGAGAAGAAGAGAGAGAGGGAGGAGTAGAGAGAGGAGATGGAGAGAGAGGGGGGAGAGGAGTAGAGAGGGAAGAAGAAAGAAAGAGAGAGTGAGAGCGAGAGAGTATGAGAACACCAAGCCACTCAGCTTAGCCCCTTTCCACACACTCATTAATTCTGAGGGTGATGATAGTGAGTCACCCAAACAGGACATGGTCTCAGTGCTCCAGGCAGGAATTCTCGGAGAGAGAAACTCTGGCCGACCTAACTATAACCAGCTGGACAGACTGCAGGACAGGAGAACTGCAGCCACAAACCCTGTAGACATCCAGCAGATGTCCCCCTTCACTGCCTCTTCAACACACACATACACATGTCTGATCCCCCCTCTTACCCCCCCCCCCCCATCTCTTCCTTTATGACAGTAATTACCACTGTTCAGGAGGCCTTTGATCAGACAGCAGCCAGTACTTACAGGGCTACTGCTTTTACTTTATGTGTATGTACCTCATAGATGTGTGTGACCTGGGGTCCTACGTCATCCTCTTTGACCGGATTCTCTTTGGGCTCCCAATGAGGAAACGGAAGAACCACCTGAGAGGGATGACACACCCTGGAAAGGGAGAGAGCGAGAGAGAGGCAGAGAGAGAGAGATGGGAGAGAGAAAGAAAGAAAGAGGAGCGATAGAGAAAGAAAGAGAAGAGAAGAGAGAGAGTATGAGAACAAATTATATGGAGAACAAATGATTTACAACGTCCAGGACAACTTGGGGGGTGAACACCAAGCCACTCGCCACTCCGCTGCCAAACACAACTTACCCAATGCCGGTTGGACCTTAACCTCCCGCCCTCTAGGCCCCAACACCCACAGCCCCCCCCAACAGATCACTGTCTGTTTGTGTGTACAACATCTGTAGACCCAGCCAAGTCACTCTGGGGTCCAGGCTTTGAAGTGTGTTTGTGTGTGTGTGTGTGGGTGGGGGGGGGGGGGATAGTAAAACAAGGAACATTCGGACAAGTGGGGACTGACAAGGAAAAAGGCTATTTTAGGCTTGGGAGTTAAGGTTACAATTAGCATTGGGGGTTAGGCTTAGGAGTTAGGGTAAGGTTTAGTTTTAGGGTTAGGGGTTAAGCTTAGCATTAAGGTTGGGGTTAGGTTAACGATTAGGGAAAATAAGAGTTTGAATGGGAATCAATGTTTTGTTCCCCACAAGGATAGTAAATCAAACGTGTGTGTGTGTGTGTGTGTGTGTGTGTGTGTGTGTGTGTGTGTGTGTGTGTGTGTGTGTGTGTGTGTGTGTGACCAAGTAGCACTAGCACTGGCCCAAGTGTGCATGATTAGCATACACAGACTAACATGCACATAGATGATTAACATACACAGACTAACATACACATAGATGATTAACATACACAGACTAACATACACATAGATGATTAACATACACAGACTAACATACACAGACTAACATACACATAGATGATTAACATATACAGAATAACATACACAGACTAACATACACATAGATGATTAACATATACAGACTAACATACACATAGATGATTAACATACACAGACTAACATACACAGACTAACATACACATAGATGATTAACAGACACAGACTAACATACACAGACTAACATACACATAGATGATTAACATACACATAGATGATTAACATACACAGACTAACATACACATAGATGATTAACATACAAAGACTCAACCACACTGAGCAATAGAAATACAGCAAACTATATAAACCTGTCTCACCTACATGGCATGAGACAAAGAGATACACTGTATGACAACAGAGTGCATCAAACAGAGCAAAGATATTCTACTGTCACAGGGTTAGCGAAAAGATCAACCAGAACAGAGATGTGTCACTCACCCCCTCAGGTCTAGCTGAGCTCTGGCAGAGATGGAGAGAGACAGACTGACTGGGTTGCTCTTGGAGCTGTCTTTGTTTGAACTGTAAGATAAGAGACACACATGAGTCAATAAAGATGTTTGGATGTAATGTCTGCACCATGGCCATGTATGGTGACGATGTATGGTGTGTGTGTGCATGCGCGCGCGTGTGAGTAAATGAGTGAGTGACCATGTGTTTGTGGCGAGGTGAACAGTCAATGTTTTGTCTCGTCTGATTTCCTCCGGTCATCCGTCTCGACGCTCTTTGTTTGGGAAAGCCACAGAAATACTCAGAATTCTGACAGAGGTTCCTTTTTACAGTTATGTGTGTCACAGCTCTTCAGCAGTGTGTGTGCGTGTGTGTGTGTGTCTGTCACCTGTGGATCTGTAGGTCAAAGTCAATGTGAGGACCGGCATCATCCAGCCTTTGGACAGCAAACCTTAAACCTACAGATACCTGGAGACAGAGACAGTGAGACCAAGAGAGAGGGACAGAGAGACAAAGAGAGAGGGACAGAGAGTCAGAGAGAGAGGGACAGAGGGACAAAGGGAGAGGGACAGAGACAGAGTCAGAGAGAGACGAATCAAAGTCTATGTCAGTGACATCTGCAAGTGTTCAGTTAAAGCGAGCAGCCTTCTAACCCCATGTAGAGTTTCCCTTTGTGAAAACTAACCAGAACCTGGCCATGGTGTGTGTATCTGGGTTACGTATCTGTATTGTGTGTGTGTGTCTCAGTTGGAGGATCAGTACAGATCTGTGGGCTGAGACAGACCAGATCCCTTCCCCTCTAGACCCCAGTTAAACCCCCCTCTACCCTTGCTTAACTCACACCACGTGGAGGGCTTAGTTCATAACCATGAGTATGATAATGGCTTCTTGTGTTTGTGTAATAATGTTCTCATGAACAACATGTTAGACACTCGTCAATGCCGGAAACTCTTAAAACACTCGCTAAAACTACAAGGGAGAAGCCTGAGGGTGGAAACTCATTAGGACTCCAAAGTCAGAGACTTTATTGCACATCAGAGAGAAAATCAGAACAACTCAACAGAGACGACGAAAGACCAAATGGGTCTAAATCACTGAGGTCCCCAGGCTGAGAGAAAGAGAGAGAGACAGACAAAGTGACCCAAATATATCTCTCTCCCCAAATCTGGAAAGCATTTATTTCCTGTCACTTCTCTCCCATATTCTGAACAGCCCCACCACCACTGTAAAACTGTCTAACCTGGATGTACTGTAGAACCCACCATAGTACAGAGACAGCGTTTGTCAAGGAAATTATCTAATGCATCGACCAATAAATGCCGGAGGCTCTGTGACTGTTCTCACATTCCGTGATGTAAGAGCAGGGATTGACACTGTCAACCAAACTAACAGACAGGTATCAATTTATTTTTCTGCCCAGTGAGACCTCTGATTGCTCCAAGGCTATATATGGTGTTCCACAGGGCTCTGTGGAGGGGCAGTTTCTGTTCACATTATACATGCTGATCGTCTGGCAGAGGTGGCACCACAGGCCCCAGAGTGGTGTAGCGGAAAACAAAATTCTGGGGTACATCATTTTTTCCTGATCTGGTAACCTAACCAGGTAAAACTCCGGCTCTTATACGGTATGACGTGATTCATCTGTTGAATATGGGCTATGATGGGACCAGAGTTTTTCTAATCAGGTCACATGGTTTAAAAAAACTCCTGGCCTTGGGGAGGATGAAAGCCCTGTTAAACTGCAGCAACCTTGTACTTGTTGTTATGAATTATATTTTAAAGAAGGACTGGGGCGGTCCTATACACAGACACTCAGAAAGCTACATGATTGGATAATGTGCAGATTTGCATCATGTAGTCCTGCTCCTGCTCAACTGTAATACTCATAACAAAATGTACTCACAGTCTATGTCAGCTACTGTGTTTAATGATTAATTCAAGTTTATACTCTTGGATTGAAAAAGTCAAAGTAACCTGGTTAGCCCAAGTTTAAATATAAACCAAATGTAATCCCATTGGGTTATAAATAGCCCACACTACGTTACCACTTCGTTTACCCTGGCCAGAGGGACAGGGCCCATAGAAGGCCTGACTATGCAGCTGCTGTTAGTAGCCTACAGTGGATCAGACTCAAAAAGTGTCTCGTTACCATGCAACACATGTCAGATCGCTAATGTTTAGGAGTAAAGGCTGCTCCATTGATGTAAGAGTTTTTGCTTGTGTCTGTTGGGACTGATGTGCTATCAGCTCGCTAAATAAATACCAGAGGAAAGTGGAGAGCGCATTGAGCATTAATCTGATTGGTCAAGACACACAAAGAGCCTGTAGCAGCACTTCGGTGTGAAAGACAGACAAATCATGAGGCAAATCGGTCTAAAAAACAGCACTTTGCCCCTTTTCTTTTACACTTTGCGTAGATATATTTTATTAAACTAAATCAAAAGTGATTGAAAAGTGCTGTGGCAAATGCTGCCTCGCTACACATTTTCCAGCAGTCCTGCCACCTGGGATGTTACCCATAAACAGTGTCTGTTTTCACCGCTATGCTTGTTGACCCCAGGAAGAGTAGCTGCTGCTTTAGCACCAGCTAATGGGTATCCTAATAAAATACAAAAAATGCTGACAATACACAACGTTTTAAAGAAACATGGCGAGGCAGTCTGCATTTTAGAGGCTTGACTCAAAAATATTAGAATGAGAAAAAGATACATTCAAAATGGTCTACAAGCGTCGTTACTCCGACTGCATGATTAGTGTGTGTGTTTATTCTATAAAAGCTCATGAATTCCTACAGGTCCAAAGGGGCAAGGGTAAGTATGTCTGGGAAACATCTGGTCTGAAGGAGAGCTGACGTGCACACACACGTGTGTCACTTCTAGAGCTAACAAATACCACTCTCAGGGTCACAACACACACACTCACGCATGCATGTGGCCACACACACACACACACACACACACACACACACACACACACACACACACACACACACACACACACACACACACACACACACACACACACACACACACACACACACACACACACACACACACACACACACACACACACACACACACAGAGCGGTTACAGAAACACAGGGTAGAGTTACATGTCAGATGGGACCACTCTTTACTTTACAAAGCCTGTGCTTCCTGGATGTGTCATGCAAGGGGCGAACGGATTAACACACACAGAAATACCCACAGACACCTTCAGAGTGTGGGACTCAGTGGGGCACGGGGTATCTGGGTGATCATTCAGCATGGTAACTATCAATCAGCACCACTGTATCTGAGTGACAGCTTCCTGCTTGGACAGGAAGTGGTTGTTTCCAAGTAGAGGGGGAGGTCAGAGTGGGTGCATGTGCGTGTGCATTTTTTTGTGTTCTTTTGTGTTTGTGTGTGTGATGGACTTACTTCTGTTCCTGCAACCATAGGGTTCCCCAGGTCACACACCACCAGTCTGGAGTCATTCACCATCCTGTACTCACAGTTCAACCTGGATAGAGCCTGGAGAGGAGAGGATGTGGAAGGGAGAGGGTGGCAGAGAGGTGATATGTGGGGGAAGGGAGGAGAGGAAGAGAGTGATGAATGTTCTGACAGTAACAACCTCATCTCATCCATCTTTGGGCCCCATTACACATTCATTCAATCACTCTCTAGAGAAAAAACCCTGACGTTGTCAACAGGATGTAATGTAATGGTAAAGAGGTCAGCAAGGCTGTAGGGTCTAGTTGAGCTGGGCTAGGGTTGGGGCCAGTGTGGGGGGTGTGGAAGTGTGTGTGGGAATGTGTGTTCTCACCTCTATCCTGCGTTCCACTCCTATGTAATCAGCCTCAGGGGGTAGGAGTGTGTGTAACTCAGTCTCATATGCCCCCTCTCCTTTGTTAACCGCGTTTATGGTCAACATGACCAGGTTGTCATCCCCGACCACCAGCTCTGTACGGTCTCTGTGTTTGTGTGTGTGCAGGAGAGAGAAATAAACAAGTCAATACTATGTCAAACAGTAGAGGTCGGAGTGTGTGTGTGTGTGTGTGTGTGTATCAGTCAGAGGAGAATGACACGGTTTGTGTTGGGCTGCCATGGCAATTGCATACAGATGAAAACAGAAGAAAAACAACACACACACACACACACACACACACACACACACACACACACACACACACACACACACACACACACACACACACACACACACACACACACACACACACACACACACACACACACACACACACACACACACACACACACTTGCTGATGTAAACAATTAGAGAGCAAACTTCTCTCCTTGCGTGCTGTAACACAGTCCTAGCCTTTGTTTAGGTGTGTGTGTGTGTGAGTGTGTGTATGAATGTGTGTGAGTATGTACATACGTTGAAAGTTTACAGGTTGACAAGGACTTTTTTGAATCAGCATGCCTCACTTGACAGGGCAGGGCACAACACACCACAAGGCGTAACACACCCCTATATCAGTAAGGTTACTTAACTACTGTTTTTAAAATGAGACCGTAACGGTTTCATGTTGACGTATATGCTACACATGTTACATACAGTACATACTTACATGCTTGCAGATAGCTGGAGGTCTGGAATACACTCGTTGTCTTCCCCACAGTCCAGCAGAATATATGCCTGAGAAATAAAGGAGAAAGGGAGAGACCGATGGGGAGAGGGACGGGGGACGGGGGTTAAGGTCGAGTCTAACGATATGCTGTAAGTGGTCTTGATTGGATGAGAAAGAGAGCCCACACACACACACACACACCTGTTCCTGCAGGAAGGTACTGCTGTAGCGGTTGAGGACAGGGGGGAGGTCCAGGTTGGAAGGAGGGGCTAAACTGTAGTTCAGAGCCAATGAGATGGGAGTCAATTTATCCCTAAACTCATCCTCCCCCTGAGAGGGACAGAGAGAGAGGAGGGGGGGATAACGTGTAACAGAAAGTTTGTTCACTAGAACACAATAACTAGTCCAAAAACAGGTTCAGCTGAGTTGACAGATGTTTTGAGAGGATCTTGTCCAAACACAGCAAGGATGGAGGCCTCTTTTCTTAAAAAAAAACTAAAATTCTTTTTTTTGGCAGAGGAGTGTGTTTGACTTACTCGTAGGTAGACAGTATAGTTCAGGCAGGAGTGAGGACGGCTGTGGCCAAGCATTAGGACCCCTGTGTGCTGGGGCTGATGGGAATCCAGGAAATAAACTCTCTTAACTCCGCCCCTCACACCTTTAAGCCAATCCAGTTGCAGCTCTGCATTCAGGACTGGGAGAGGTGGAGGAGAGAGGGGGATGGAGGGAGAGAGTGAGTGAGTGAGGAGGGGTTCCATATGGTCCCATCGTGTGCGGAAGTGTGTGTGTATTCTCATCTGGTGTGCAGGAGGGAACCATGGGTATGGTCTACTTTATCCCTTTTAGTTTCTACAGAGCATCATTAGCCAGTGGAAACAATGCATTCATACAGTTAGCATCTTTAACACTAACTTATGCATAAACCTCTCCCTCCCCCTCTTCATCCCCAGTCAGAGCTACTTACCTACAGACTCTGGGATCCCCACACCGCTCACCTTTGCACAAATATCTACCCTTAGACTGGATAACAGAGAGAGAGAGGTAGAGAGACATGGGAGATTGAGGCAGGATAAAATAATTGCTCCTCTGTATGTCAGTGTGTGTGTGTGTGCGCTCATCTCGATCTCACACACACACACACACACACACACACACACACACACACACACACACACACACACACACACACACACACACACACACACACACACACACACACACAGGTTCTCTAGCAGTGAAATGCCTGCCAACCAGAACCACTCAGGACAGAACAATGGGCACCAATTAGAAGAAGAACTTCATCTTTACTGCTCGTCCTCTCAGTCTCCCTAAAACAACCAGAAAAACTCCTCAACTGGCCAAAGCTCTCAATAAAACAACTATTCAATCAAATAAAAAGCAACAATCCCAGACAGTCCTAAAAACTCCCTAATAGTACATGTGTTGTTGTGTCCTGTCTCGTTCCTCCAGCCAGTCTGATGGTTTATTTCAATCAGCTGTGTTTGTTTTGACTGAATTCCACAGTTTGGTGCCGTCTGTCAATCTGCCCAAACACACCATGTCTCTGTCCTGCCAACACACATAGCCTAAAAACCACCCTATTGGTCAATTGTCTGTCACTCACTAGGTTACCTAGTGACTGCGCGTGTGTGTGTGTGTGTGTGTACTCACCAGGTCACCATGGTATCAGATTCTGTCAGGAGGCAGGATCGGTCATCAGGGTTCAGGATTCTAGGAGTCAGGATCATCTCTGCCTCCACTGACACTACAGGACGAGCCCTACACACACACACACACACACACACACACACACACACACACACACACACACACACACACACACACACACACACACACACACACACACACACACACACACACACACACACACACACACACACACACGCACACACACACACACTTAATCTCACCGTTGTAAACTAGCAGCCAATCTGATACATGAAACAATGTAGTCTAGCCAATCAGATAATTAGATATCTTACCTGTACACCGACACCTCCCCTTTACCAAATGCTCCCACTATCAGATCTACAGTGAAAGAGAGAGAGAGAGAAAGAGAGAGAGCAAGACAGGGAGACTACATGAGCTTCAAAGAAACGCACAGATGGGACTGATTTCAAGGTCTCCAGCAATCTTCATCAAGCACAGACCTCTCACGTTTTACACACACTGACACAGATACACACACATACACAAACACATTTGGTCTGTACCAGCTTTGAGTAGTGAATATAACTATTTTTGCAGCACTATTTTGGTTCAGAATGAAACTATCAAAATAGGAACACAGTGTGTGTGTGTGTCGCAACGGAGAGACCCCACGGCACATTCCAGCTCCATTAGAACATTCCCATTGGTCCAATCAGAAACCTCTGCTACACAACAAGAACATTCCCTCACTTTACTATAATCATGTGCCTTATACAACTAGTCAGTCTGTAGCAGCCACACAACTCGTCCAGTGCTCTACTCAGTTAATTTGTGTTTATGTGTTTTGAAGATGAAGAGTCTTAATTGGGTTTTTGTTTAAAATAGAGCTGCATTTTAATGAGTGTGGTCATGGGAGACATACCACTCTCTCTCACACACACACACACACACACACACACACACACACACACACACACACACACACACACACACACACACACACACACACACACACACACACACACACACACACACACACACGTTGACTGAAAGTCTGAAACCGCAGTGGGTAAGAGACTTAATCAATACCAGCCTTCCCTGCCAGACACACTAAGCTAACACAACGCTAACACAGGACTGACCCCCAACCATAGATCTAGCTAGTCCTGTCACTGGAAGACAGAGGTTATGCTCTGAATATAAATTACATTACATTACACACACTAAGCTAACACAACGCTAACACAGGACTGACCCCCAACCATAGATCTAGCTAGTCCTGTCACTGGAAGACAGAGGTTAAGCTAAGCTCTGAAACTGATACAGCACTGGGACTGGGGACAGAGGCTAAGATAAGTCATGCTAATATCAATGAGGCTGAGGTTCAGAGGCTAAGATAAGTCATGCTAATATCAATGAGGCTGAGGTTCAGAGGCTAAGATAAGTCATGCTAATATCAATGAGGCTGAGGTTCAGAGGCTAACATAAGTCATGCTAATATCAATGAGGCTGAGGGTCAGAGGCTAAGATAAGTCATGCTAATATCAATGAGGCTGAGGTTCAGAGGCTAAGATAAGTCATGCTAATATCAATGAGGCTGAGGTTCAGAGGCTAAGATAAGTCATGCTAATATCAATGAGGCTGAGGTTCAGAGGCTAAGATAAGTCATGCTAATATCAATGAGGCTGAGGTTCAGAGGCTAAGATAAGTCATGCTAATATCAATGAGGCCAGACGGCTAAGATAAGCGAGCGCCAGGTTATCAATGAGGCTGAGGTTCAGAGGCTAACATAAGTCATGCTAATATCAATGAGGCTGAGGGTCAGAGGCTAAGATAAGTCATGCTAATATCAATGAGGCTGAGGTTCAGAGGCTAAGATAAGTCATGCTAATATCAATGAGGCTGAGGTTCAGAGGCTAAGATAAGTCATGCTAATATCAATGAGGCTGAGGGTCAGAGGCTAAGATAAGTCATGCTAATATCAATGAGGCTGAGGTTCAGAGGCTAAGATAAGTCATGCTAATATCAATGAGGCTGAGGGTCAGAGGCTAAGATAAGTCATGCTAATATCAATGAGGCTGAGGGTCAGAGGCTAAGATAAGTCATGCTAATATCAATGAGGCTGAGGGTCAGAGGCTAAGATAAGTCATGCTAATATCAATGAGGCTGAGGGTCAGAGGCTAAGATAAGTCATGCTAATATCAATGAGGCTGAGGGTCAGAGGCTAAGATAAGTCATGCTAATATCAATGAGGCTGAGGGTCAGAGGCTAAGATAAGTCATGCTAATATCAATGAGGCTGAGGGTCAGAGGCTAAGGTAAGTCATGCTAATATAAATGAGGTGGGGGTCAGAGGCTAAGTTTACTCATGATAATATATCAATGGGACTGGTTAAGCTCATTAGTTCTGACCTCTGCAGTTCTGTTTGAAAGAGTTCTGAGCTCTCTAGTTCCATTGGTCTAGTGAATGGGGAAAAATGTGGTTTTGAAGACACGTGACAGAGAGGTTGTTTCTAGTTTACTAGTAACAGTCAAGTCGAGAAATCTTCCTCAGATAGCCTCTTATCTGTTGGGAATATACATACCTGACTATCCATCAAATGAAACGGACTAGGTTAAGTCTTGATGCTGATAGAGGGCTAGAGTGTGACACACCCATGCACACTGTGAGTGACATCTGTTGAAATGGTTAAACTATTAGAGTCAAATAAGATCTATTGAGTGTGTGTATGTGTGCGTGTGTGCACACATGCGTTTGCCTCTGTATGCGTGTGTGTTCTTGTGTGTGTGCGCGTGTTTAAGTGAGCGTGAGTCTAAATTGAATGTAGGAGTGGTCCATCTGTTTTTGCTGTCAGTGAGAGTGCCTTAGCCTGCTGGTCCTCTGAAACCACAACATTACACCCTAGCCCCCAGCGTGTGTGTGTGTGTGTGTGTGTGTGTGTGTGTGTGTGTGTGTGTGTGTGTGTGTGTGTGTGTGTGTGTGTGTGTGTGTGTGTGTGTGTGTGTGTGTGTGTGTGAGATAGGTGTAACAAGGGGCCGGCAGAGGAAGTGGGACCTCTAGCTGTCTGTGGGGTACAGGGGGCAGTTGGAAAGGTAGAGGTGAGGAGGGAAGGTGGAAAGGGGGAAAGGAGGAAGAGGGGGAACGAGGCAGAGAGGAGGAAAGAGGACAGCAGCTAAAGCACTTGGCCTTTCAACCACAGTCTGTAAAAGTCATCAGAGTTAAGGTGTGCTTTCAACAGGCAGATCTAACCGCACCACACACACACACACGCAAAAAAGTACAGTCCAAACATCAGCTCTGCCTCAGGGACCCAAACTTCCAACAGAAGAATGCTGCTCTCATTCCAAAGTCCTGGATCTGTCCGTCTTACACTCCAGCGAAACCCAACCCCACTACTCCGTAGGTGTATGTGTGCATACGTGCGTGCCAGTGGAGGCTGCTGAGGGGAGGACGGCTCATAATAATGGCCGGAATGGAGCGAATGGAATGGCATCAAACAACTGGAGACCATGTGTTTGATGTATTTGATACCATTCCACAGATTCCGCTCCAGTCACTACCATAAGCCTGTCCTCCCCAATTAAGGTGCCACCAAACTCCTGTGATGCGTGCCTAAGTGTGTGTGTGTGTGTGTGTGTGTGTGTGTGTGTGTATGTGTGCGCGAGTGCATGTTCCTCCCATAGGTACATCTGTACTCCTTACCCAGCTGTTCTTTTCCCTCTAAAAAGTGCTACTGACACAGAGGCTGATTTGGGGTAAATGTATCTTTGGAGTAAATAAAACATGGCCCATGGCACACTTTCCCCTTCCAAGTCAATCATATTTCCACACTGATATAAACATGTCTGCCACCACTGATTTGAGGTTAGTATGTAAACACACACACATACAGACACACATTTGGAGTAAGTGTACCTTTGGGGTATGCTGAGTAACTAAACCTCTAGGCCAGTCCGGACTCCCTGCTCTGAGAAATATGGCTGCCATCCAACGTTTACACAACCTGTCAGAGACTGGCTGCTTCAAACTTCTGTATGAGCTCTCTCTTTAGAACCAGTGTTCAGTGTGTCCACTGTCAAAGTGTTCAGTGTGTGTGTGTGTGTGTGTGTGTGTGTGTGTGTGTGCGTGTGTGTGTGTGTGTGTGTGCTGTGTGTGTTTTCTGTTCAGTAGAGCTGAGTCAGTGGGATTGCTGATTGGCAAGTTAAATGTCTACAGCATTTGATCTCTACCGCTGAACATAATTCCTGCCATCAGGCCATCTGACCCCTGACACACACACAAATGTGACCTTAACCTTAACCCTAGGAGTGGGAACAGCAGAGCTTCCCAGGGTCAGTGTGCGTCTAGCAGGCTGTAACCTCTGTGCACTAGGGACATCTCCTGCTGTTCCTGACTGATTGCTTTCTCTGACTCTGACCCAGTCACTTCTCCAGGGTTAGTTTAAATAGGAACACTCCTTCCAAGAAGCTGATGTGCAACCTTGTTGTGAAAGACCTCAAAACTTGTGTTGCCTCTGAGAGATGCCGCCTCGACTTGAGCTCGGTGGGTTAATGCAGTCTTGAGGCGTGCAGACAATCGAGGTTTGATACCCAGCTGGACACGAGTCCCCTGGTAGAGACACACGACTGTATCCATCAGGAACACTGATCCATCTCTCTAATCCTCCCGCCCTTCTCTCTCTAAGAGTAACATGGGTTTTGTACCTATGGGATCATACAACTTCACCTATAGAAACAGACTTATGGACACACACCGTGAAACAGGCGCCGTGAAACAGGCGCACAGATGCCTTAGAAGTCCTGTCATAACGATGAAACATCTGAGGGTCCTTTAACAAAGTGTGACTTTACTAACATTAACCACAGACTATATGTGTGTGTGATGGCTATGCCACCCGGGAGCTTTCCCTCCACTACCAGATCTTTCGCAGAGGGCTTTAGAAAGCCTGAGTTACAACACGCACGCGTGTGTGTCCGCATGCTTATATGTATATGCATTGTGTTTGTACAGTGTGTGTGACTGAGTAACTCGATGTGGGGTGATTCTGTATATGGTCTGGCTTTGGTTCATAGCCTGGCACAGACTCAACACATACACTCAGAGGCCAGTGAAATGGATCACAAGCCATGCAGTGCATATGTGTCTGTATGTGTGTTTGTGTGTGTTAGCGTGTGTGTGCATGTGTGATGTTTTCATTATAAAAGATTTCCTGTTTGTGGGATGGAGAGATCAGAGGACATCTGTTGTTGTTACAGAAAGAAGACAATATGGAAAGAAAATAAATAATAAAATAATAATTCCTACTTTTCAGCTTGGTCTGTAGAGGTACAAAGACTGAACCATGCTGCCTTTAGAATGGCTGCCTTTCAGCTTGGTCTATAGAGGTACACAGACTGAACTATGCTGCCTTTAGAATGGCTGCCTTTCAGCTTGGTCTATAGAGGTACACAGACTGAACTATGCTGCCTTTAGAATGGCTACCTTTCAGCTTGGTCTGATCTATAGAGGTACAAAGACTGAACTATGCAGACTGAACTATGCTGCTATTTAGAATGGCTGCCTTTCAGCTTGGTCTATAGAGGTACAAAGACTGAACTATGCTGCCTTTAGAATGGCTGCCTTTCAGCTTGGTCTATAGAGGTACAAAGACTGAACTATGCTGCCTTTAGAATGGCTGCCTTTCAGCTTGGTCTATAGAGGTACAAAGACGGAACTATGCTGCCTTTAGAATGGCTGCCTTTCAGCTGGTCTATAGAGGTACAAAGACTGAACTATGCTGCCTTTAAGACTGAACTATGCTGCCTTTAGAATGGCTGCCTTTCAGCTGGGTCTATAGAGGTACAAAGACTGAACCATGCTGCCTTTAGAATGGCTGCCTTTCAGCTGAGTCTATAGAGGTACAAAGACAAAGACTGAACCATGCTGCCTTTAGAATGGCTGCCTTTCAGCTTGGTCTATAGAGATACAAAGACTGAACTATGCTGCCTTTAGAATGGCTGCCTTTCAGCTTGGTCTATAGAGGTACAAAGACTGAACTATGCTGCCTTTAGAATGGCTGCTTTAGAATGGCTGCCTTTCAGCTTGGTCTATAGAGGTACAAAGACTGAACCATGCTGCCTTTAGAATGGCTGCCTTTCAGCTTGGTCTATAGAGGTACAAAGACTGAACTATGCTGCCTTTAGAATGGCTGCCTTTCAGCTTGGTCTATAGAGGTACAAAGACTGAACTATGCTGCCTTTAGAATGGCTGCCTTTCAGCTGAGTCTATAGAGGTACAAAGACTGAACTATGCTGCCTTTAGAATGGCTGCCTTTCAGCTGAGTCTATAGAGGTACAAAGACTGAACTATGCTGCCTTTAGAATGGCTGCCTTTCAGCTTGGTCTATAGAGGTACAAAGACTGAACTATGCTGCCTTTAGAATGGCTGCCTTTCAGCTGAGTCTATAGAGGTACAAAGACTGAACTATGCTGCCTTTAGAATGGCTCCAAATTGAAGGGAAAACAATTCTGAAGAATTGGAGGCCTGTCTCAGCTGGAGGCCTACAACACTATGGTGAAATATCTGGCAAACAGACTAAACACTTTCAAAGGGAAATTTAAAAAAATGTCAACTTCATATTCATCATCTTCAGCACCATCCCAATATGAACATATGTGTAAATGGCACGTTTCTATGTTTTGTAGCAAAAATAATAAAGAAAATAAGTGTTTCCAATGACATCATCAAACAATTAGTAGGCAATTAGTAGACAATGCCTACTCATAATTGGTTAAAATCACACGACGCACACTGATGATGTCATTGGAAACACTTATCTCCCTCATATATTTTTTTCCACAAAACATGGAAACACTATTTTCACATATGTTGATGTTGGGGTGGTGCTGGAGATTTTGACATTTTGACATTTCCTTTAGATGTTTCAGTGCACATGCCCCCCCTCCCCCACTCTCTCTCTTCCTGGGGCAGGACAAGAAGTCCTCAGAGAATCGTCGTGGCAACAGCTCTGTAACCCCACTACCCCTCTTGAGTAACGACTTCACCAGAAGAAGGGAGGAGAGAAGTGAAACAGAAAAAAGAGGATCAAATAAGTAAGGTGCATGGGAGTGTACCAGGGTAATGGTTGTTGTCCAGGTCTCTGTCCCCCCTCAGGGTGAAGCCGTAGCCGGAGAGGCCACTACTGGAGGCCCAGGCTCCATAGAGCTCCTGGCTGAGGGTTAGGCCACGGGCCGTCAGTTCTCTCTGGCCATTGTAGATTAACACCAGGCCACTCCGGTCCTCCCCACCAAACGGACAACCCACCGCCACGTCTATGAGACAGAGAGAGAGGGGGGTGGGGGGAAGAATGAGAGAGAGAGAGGGATGGTTTAGACATCATCAAGTGAAAGCCCCTGAGGGAGAGGTAAAGAGACTACCTAGGACTACCCCTCCCTCTTTCCATTTCCTTCTTTTTCTCTCTCTCTCTGTCCAAATGTATATGTCAAACATGTAGAACTGTCTAACAGGCACAGGCAGGAGATTCTGGGGTAGTGAGCAGCCAATGGTTACCCTCCACCAGTGATTGCCAGGTGTTAGTCCCCCCCCCACACCGCAACTCCCCACCTACATCATGTTCGCTGTAGGGAAAAATGGAGTTGAAAACTACAAACAGAGGGTTGTCATGGTTACACTGCTCTGTGATTATGAGGGAGGTTATCAGAGACACACACACACACAGCTATACACACACTACTGTATGATAAGGAGGGAGAACATCACAGTGTCTCAGACTCTAGTCTCCATTGTGGCTCAGACAGCTGGAGTCTCTGGCTCCATTCAAGCTCCATTCTGGCTCCGCTTGCGCTGCAGTTTCCTGAGGCTAATGGATCCTCTACTGATCTGTCCTGTGTGTGATCACCTCCACATTCCCAGTCTAACCCAGCCACACCCTGGCTGATGTATCAACCGAAGGACAAAAGCCTTTGAGATCACTCAATGCATGTGTGTGCGTGTGTGTGTGTGTGCTGGCTTATCAAATCAAACTTAATTTGCCACATGTGCTGAATACAACAAGTGTAGACATTAGCGTGAAATGCTTACTTACAAGCCCTTAACCAACTGTGCAGTTCAAGAAAAGTTAAGAAAATATTTACCAAATAAACTACAGTAAAAAATTATAAAAAGTAACACAATAACATAACAATAATGAGGCTATATACAGGAGTTGCCGAGTCAGTGTGAAGGGGTACAGGTTAGAGGTAATTTGTACATGTAGGTAGGGGTGAAGTGACTATGCATAGATGATAAACAGCGAGTAGCAGCAGTGTGCAAAACAAATGGAGGATGTGGGGGTGGGGTCAATGTAAATGGTCCGGTGGCCATTTAATTCATCGTTCAGCAGTCTTATGGCTTGGGGGTAGAAGCTGTTAAACCTTTTAAGGATCTGCCCTTTTTTCAATATTCGTCTAAAATGACATACCCAAATCGAACCGACTGTAGCTCAGGCCCTGAAGAAAGGATATGCATATTATTGGTAACATTTGAAAGGAATGTAGGAGACTATAACACATTAGATCTGGTAGAAGATAATACAAAGATTAGTACCATCATCTTTGAAATGAAAAAAGTTTATTATTCCATACCGGAAAATTTTGGCCACTAGATTGTATGTGCAAATATCCAATAAATCTGTTCAAAATGTTCCAAGACTGCCCAAATAAGATTTGTTTATTAATACCCAAAACTTGTTGTTGATGGTCTTCACAAAAAAGTTAGATACAGTTTTATATCAGATATGTCTTTAAATGTTTGAAGCCTGAAATGTGGGGACAATCCTGAAGAAGTTTGGAGCCTTTTGGTCCTAGAATTAGCACTCCGGTACAGCTTGCCGTGCGGTAGCAGAGAAAACAGTCTATAACTTGGGTGACTGGAATCTGACAATTTTATGGGCTTTCCTCTGACACCGCCTATTATATAGGTCTTGGTCAGATGCCAAGCAGTTGCCATACCAGGCGGTGATGCAACTGGTCAGGATGCTCTCGATGGTGCAGCTATAGAACCTTTTGAGGATCTGGGGACCCATGCCAAATCTTTTCAGTCTCCTGAGGGTGTCACGACACCCACCGAAGGTGGCTCCTCTTCCTGTTCGGGCGGCGGTCGTCGTCACCGGTCTACTAGCTGCCACCGCTCCCCTTTTCCTTTTCTGTTTGTTATGTCTTATTGGTTGCACCTGTTTCTTGTTTTAGTTTTGATTCAGGACTATTTAAGCCTGTTAGGCCCCCCTGTTTTTGTGCAGGCTTGTTCTCTGTTAGTCAAGGTTGTTGTGTGTTGTGCTCCCTGTCTGTTTGTGCCCTGTTTTGGGTTGGACACTTTCTTTGATATTCGCCTGTTGTTTTGGGCGTGTGTTGTGGATGCCGCAATAAAGCCTGGTTTTCCACATTATCCTCTGCTCTCTGCGCTTGACTCTGCACCCACCACTCCAGGCTGTGTGACAGAGGGGGGAAATATTTTGTTGAGCCCTCGGCACGACGGCCTTGGTGTGTTTGGACCATGATAGTTTGTTGGTGATGTGGACACCAAGGAACTTGAAACTCTCGACCCGCTCCACTACAGCCCCGGGAATGTTAATGGAGGACTGTTCGGGCCCACCTTTTCCTGTAGTCTACGATCAGCTCCTTTGTCTTGCTCACATTGAGGGAGAGGTTGTTGTCTTATATGTGCGTTTGAGTGACTGATTGAGTTATGCCTCCACACTGATATACATTGATTCAGGTTTATTGATTTAGTACTGATGATGATGATGGTGTGGAGGGAGGGAGGGAGTGGCTTCATTTTAAGAACATAAACACATACATAAATAACTAAGTAGGATTGTTATCATATGTTCACCAGAGAAATGCCTGAGGCTCCGAAAAGCATTTGGGTTCCAGACCTGAACGTGTTTGAGTGTGTGTGTGTGTGTGTGTGTGTGTGTGTGTGTGTGTGTGTGTGTGTGTGTGTGTGTGTGTGTGTGTGTGTGTGTGTGTGTGTGTGTGTCACATGGGGTTGGTGGCACCTTAATTGAGGAGGACAGGCTTGTGGTAATGGCTGGAGTGGAATGAGTGGAATGGATTCCAATATGTGTTTGATGCGAATCCATTTGCTCTGTTCCAGACATTATTATGATCCGTCCTCCCCTCATCTGCCTCCACTGGTGTGTGTGTTTAAAAAGCAAACACAACGAGAGGCAAAATGAACTCTGGGCAGCGGGACAGAAACTTCCAGATGCCCCTATCTTAGTTGACATCTGGAGATTAAAAATAACTCTCTCTCTGACACACACACGCGCACACACACCTCAAACCCTTCTCATCAGTACAGGAAGTGGGGGAAGAACTCCACAAGGAAACACTAACACCGCAATTCCTGATTGGCTGAAGAACCTTCGGTTTCCCCCATCGGAACATCTGATAAGATATCCGCTCTCCAAGACCAAACAGCCAGAGATGAAGAGGAAACACATAAAAACCTCTGCTTACCAATACACTGGGAGTGGACACTGAACGGGAAGAAAGAGAGGGGAAAGACACACACACACACACACACACAGCTTACCGTTGTATCCGTCCTGGTTGAGGTCTCCTAGCGGGGCGATGGCAGTGCCAAAGCGTCCAAAGGTGTGTGTTCCCGTCAGGAGAAGGGGCTCGGAGAAGGTGAGCGGGGAGTGCTGGAGGTACAGGTAGACACGGCCCACCTCCTTGGGTTTACTCTCCCTCTCTCTCTCCATGTAGAGAGGTGCTCCTACCAGTACATCATCATACCTGGGGGAAAGATACACAGCTTTAGAATACACACACACACACACACACACACACACACACACACACACACACACACACACACACAGAGGGCAGCACACACACACACACACACACACACACACACACACACACACACACACACACACACACACACACACACACACACACACACACACACACACACATAGCTTAGTGTGTTATACAGACATGTCAGAAAGGATGTGGTCTGGCTCCAGAAATAGAGTTCAGTAATCAGAATCAGAGAACAAGCTACAGCTGGAACACATACAAACAATCCTCTCCCTCTCGTTCCCCCCTCGCCCACTCAACTGTCTTCATTCTTAGCTCGGACTAAACAATTATTTCACTGCAAGAACCATGAAGGTCTGTAGGGACAGGAAGAGAGGGAAGAAGTGGCAAAGTGGCAGACAGAGAGAGACGAGAGAGAAAAGCTAAGCCCCTTAAATTGAAAATGAAATTGAGAGAGTGAGCGAGAGAGCGAGAGAAAGTGATAGAGAAAGTCAGAGAGACAGACAGACAACTCACCCATCTCCGTTGAGGTCAGTAACGGCCACAGAATAGCCAAAGTAGGAAGCCATCTGACAAAACATTTCACAACATGACTCTACAGTCAGGGATGTACAGCAGTGCTATAAAGTAGTCAGGTAAAAGATTAATAGCAGTGTGTGTGTGTGTGTGTGTGTGTGTGTAGGGTGTATGTGTGTGACGTTACTGTGTGTTACTGACCTGCTCTCCTGTGAAGTTCATGATGAATGTCAGATTAGTGGAGTTAATCACAGCTACCTGAAACAGGACACAAGAGTCACACACCTAATACGGATACACACAGGCATCATGCAAACACATTCACAGGATGTAATGAGCTGAAATAGAAACAGAATGTTTCAGCCCAAAACTCTTTCTTTCCCTCTGCCTGGTCCCCCTTCCCCCTGTCTCGCCCTTTCAAACCCCCATCGTCCCCATTGCCTTACCCCCTCCCCTCCTCTGTTCCGTACCCTCCATTTCCATAACCCCAGATGTGGGGGAGACAGAGGGGTTGGGAATTCCTTCAAAAGACCTACAATAACAACCACATGGAGACAGCCAGGGGCTATACACACTCACCCATAAACATGTGCACTCACTCACAAAGTTAGAGAGACAAGCACATACACAAAACACCAACAAATATAGAGAAACAGACAGGCGGACAGGCAGGCAGACGGACGGACATACACACAGACAGTTGCTCGGAATGACAGACAGAGAGAGGCAGACAGAGGGAAAGACACATGTGCAGACACTTAACTCCCTGGCCCCCCCTCCTCCGCCTCTCTCTCAGGGGTGTCAGGCTGGTTGTCTTCCCAGGTCTGAGAGGCTTAACGTGGGCTGACAGCTACTCTAGTCTCATCAGGCCAAACAGACCTAACCCTGACGCCCACTGACCACAAATGTGAGGGCTACCGGCCCCAGAGCCTGTTGACACAACCTCACAGTCTTGTCTGCTCTGAATACATCTCTATCTAGGTTTCAGTGTCTGTCAGTGTGTGCGCGTGTGTGTGCGTGTGTGTGAGCAGGCAATAAGCTGTGTGTTAGAGGTGAGGGGTCATGTGTGTGTCAGGGAAAGGGGTCAGGCTGGGTCAGCTCTCATGGAGAGGAAGTTGTGTGTCATTTAGGAGAGTTCAGGACACACACAAACACACACAGATAGGACTGTGTTGTGGTCAGAGTGGGGGGAGTTGTTGTTGCTAAGCGATAGTAACTAGGAATGGAATTCTACTTTGGAAACATTTCCTCTCTGGACACACAGGAATTTTTAAATTCAATACTTACATATACTGTGTGTGTGTGTGTGTGTGTGTGTGTGTGTGTGTGTGTGTGTGTGTGTGTGTGTGTGTGTGTGTGTGTGTGTGTGTGTGTGTGTGTGTGTGTGTGTGTGTGTGTGTGTGTGTGTGTGTGTGTGTGTGGTTGTGTGCTGTTATGCATGCGTGTGATTCTGTGCTTACATATCCAAAGTTCTGTGCCCCTCTCGGAACACCAGCTATCAGCTCTGGAAAGGAGAGAGGAACACACATTACATCACACTGCCTGCCTGCTTTTCTGTCTGCCTGTCTGGATGCCTGCCTTTCAGTGTGTCTCTCTCTCTCTAGGCCACCCTGACTGAAGACACTAAAAGCTGAAGAAAGATAGAAAGATAGAGAGTGGTTTTGATATGAGTACCTCCCCCAGCCCCGTTCCCAGTACAGACCAGACCACAAACCCAAGCCAGCAAGCTCCAGCTTTAAGGAATTCAAAGATGAGACCACAACCAGCCTACAACCACAATAAAATCATAATACAACCATGTGACAACCTTTGGTTTGGCACTTGGTGCCATGTTTTAATTAGGAAGATGTAGGAGGCAGAACATATGGTTTTGTAGCAAGTTACATTTCTTGGTTAGTTTGCAGTGTAATTACTAGTTAGTTATGGTTCATGAGGGTAGCCTCTGAAACCCTGCAAGCACCAAACACACAGAGATGAAAGTGTTGTATTTTACCTTGCTCTGAGTCTCCTGTGAATTCCCCCACTGCCACAGAGTAACCTGCAGACAAGAGAGATATATTAGTGAGTGAGCGTGTGAGTGTTTGTGTGTGTAGATGAAACTGTGTGTGTGTGTTACCTAGGTAGCTGTCGTCATGGGTATCAGCTGCAGCGTGTGTGTGTTTCTCTCCAGGGACTCTCCTGAGCACGGCTTTCAGAGAGTAACCATTCAATATCTCTGCTACGCCTGCAGTCATCACCTGACCTGGAGAGAGAGAGGTCAGAAACACACAATGGTCAACTAACGAACAGGCCAACCCCAGACCCAATGGGGAGCAATAACTTCCGCACTGTCAGTCTATCATACACACATGCGCGCCCCCACACACACTTTCCTGCCATTTGTTATGAAACTCACAGGTATGAGGTGCTCTTCCCTGAAGAACACTGAAACACCTCGTTAGCAGGAGTTAGAATGACACACACATACACACTTTCTCTCTCTCGCTCTCTCTCTGCTATTGTAGCAAATGCTGTGCGATGGAGGGGGAAGTCAGACAAACATAGGCCTACTGCTTTATCTCCAGCTGCCCTCAACCTCACATCAATCCTCCTTAATGTGGTGGGTACTGGCAGAGAGAAATCGCCCCTGTCTCAGACTCCTACTTTTCCTAACTCCCTTCAGACTTGGACGCTAAGCCTAAATACAGACGCATACCTACACAGACCCTAACCCAAGTCACAGACTTACAAACACAGACAAGACAGACCCTCTTCACAGACCGTAACCACAGGCACACACACACACACACACACACACACACACACACACACACACACACACACACACACACACACACACACACACACACACACACACACACACACACACACACACACACACACACACACACACACACACACACGCGCACAGCTCCTAACCCTAATTACAGAAACAGTCCCCTAACCCTCTGCAGACTTCCTCATTACTGATAGTATAAGAGGTTCCTTCAGATCCTCTGATAATAAGCTGTATAAAAGGCTTCCCATAATAACTCAGCATAATCACCTGTGATAATAGCTGTATATTAGAGACAATAAACTCTCTGCTCAGAGCTTTTATAAACATCTAGAGGAAGTGTTTAAACACCAGGAAGCTGAGCCAAGCTGAGGGCAACGACATGCACACACACACAAACGCTTATACACACACCAGGGGCATAGAGAGATCATAAACCACCTTCAACAAAGGATTAATACAACATAATATTAACTCATAAAAAGACTCACTGACTATCCATCTCTCTTTCTCTCTCTCACCCACTTCTGTCTCTCGCTCCATTTTGAAGGCATATCTCTGCATCCAACTCACACCCTCAAACACGTAGATCCCCTGAACGCAGCTCACTCTCCAGATCCCAATGACCTGAATTCTGATCACCTGTTCACACACCTGTATGTCATTATCACGCACTATTTGGTTCAGTTCTTTGCACCCCATCACTGTGAGGTATTGTTTGTTTTGTGACACACGTCTTTCTGAGCTGGTTTTTCCTGTGATTTACTCCTCTCGTATATGGTAGTTTTTGCCTGCCTCACTAATGACGCCTTTTGCCTATTCCCTGCCTGTACCTTAGCCTATCAGATTTCCTGTCATCTACATATTGCCTGATCTCCCGGACTATGTTACCAGCCTTTTCCCTGCCTGTACTGTTGCCTTGTTGGACTCCCTGTGTATGACCTCCTGCCTGCCCCTGGACCCAGCTACCTGCCTCCTCCTGTGGTCCTTTACAATAAACACCTGCTACACCCTGCGCTTGAAACTAGCTCTCTGTCTACCATCATATTCATTACACATATGGCAGACATAGTAGGCAGTTCTTGTTGTAAAAGCATGTTCCTATCCTCTTTCGTTTTTCAAATGAATTAAGTGACTGGAGCGATAGGGCACAGAGGTTAACATGATGTGACCGTGATAAAAGGAGGAGCGTTTTACTACCCTGTATTAGTAACTGTCTCTCATAAACACACAAATGCACACTTGCATGCACACTCACCGTCACACACACACACACACACAGCTGTGTGCTAATATCACCTCAATGAAGATAAGCAAGGAGACATCAGGACAGGAGAGACAGGAAGAGTAACCCCTCCCACCATGCCCCCCACAGCACAGCACACACACACCCACACACTTTCCAACTTCAAGGTCCACTGTGAAGCAGGTGTCTGCCCTCCAACACACACTAATTATCATGGTGAGTGGGAGTTCCTCCACACCCCATTACCCTCTGATCAGCTCATTACAACTGAGACTAGACTCACTCAAACACTTCCTATCAGAGAGAGAGGAGGCAGGGGCTCTCATTCTACATTGTCCTAATCTGGCTTCTCCTGGGATCAAACTGCACACCAGGAATGAGAGAAATGAACTGGAGCAGTGCTTAATCAAATACTATGTGAATCCAGGTCTGGTGCAAGAATGTGCCTTGATCGTGCTGCTAAACTCATCTCTTTCTCCCTCTCTCTGCCTCTTTTTTGCAATTCTAGTGTTTCACATAGAGGGAGCTAATGTTACCTTGCCAGTAGAAGCTGCCAGGTCCACCCACCACCAGAGTCCCCTCCTGAGGAAGAGAAAGTCTGGGTCAGTCCAGGGTTAGGACAAACTTCCTCAAGACTGGACAAAAGCTGAATTTAAAGTGCATTCGGAAAGTATTTAGACCCCTTGACTTTCACATTTGGTTACATTACAGCCTTACTCTGAAGTTGATGAAATTGTTTTTTCCCACCTCATCAATCTACACACAATACCCCATAATGACAAAGCAAAAACAGGTTATTAGATATTTTTGCAAATGTATTAAAAATAAATAAGCTGAAATATCACATTTACATAAGTATTCAGACCCTTTACTCAGTACTTTGTTGAAGCACCTTTGCCAGCAATTACAGTCTTGAGTCTTCTTGGGTATGATGCTACAAGCTTGGCACATCTGTATTTGGGGAATTTCCTGCCATTGTTCTCTGCAGATCCTCTCAAGCTCTGTCAGGTTGGATGGGGAACATCGCTGCATAACTATTTTCAGGTCTCTCTAGAGATGTCCGATCGGGTTCAAGTCTGGGCTCTGGCTGGGCCACTCAAGGACATTCAGAGACTTGTCCCGAAGTCACTCCTGCGTTGTCTTGGCTGTGTGCTTAGGCTTGTTGTCCTGTTGGAAGGTGAACCTTCGCCCCAGTCTGAAGTCCTGAGTGCTCTGGAGCAAGTTTTCATCAAGGGTCTCTCTGTACTTTACTTTGCATCTTTCCCTCGATCCTGACTAGTCTCCCAGTCCCTGCCGCCAAAAAACATCCCCACAGCATGATGCTGCCACCAGCATGCCACACCGTAGGAATGGTGCCAGGTTTCCTCCAGACGTGACGCTTGGCATTCAGGTCGAATAGTTCAATCTTGGTTTTATCAGACCAGAGAATCTTGATTCTTATGGTCTGATAGTCCTTTAGGTGACTTTTGGCGAACTCCAAGCAGACTGTCTGGCCTCTCTCATCTTTTTAAGTGGGAGAACTTGCACAATTGGTGGCTGACTAAATACTTTTTTGCCCCACTGTAAGTGACGATACTTAATCTACCTGTGTCAAACCAAATTCAATGCACTTTAAAGGCCCAGTGCAGTTAGAAACATGATTTTCCTGTGTTTTATATATATTTCCACATTATGATAATGCACTTTTAGCGTAAGAGCTGTTTGAAAAGACCATCTGAAATGTCAGCCTATTTTGTTGGAATGTAGTTTTGGCCTGCCTGGTGTCATCACCAGGTAGTACATTAGTTAATAGAACAATAAGAAAGTCCGTTCCAAAACTCTCTGCCAATAACATCTCATTTCAGTTCTCCCCTCTCCACTCAGACCACTCCCAGACAGTTATAGCAAAATTCTTGCTTTGAAATTGCTCTTTGCTAAGAAGCTGTTTTTGTTTATTTTTACCCTTTTAATTGGAAACAATCACAGTAAGGTAGTTGTTGTTACCCAAACATTTTTTAATATTCAGATAAAAATGGCTGCATGTGACCTTTAACTGGCCTAGCTCATCCTGATTTACCTGTATACACACTGATTGATAAACATTGAAGAAACAATCATAAAAGACAATATCTGTGTATCTGTCTGTTTGTTTCTCTCTCTCTCTCTCTCTCTGTGTGTGTGTGTGTGTGTGTGTGTGTACACTGTCTTCAGTCATCCATGTGTACTTCCTGTTGAAAATGACATCTTCCTGTACAAGAGGGTACATTGAGCAGAGAGGCAGAGGGTTCAGATGTTCACATGAGCAAGGCCCTCTGTCATTGAAACAGACAAAGTTGCATGCCTCCTAGCTCTCTCCCCTCTAACCCTGATTGGGTGTCTTTCTATAGCCCTGAGAAGGGAGGAGTCAGACAAAGAGAAAGTGAGGATGAGGAGGGAGGCTGTTATGACAAACAGGTCTTTTACACACACGTCTCGGAATATGTTGACTCGGCTGTGATTGTGTTTTAGTTATTTTCTAAGGGGTTCTCTCTGTATTGAGGATTGTCATGACATGGACAGTGATGAGGATGTCATGACATGGACAGTGATGAGGATGTCATGACATGGACAGTGATGAGGATGTAATGACATGGACAGTGATGAGGATGTCATGACATGGACAGAGATGAGGATGTCATGACATGGACGGTGATGAGGATGTCATGACATGGACAGTGATGAGGATTGTCATGACATGGACAGTGATAAGGATGTCATGACATGGACGGTGATGAGGATGTCATGACAAGGACGGTGATGAGGATGTCATGACATGGACGGTGATGAGGATGTCATGACATGGACAGTGATGAGGATTGTCATGACATGGACAGTGATGAGGATGTCATGACATGGACAGTGATGAGGATGTCATGACATGGACAGTGATGAGGATGTCATGACATGGACAGTGATGAGGATGTCATGACATGGACAGTGATGAGGATGTCATGACATGGACAGTGATGAGGATGTCATGACATGGACAGTGATGAGGATGTCATGACATGGACGGTGATGAGGATGTCATGACATGGACAGTGATGAGGATTGTCATGACATGGACAGTGATGAGGATGTCATGACATGGACAGTGATGAGGATGTCATGACATGGACAGTGATGAGGATGTCATGACATGGACAGTGATGAGGATGTCATGACATGGACAGTGATGAGGATGTCATGACATGGACAGTGATGAGGATGTCATGACATGGACAGTGATGAGGATGTCATGACATGGACAGTGATGAGGATGTCATGACATGGACGGTGATGAGGACGTCACGTGGGTAGTGATGGTTGTTACCTTGGTGAAGTCCACACTGAACCCGGCCTGGCAGAAACCCTGTCCCTCCGGGTCTGGATCATCTGACAAACACAATCACACACCATATCAGTTCATTGTTTCAACCCTCCTATGATGAATTGCTATTAGTTGAAGTGTTCCACAAAGTCTGACCCTGACCCTCCAAGTAGCTCGAACTTTACCTCTCCACTCTTCCATATGTCCAAACTCTATGTGGAAGAAATCAGAGTGTATGGTATGTGTGTGTGTGTGTGTGTGTGTGTGTGTGTGTGTGTGTGTGTGTGTGTGTGTGTGTGTGTGTGTGTGTATGTGTGTGTGTGTGTGTATGTGTGTATGTATAAACCTGGCTGATAATGAATCATTCCCCATGTTCCAGAGGCACCCTGAGGAGAGGTGAGTGCTATGTGTGTTGGCTGGAGCGTTTAAGCTCGGAGGTCATAAATCCACATTAAATTCTAAACAGGAAGCTCCCAGAGAGAAATACACACACTGGGTTGGAAACATTACAGAGACTGAGTGTGTGTGTGTGTGTGTGTGTGTGTGTGTGTGTGTGTGTGTGTGTGTGTGTGTGTGTGTGTGTGTGTGTGTGTGTGTGTGTGCATACGTGTGTAGATATGTGTATGTGTGCGTGTGCGAGCGCAGGTGTGCTGGGTTTGTACAGTAGCATTGTGCATCCAAACCCCTTGGGACCATCACGTTG